>NW_024070213.1:47683265-47851726 GCF_014754425.2 Oryx dammah | reverse complement strand
ATATATATATATATATATATATATATATATATATATATAAACTGTGTTTCTCTCCCACTAGAATCTAAGCTCCTTGGAAATAAGACTTTATCTCTCTTGTTCTCTGCTGTATCCCAGGACTTAGAACAATGCATGGCACATGGTAGGCCTTCAACAAAGACTTCATGAATATTGGTTTCATGAACAGTATCAGTGAGTGGAAGCTCCAGGGAGAACTCTTCAGTTCATTAGAAGGGAAGATTCTGTGTCATCTGAGATTGAAGATGGGAAGCACTGGCTCTGGATGGGTGAAGTTCCCTGTCATGGAGACCTTTCATTCACAGAAAAGCTGGTCAGCAACAGTCTCATGGGCATGCAACAGGAGATTTAGAGCAGTTGGGAGGCTGGACTGGATGAGAATGTCTCTAGTACCCCTCGAGGCTTCATGCAACAGCAAATGATCCTCAGGAAAGCCTAATGGACACCCTTGAATGTGACTAAGGGAGCTTGGATGCCAAAAAAATTCACAGTTAAATGCTTTTCAACATACAATCTAGTTTTTCAGTTTTTCAAGGAAATATATGATCATTTGATAAATTCAGAAGGAAGGGGAAGGAAGAAAACATAGACATAATTCCACTGGAGATGATCATTGTTAATACTTTGGGGTATCTTGTTTACTTAAATATATTTTTTGCTATTACTTTTACATAGTTTCACATTTTGTATATTTACATAGTAATCTGTTGCTGCATAAGAAATCACACCAAAACTCAGTGACCTAAAACGGCAATAATCATGTATTGTCTGTAGGTCAGGAATTCAGGAGCACCTCAGCTGGGACTTCTGGTTGGGGT
The DNA here is from genome assembly GCF_014754425.2 of Oryx dammah. Classification (NCBI taxonomy): domain Eukaryota; kingdom Metazoa; phylum Chordata; class Mammalia; order Artiodactyla; family Bovidae; genus Oryx; species Oryx dammah. Next base: position 47,850,890 of record NW_024070213.1, on the reverse strand, counting down.
CATGCATGTGGTTGCAGTTGAGCTGGGACTGGGGTAAGACTCCTCTTGGTGGCTTCTATATTCTTGAGTCTGGTGCCTGGACTTGAAGACTCAAGTACCTGGAATTCCTCAGGCATTTTTCATCTCTGTTTGTGGTCTGGCCACACAGTCTTTTCAACATGGGTTTCAGGGACAAGGTGCACATCTCGATGGCAGCTCAGATTCCCAAAGCTATTTGTCTCAAGAGAGAGAACCAGACAAGATTCCTAAATGGGTTATCTTTGGAAGGCAATAGCAGCATTTCTGTCACTTTTACTGGTAGAGGTAGTTACATAACTCCACCAAGGGAGGAGGGTTAATGTCAAATTGTGAGAAAAATAACAATCTATCCATCCATCATCTATCTGTCTATCCATCCATTCTCTCTCTTTCACCCTTTCCTTCCCCAGCTTTGGAAAATACAATGACTATAAGTTATAATTATAAAATATTTCCTGTATTTAACAAATTTATAACATAAGCTTTCCCTCAAACTACAGACCTTTTCAAACATTTTAATTGCCAATAATATTTGCTATAATTAATTTTACCTGGTTTTGGACCTATATTTGGTTTCTAGGTATTTTTTCATTATGGGGCTTCCTTGGTGGCTCAGATGGTAAAGAATCCACTGGCAGTGAGGGAGACTGGGGTTCGATCCCTGGGTTGGGAAGATCCCCTGGAGGAAGGCATGGCAATCCCCTCCAGTATTCTTGCCTGGAAAATCCCCATGGACAGAGGAGTCTAGCAGGCTAAAGTCCATGGGGTCACGAAGAGTCAGACATGACTGAGCAACTAAGCACATAAATAATCATGTAATGAACTTATTTGTTAATTATAAAGTTTTTCCTCCTTTATCTCAACAATTGGGGATATGGAACTATTCTATAAAATCACTGATTTAAAGAATATGAATATAAGAATACATTTCCTTCTTCTAAGTAGGATAGAAAGGATAGAAATGTTTCTTTTAATATTCTAACCACATACTACCAAATTGCTTTCCAAAAGTGTTTTATTGGGTTGGCTAAAACATCCGTTCAGGTTTTCCAAGTGAACTTTTTGGCCAGCTGGTGTATGGATGCATGCTAAGTCATTTCAGTTATGTCTGACTCTTTGAGGCCCTATGGGCTGTAGACTGCCAGGATCCTCTGTCCATGGGATTCTTCAGGCAAGAATAATGGAGTGGGTTGCCTGGCTCTCCTCCAGGGAATCTTCCTGACCCAGGAATTGAAGCTGAGTCTCTTACGTCTCGGAGAAGGCAATGGCAACCCACTCCAGTACTCTTCCCTGGAAAATCCCATGGACAGAGGAGCCTGGTAGGCTGCAGTCCATGGGGTCACGATGAGTCGGACATGACTGAGCGACTTCAGTTTTACTTTTCACTTTCATGCATTGGAGAAGGAAATGGCAACCCACTCCAGTGTTCTTGCCTGGAGAATCCCAGGGATGGTGGAGCCTGGTGGGCTGCCGTCTCTAGGGTCACACAGAGTTGGACACAACTGAAGTGACTTAGCAGCAGCAGCAGCAGCAGCTCTTATGTCTCCTGAATTGACAGGTGGATTCTTTACCACTAGAGCCACCAACCCAATACCTACCAGTTTATATTCCTGCTACAATACAGGCAAATGTTTCACCCAACCTCAGAAATTACTACTAAAATAAGATTGTTGCTAATTCAATAGGCCAAAAAGTATCTTTCTTTACATTTGTTGAATTAGTTGTAAGAGTAAGCTTGTTTGCTCTGATAGCCTACAACATTCAAACACTTTTTAAAAACATTTTATAACTGCAAACATAAAGCATTCAGAAACATAGAGAGAATATTGTAGTGAACCTCAACATATCCATCATCCAACTTTAAGACATACAACCCACGGATGGATGAATGACATCTATTACCTGCTTCCTCTGCCTCCCACATTAAATTATTTTTAAGGAAATCCCAGACAGCATATCATTTTCCTTGTAAATATTTCAGAATGTATCTCTAAAAGATAAACATTTTTACAAAATGTCAGCATAAAACCACTATGACACCTAAAATCTTATTAATGTTAAGTATCAAAGTATTTCTTAATATTAAATTATCCAGTCAATGTTCAAGTTTCCCTACTTATCTCATAATGTTTTTTAAAAGCAGAATTTCCTTGATGTGTATCTTAAACCTCTTTTAAATTTATAGATTTCTCCCCTCTTTTTTTAGTTTTTGCGTTTTTTAAAAAAGAAAACAGGTCACTTGCCCTATGGAACTTCCCATATCCTGAATTTTACTAATTGCATCCCTCTACTGTTCAACATGTTCCTCTGTCCCAAGAATTTTCTGTGAATTAGTAGTTAGATGGAGGGAGTTTGTCTGGTTCAGGTTTGATTTTTGGCAAACAGTAACTTACAGATGACATTGTACACTTTCATTAGGAGCCATGATGTCTAGCTCTGTCTTCTTGTGATGGCAGCTACTGTTGATGACCATTGCCTGAACCACTGCTTCCTAAAGGGCTTTGCAAGATAGTTATTTAATTTTTTTCACCCCTTCTTGATTTATTAGGGCTTCCCTGGTAGCTCAGATGGTAAAGAATCGGCCTGCAATGCAGGAAGACATGGGTTCAGTCCCTGGGTTGGGAAGATCCCCTGGAGAAGGGAATGGCTACCCACTCCAGTATTCTTATCTGGAGAATTCCATGGAGAGAGAAGCCTGGCAGGCTACAGTCCAGAGGATCACAAAGAGTCAGACATGACTGGGTGACTAACACACTTTGATTCATTAGATGGAATATATCCATAAAGAGAAACTTTTCCTCAACTGTTTGATTATCCCAAGGTATGTAGGAAAGGCAGGATAAATGCTTGATTCTTTCCGTTTACTTAGCAAATTTCAAAGTGATAAGTTGATGTATTAATGTACTAGGGCCACCACAACAATTGCCACAGACTGAGTGACAAAAAACAGAAGTTAATTTTCTCACAGTTCTGGAGGCTGGAAGTCTGGGATCAAGGTGTTATCAGGGTTGGTTTCTTCTGAGCCTCTCTCCTTGGTTGTAGGTGGCTGTCTTCTTGCTGCTTCTTCACATGGTTGTCCTTCTGTGTATGTCTATGTCCCAATCTCCTCTTCTTATAAGGACACAGTCATATTGGATTAGGATCCACCCCAAAGACCTTATTTTACCTTAGTCACCTCCTTAAATGCCCTGTCTCCAAATACAGTTATAATCTGAGATCCCATAGATTTCAACCTATGGGACACAATTCAGCCCAAAACAGTTGATTCCCTGCCATTCTCTAAAGGTGACCAATGAGAGTCACCCCCACCCCACCTAGTATCATTATGAACTCATATATTACTCTTGTAATATATTTGATATATTTCAATTGATTGTAGTTATTCTAATTGCTGCTGAAATTATCCCTCCTTGACTAGCAGGAGACTCTTTTTTTTTCTTTTTTTAATTTGATTTATTTATTTTACTTTACAATATTGTATTGGTTTTGCCATACATCAACATGAATCCGCCACGGGTGTACACGTGTTCCCAATCCTGAACCCCCCTCCCACCTCCTTCCTCATACCATCCCTCTGGGTCATCCCAGTGCACCAGCCCCAAGCATCCTGTATCCTGCATTGAACCTAGACTGGCGATTCATTTCTTATATGATATTATACATGTTTCAATGCCATTCTCCCAAATCATCCCACCGTCTCCCTTAGGAATGGGAGACTCTTAAAGTTGACTCCTGAGTCCTTTAGACATAGCACAGTTGTCTTTGATAGATTTCTTGTTTTCTGACACAACAAAATATTCCAGGCTCATCCATATATTTCTTGCCTCAGAGAATCAGTCTTTTCTACAAGCAGCTATGTTCCTTTTTTCATGAATCAGGGCCCACACTGTAGGTATGAGGGATGCTCAGTACTACTGGATTGGTTATGAAATGTTTAAATTTGTAAAACTAAAATACCAAAATATTGATGGAAATTGATGAGATTACACAGCAACCACAAAACTCAAACTGCTAGAGAGGTGGGATACACTCCTGTACTCACAGCAGATCTGCTTCACTGATTCACACTTTCATTGCTGCCTATGTCCTTTAGCTTAACAATGAGTGATCCCTAAGGCAGGGCACCTGCAATGTGTTGGGGACACAAAGATGAGTAAGGCATGGTTCCTCCTCGCAATTTATTTTCAGTCTAATAGATGCGAATAACATGCCATTATTCTCTTTGGGTTGCTTCAGTAATATTCAATTACTTTAATAATAGGCCTAGCATTGATCGGGCACTTCAAACGCTGGTTCTGTGAGTTGCTAACAGGTTTAAATGAATTAATCCATAAAAAGCACTCAGTCCAGTGCTTGGCTTATGGTAAGAGCTCAGTAATGTCAGCCATTGCCAGTTAATTGCCTGTTTGCACTCAGATTCCTCCCTGCCCTTCTTTTGCTCTGTTCTGTATTTCAGGGAATGACATTTTCTCAGCTCTTTGACCCTGTATCTCCTAGGGGGATTCAGTCATGAAAGGCCTTAGTTGAAAACTGGAAGACAGGATTTGAGGAGAGGCCAGAGTATTTCTCCTCCTCCTCTTTGCATCTGCTGGTATCTCCTCCATGATTCCAGCTCAGATCCTGCTATGGTTCCAGTCCCTGCAGGACAGCCTCCTACTGGCCCTTTGGCCCTAACTGTGCCCCACTGTTTCTAACCTCTGAGTTGCTTTATGGGCATCTATTTCGTGTCTGAGCTCTGTTGTCTCCTGAATCATTTAATTTCCTGTATTAAATTCCTGCTGATTGAAAGACCTAGAGTGATTCGTGTTTCCTGAAAGAGTTAACTGCTAATGTTAATATTAGTATCTCACTTAGCTGTATAATCACTCTATCAGGTGAATACTATATTATGCTCATTGTACAGGTGAGGAAACTGAGGCAGAGGGAGGTTAAGTCACTTGTCCCAGTTATGTACTTAGAAAGTGGTGGAGCCAGTATATGAACCCAGAAGTATCTGTCTTCAGTCTCATTCTTGATGTGCATGATTAGGGAAGACAGCTACCTCCTCACTCGCTGTGCTTTAAGAAACCCTGTCTTATACTTTCTAGCCTGTTCCTAAGCTGAGGAGGGGTGCCTCTTGATATCATGGGGTTATTTCTCTTCAGGGAGTTTTTCTAGGCCATTTTCTCATGAAGCCCTTCTTCCTGAGAACTCATGAATGAATAAAATGTTGTGGTTCTTTCCTGCATTGTTCTGTTTTAGTGATTTATTGATAATTTAGAAGACTTTGCTGTCTAATGTAAGGCATGTAATGGGCAGTTGATTAAGCGTAAGGTTTGTGGTCACATCTGTAAAACGGAGTATCAGCCCTGAGAAAGACTGTAACTCCACATGGTAATTGTTTCCCCCGTGGCACCTAGAATCAAACGACAATATCTTTTTCTAAAAAGCCATCCATAATAGTCCCAGGAATGCCCCTGTTACACAAAAGACACCCCAAATTTAGAACAGCTGTCTTTGAGTGGAATGAAAAGTGAGAGAAAGCTTTACAAAGTGGAAAATTACTATTGTTCCCTGGAGCCCAGTATGAGAAATGGAACATCAGATTAATCTCATAGATGAAATAAAAAGTATTAAAACTCCCTATCATCCCAGAAAGGCATTAAACATGGACTTTGTTTCAGAGAACTGGGGCTTTTCCCTACAACTGATATCATTGTTATTACTGAGAAGGTATTTTACCACTTTAATCATGAATGGACTCTCAGATTTTGCCAGTTAGGTGGGGACTAAATTGGGAGAGAGCTGATCACTTAGGGCTTCACACGAGAGTCTATGTCACCTTGGTGAGTCTGGTTGAGCCGGTTATGTAACAGGGTTGCTGTATTTGTGAATTCCACCTTCCTAGGCTCCAGCCATGAAAATCATTTATCTTCACTGATTTGAAGATTGGTTACATCCTCCCCAGTCTGATGTTTTTACTGTAAACAATACTGGAATGAGAGTCTTTAATGAGGACTTTTGAAATAGGATCCAGTTTCAGCAGGATGCTAGAGAGGGTCAGAAGAAAGACACTCCATCCCCTTTATCATACACCCCTGCTCCCTGCCCCAGGAAACTAGTGAGTCTTTTCTTTATGGTCTTTTCCTGTTTTACAAAGCATCCTCTGTTTCCAGTGACACCAAAGCTCAAGGCCACACCTAAGTCGTAAGTTTAGAGAAACCATTCTGCAGCTTTAATTCCTGAGCATTTTTTTCCTGACAATTATTCATGATTGCAAGACACTGTAGCCAATTAATTTTCACTTTATCCAGAAGAGCTCACCTAATAAGTCTGTTGCAGCCTTTTCTGTGGTAATTTCAAAGGTCCAAAGTCAGTTCAATCACAAGATGAGTCTCATTAAATTCCGAACTCACTAAACGAGAATCATGAGGCCAGGCATAGTGTACAAGCCTCTGCTTGAAGGAGGCATTTGAGGCTGGCTCATGGTGCTGTTGACCTTTCAGAGTCTCTGCCGTCTTATCAATAATGCAAAGAACAGCCCTCATAGCTTAGAGCAGGCCAGAACAGATCACTCCTAAGGAACAGGTACATCCCTACTGCTGTTCCAGAGAATAAATATGGAGAAGAGGGTGGCCAGCATGTATCCAGAGAGCGGGCTGCAGCCAGCACCTTGGCTAAGGGCCTGGGCTGACCCTGACAATAGCTAATTAGTGAGGAACAGAAAGAAGCTATCAGCCTATTTGCACATGTCACCATATCAGTTTTTAGCACAAGGCAGAGAGCTTTCCCAGCTTATAACCATCCAACTCAGAAGAGTAGAGTCTCCAGGCACTACTTCTTCCAGTCCCATCACACCCAGTGAACAGAGTTCTTGAGGCCATTGTGGGAATAAGACTTTGCTGTAATAGTCAGTGATTGCTAATAACTGTAAGTCTCCTCCTTTCAAAAGGCTGATTCAGAATGAACTAGAATCTTCTAGTCCCAGACCCAAACACTCAGGATATGGGTCCTGATTGGCTCAACATGAGTCACATACTCATAGTTGGTCCAATTAACTTTGGGTAGGGTAGCAGAGGGCCTCATAGAACACACACGCCTACCTGGGCCCACCCCTGTAGGTGAGGGGCAAAATAGGATCCTTGTGAGCTTAGCAGAATGTGCAAATTGTATGCACAATAATGTCTTGCAAAGAAAGGATGAGTAAGAATTTTTGTTCTTCTGAGAATAGAATGCCACTGCTCTAACACTACCCTCCTTCTTTATTAAGTAAATTCTGCACTTTCTGATTTAATTGTACTTTCAGAATTCAGAGCATATACTGTTAAATGGACACAGTGCTAAGAACTCCAGGTCCTAGTTTTTGAATTTTGCAACATGTTTGCACATTCCTCTAGGTTCAGTCTTAGCTAGGTCCACCCACATGATAGGCACCTTAGATGAATCATCAAGTATCATGCTTAGGTGCCAACATGTACTGGACATTTTCAATCTCTCATCCTTTGTCATTGCTATCTTCTCAGCCTGGAATAGTCCTAAATAATCCAGCTATTGAAATCCCATTCATTATCCCTCAAAGCACAATTCAAATGCCAATTTCTCTCTGAAGTCTTCCTTCATCCTCCCAAGTTTAAACTTGCCAGATTTAGCAAATAAAAATATGATACCAGTTAAATTTGTTTAAATTATTTCTCAAACATTTCATAGAACATACATACACTAAAATTTTATTTGCTATTTATCTGAAAATAAAATTGAACTGGGTATCTTTTATCTGGTAACTCTGCTTCAGTTGGATTTAGGTACAATCTCTTCTCACTCCCAGCATTTAGCTTACATTCATTTTTCATATTTCTTTATTCTGTTGTGGTTTAGTTGGTTGTTCCTGTTTCCTTTCTTTCTCACTAAATTATAAGATACTTGAAGGCAATATTCTTACTTGTTTCTAAAGACTTTTTTAAAAGAGAAGTTTTAGGTTTACAGTAAAATCAAGTGGAAGGTAGAGAGATTTCCCATATGACCCCCTCCGCAACCCTATGCATAGCTTCCCCAATGTCAACATCACTCATCAGATTGGTATGTATATGTGTATATATATATATATATTTAAAAACAAAAAAAAACCAAAAAAACAAAAGATGAACCTACATTGACACATCATAACACCCAAAGTCTACAGCTTACCTTAGAGTTTACTAGTGATGTTGTATACTCTATGATTTTGGACAAATGTATGATAATTATCCATCATCATAATATCCTACAGAGTATTTTTTACTTGCTCTAAAAGTCCTCTGTTATCTCCCTACCTATCACCATCCTCCCAGAAGCACTCATCTTTTTATCATTTCCACATTTTGCCTTTTCTGGAATGGCATATAGTTGGAATCACACCATATATAGCCTTCTCCAATTGGCTTTTACTTAGTTGTTAATATGCATTTAAATATCCTCCATATCTTTTTGTGGCTGGATAGCTCATTTGTTTTTAGTACTGAAAAATATTCCATTGTCTGGATGTACCACAGTTTATTTATCTGTTCACCTACTGAAGGACATTTTGGTTGCTCCCATGTTTTGGCCAGAATTTAGGCACAGAGCCACATCTTACGTATAAGAATATGAATGCAGAGAACTGGAGAGTCAGAGGGGTGAGAACATAGAGAAAGTAAGGTAAATCACAGGTGAATGGCTAGATTAAAGGCTGAGCTGGATTTTCACATCTTCCTGAGCTCCCTGGGCTCTGTTGTGGGAGTGAGTATCAGCCTTTTGAAAGGAGGAGACTTAAAGTTATTAGCAATACCTTGAACAGCCTTCCAGTGCTTGAGAAATGCTCTATTTAAATGAATCAACTGCCCCACCTCCATCTTCAGTAGAAGCCAGGAACTTGTTTTTGCAGCCTCCTTGATAGCCAAGATACAGTCCATGGGATATGCCTTCTGTAAATAGTAAATCAGAAACTAGTGAAGCAGAAAAGCAGTTTCTGGTAGAATCCATTCTGATGAGGATGTAAATGCCTCCATTTACAAGAGGCTGTAGGGATGGAGGTTCTAGGAGTAGCATCTAGTACCCACTGCTGGTGGTATAAACTGAAGGGGCTGTGCCTAAGGGTGGCACAGTGGGAGTATGGTAGATAAGAAAATTGTCTCTACTCTTCACTCCCTCTCTATAATAGAATCCATGCCTTTGGACATGTGACTTGCAGTGCCTCTCATGAGTGTAGACAAAGTCTACATTCCAGACCCATTCATCTTGAGTTTGGCTATATGACTATTTTGAGCCATGGAAAGTGGAGGGAAGGGACAATGTCTTAATTCTTAGGCTGAGAGTTTTAGAAGCATAGTGAGTTTTCATTAGCCCACCGGAGTTTTCACCCTCACTGTGAGAAAATCATGCTTCATGTAGCCACTGTCCCTTCAGCCTGGATCCTAGAATGAAGATATTAAAATAGACCTGATCTTAACCCCAAATCTGGGCCCAAACCCCAACTCAGCTCAGCTGAACCCAGCCAAGATGAGCCAAACCACAGCTGACCCAGGAAGATAAAATAAAACGCATGTTGTTGCGATTGGAGAATAATTTGCTATGTGGCATTATCATAGAAGAAACCTGACTAACACAAAGCTCTTACTAGTGTGCTTCCAAAGTTTGAACAGGGCTGGTATTCAGCAACTATGTTCCAGAACAGCTGTAGAGGTTATTTACCATGCTCTGCTATTCTGATTAGCTGGAATCTATGTCTAACAGTTCTCATATATTTGACAGTCATCCCTAGGTTTGGTTGTCCCAGCTATGTGGCTACTAAGTTTGGTTCTTTAGACTTTCTGGAGATTCTATGATGTAGCTAATGTCCTTGAATAAATTAATTTCTCCATATAATGAAAGGAGTAAGTATGCATTGATTTGCAACTTAAACCTTGACTAAAAGAGATGAGAGTGCCAAAGTCAAGGCCATTGATGGAGGTCTCTCACCTCCCTCAGTGACCACAGTACATTTTCAAATTTATTTCATGAAAGGGTTTTCAGCACTTTCTATCTTTGGATTTTGGGTAAAAATGTCAACAACCTAAGAACTCCTGATTTTGCAGACTTGGCACCAGTACTTAAGACTCTTCTCGTTGTTGCCCTTGGGGCAGATTTCTTTTTCAGTCCAGTGGAAAGAAGACTTGGCCATGACCCAAGAGACCAAGGCTCCAGTCTCAGCTGTGCCAGCAATCTGTGTGACCTTGAGAAAGCGACTTTACTTTTTTGGGTCTTAGTTTTCCTGGATGCAGAATCCCAGGACAGTTAACATCTGCTTTCCTTTTTATGATGGTGGCCCGGCAATATGTCATGGAAACTCACAGGATCTAAATATATATAAAGTGTATGACAGGCACTTCTGTTTAATATGTAGTCTGGCACTAATTATGTACAAATGTATATATAAGCATACTTAAATAACAGTCTGGAAGGAAACATGCAAGTATACTAGTTGTGGTTTCCTCAGGATGCTGAGATTATGGGTGACTTAAATATTCTATTTTAAATGCTTCTGAATTTTCCACACTTTCTATAGTGAGCATTTATTACTTTTGTAATGAGGAGATTTTTTTTTTTTTTTTTGGAGATTGTTTTTTAAAAGGAAAAGAAGGCACTCCCGATCTCCCAATTCCTCCCACCTCCCCTCCTTTCCCCCTCGGTAACCATATTGTTCTCTGCATCTGTGCCTCTATTTCTGTATGGCTGATTCATTTTTCTGTGCAGTAGAAACTAACACAACTTTGTAAAGCAACTATACTCCAATAAAAATTAATTTTGAAAAAAAAAAGGATGGCACTAATATACTATATTAACATAGGGCATTTATTATAATTGCTCTTGAAAGCACTTTGACTCAGAGCAGAACTTTTGTTCAAGTAAAAGTAAACACAAGGAAAGGCAGGGGAAATGGAAAGAGAGAACAAGGAATGGTAGCAGTGAGGGGCCCCCGTCGCAGTCAGGCCCCTTTGCAGGAAGGGAGATGAGGAGAGGGAATAAGAATCCCCCTTGTAAACCCAGGGACCACTCCCCACCCCCGGCCCATAATATGGCACTTTGAGTCATGGAATCATTCATCAACAAAGCCATGACCGTCATCAGTTAAGCCATGACCATCAAATGCACAGGAAGTCGAGTAGAAACCTGACCGCCAAGCATTAAGCTATAGGTGACTGTTATTCCTGTCCCTGAGCACAGGGTGATAAAGGATCCGGTTACACACATCCTCAGGAAATCCTCAGGAAATCCTCTGGGCACATGACCCTGGTGAAGAGGGGCCAAAAACTTTCTCTGGGTCCTGGGTTTTTTGAGATGCCTGAAGCAACCATCTCCAAAAAGCTTTCCTGTTGTAAATGTAATGGCAAGGAGGGGAACAGAAGCTACAGGTTGAGAGTAGGCAGAGGCTGCAGAGTTCAGCAGAGTTCAGCTGCCACCATATCCTAACTTTTCCCCCCCAACTTTGGCCCTACCAAAAACAATGAAGTAAAGTGAAGTCACTCAGTCGTGTCTGACTCTTTGTGACCCCATGGACTGTAGCCTACCAGGCTCCTCAGTCCATGGGATTTTCCAGGCAAGAGTACTGGAGTGGGTTGCCATTTCCTTCTCCAGGGGATCTTCCCAACTCAGGGATCAAACCTGGGTCTCCCGCATTGTAGGCAGACGCTTTACTGTCTGAGCTACCAGGGAAGGTACCAAAACAATGGGAGAGGAAAATCAGTCATGATCGCATTGCTTCTAAAGCCTAAAGACAGTACTCTCCTCCCTTCCTTCAATGCATTCTTCCTGAAAAGTGGCCAGATTCATTCACAAATGTTCCAGGCACAGGGCAAGGCTAGGGCTGCAAGGCATGTGCCAAGATTACAGTCTGGTGAGGGAGATAAACAGACATGCAGGTTTCCATACTGACTGGTGGGTTCACCAAGAAAGACAGTTAATAATTGCTGGGACTTCCCTGGCGGTCCTGTGGTTAAGAATCTACCTCCCAATGCAGAGGACACAGGTTTGATCCTTGGTCCTGGAAGATTGCACATGCCGCAGGGCAACCATGTTCATGCACCACAACTACGGAGCCTGCGCTTAGAACCTGTGAGCCACAAGTACTGAAGCCCATGCACCCTAGTGCTGGTGCTCCACAGCAAGAGAAGACACTGCAATGGGAAAGTCCATGCACCGTAAGGAACAGGAGCTCCTGCCTGCTACAACTAGAGAGAGCCCCAGTGCAGCGACCAAGACTCAGCACAGCCCCCAAAGGTAAAACCAAAAAACAATAATTATAATAGGGATAACTGCTAATATTTATTGGAGGCTCAGTATACACAAGCTATGTGCTGGACATTTTACATGGGTTATCTCATTTAAGCTTCTCATCAATACACGAAGTAGGTGTTATCATCAACCCCATTTAACAAACGGGAAAACCACAGCTTAGGACATTTAAGTAACTGGTTGAGGTCACACAGGTTTCTAGCAGAGGAGCAAATCTATGAATCTAATTTGCCTAGCTCCAAGTCCACTTGCTTAATCCCTCTGCTCTACAGCACAGAGAGGAAAGACCAAGGAAGAACAGTCTAATCAGCATGGGGAGGCTCAGAGAAAGCTTCATGGAAGGGGTGACTCTTGAGTTGGGTCTTAAAAGAGGAGCAGGAGTTTGAGGACAAGAAGGAAAGAAGGGCATGCCAGGTGGGGGGTGGGCGGTGGGGGGTGGGGTGCTGGGTGGGGGGGCGGGAGGCGGTGCAGAATATTGAGGCAAAGGGTAGAGAAGTAACTTGGCTCCTTCTGAAAATGCCAAATATTCTGGTACAGCTGGAAGGTAGGTGGCCAGCGAAGGTAGGCTGTGAATGATGAGGAGCCTGTTGAGACCCTTGGCTCAGTGACTCCCTGTAGCTGGTGGCTTTTCTGTGGAATCTTTACCAACATGTGGTGCTGCCAGCAAGCAGGGTGTGAGCCAGCAGGTGGCCTCGAAGAGCCTGGGACTCCAAGCCCAGCTGGAGCTCCTTCCCAAGGAGCTAAGTTGGGTGTTTTCCAAGATGTTCCCTGGTGGACCTGAAGGCAGCCTGCCTGCATGCCAGATACAGCAGTGGTGTTGGAATGTGAGAGGGAGAGTTCTGGCAAGGAGAGATGGGACAAGTCTTTCACCTGATTGCAGGCTTTGCCTACAGAATGGTAAGACCTGAAGCCCAGCTCCTCCACTTACGTACTCGGTGACCCTGAGCAGGTCACTTAGCAGCTCTGCCCTTCCTGTGGGCATCATTACACTGATTTCTTAGACTATTTGTGAAGATTAAATGAAGCAATTTGTATCAAGTAATTTGCATGATGCCTTGCACGAAGTAAACACTCAGTTTATGGTGGACTTTTTATAAGCAGTCATGGTTACTCATTCAACATTCACTCAGCAGAGACTTACTGAATGTTTTCTCAGGCCTTGAACAAGGAACACAAAGTCCTTGTCTTCCTGGAGCTTATGTTCTAGGAAGGGGGACAGACAATAAGCAATTAATACATATAATAATTTCAGATACTGATGAGTGCTACACAGATAGTAAAAGGGTAAAGTGTGAAGTGTGTGTATGTGTGTGTGTATGTACATGTGAGCTTTAGATAAGATAATTGGCTATGGTTTCCTTGAGGAGGTGACATTTGAGCAAAGTCCTGAATCAGAGGAGCTTTTCTCATGAAAATGTAGACCAAAAATGATTTTGGTGGAGAACACAGCAAATATAAAGGCCCAGTGGCAGGAAAGAACTCAACATAGTCAAGGAATAATAAGAAAGTCAATGGCCTGGAAGAGGGAAGGGTCATAGAAAATGAATAATAACAACAATAATAATTTATATGAAATATTTGGTTAGGGTTAGATGATTCACACTCATTTTCACAACTGCTCTGTGAAGAAGGGGCTATTAGAGCTCCCATTTTTAAACTGGGAAATTAAGGCTCAGCAAAGCAAAGAAACTTGTCCAAGATCACACAACCCTCATAGGACTACAGAGGATTTGTAGTCCCATCTGTTGGGATTTGAGCCCAACAGATGACTCCAGAATCTACTCACTGCCCAATTCCACCTCCATGGAGAAGGCCTCAACTGTGTACCCAGCTCTATGTGTGGCAGATGGGTGTGCAAGTGTGTGTGTGCATGTGATCGTGTGCATGCCTACATGTGAGATCAGAGGAGGACAGTGTGAATTATAGATATGTCTGAGCTCTTGAGTTGTGGAGGCAAAAATAACACACAAGTAAGTGTGATTTCTTTAAGACAAAGTACTGTTAAGTGACAAATTGCCCCAAGCACCTTAGGAACTCTCTAGGGAAGAGGGAATGGATAAAGGGAGCAGAGGGAAGCAGTACAGTTTAGTGATAAAAAGAACGAACTCCAGACTTGATGCCCAGGGCTCAAATCTCACCTGCTCCACCTGTCAACTTACCTCTCTGCTAGTTTCCTCCTCTATAGATTGAGGATAATGACAATATCTATCTCATAGAATTACTGTGAGTATTAAATAAATTAATCTCTATAAAGTACTTAAAATAATGTCAAGCAGAGAGTGTGTGTCATGATTAAGTTTGGGTGGTTTTTTTTTTTAATTTTGCTATTTGGGTCTAGATTTTTAATTTTTATTGGCTTCAATAAAACATACATTTTCATTAGTAACCTCTTTAACTTATAATTTACTAATTTATTTCTACTACCTCCTAGTTCAGTAATTTCAATATAGATGGTCTAGCTCCCCCTCCCCACCACCTGACACCTTGGTGCTTCAGTCGCTTGAACTTCTTTCCTCCAGTGATCTTCTCCTCCACCCTCTCATTCACTCTCTCCCGTAGGCACATCCTATAACTCTACTCCACCTTTAATCCTGATTTCTGTGTCTCTTCCCTAACCTCTATGGTCTTTCTCTAAAGTTCCCCAATACCAACAATCCCTTGTCCCCACTGGGACCTCCACTTTATTGATTCTACCACGTCACTCTCCATGGTCAACCACTGTAGTGTTATAGTATGTCGTGTGTGTGTGTGCGTGCATGTGTGCTGCACGCTCACTCATGTTCCACTCTTTGTGACCCTATGGACTGTAAACCACCAGGCTCCTCTGTCTGTGGCAGGAATATTGGAGTGGGTTGCCATTTCCTCCTCCAGGGGATCTTCCCGACCCAGGGATAGAACCGCATCTCCTGAAAGTCTCCTGCATTGCAGGTGGATTCTTTACTGCTGAGCCACTGGGGAATCTCCAGATACCACGTATTTTATATATACCTTACGTATAGTATATACACATACGTATGCTGTTATATGCACTACAACTATACTATGGTACTACAATATATATACAATGTAGTATGTATATATATCTCTTGCCCCCTTTAGCTTAGTCATCCTTTCTTGGCAGAAGGAAACCCTGGTTAAATCCAGAACCACTGACTCTGTGTCTAAACCCATGCAGCTATAAACATGGATGGAGAGAAATATACAGACTTTTTCCTGGTTTCACTTTAAATTCATGACCACAAATTTCACATATTTCTCTAGTGAATTCACTCTCTCACCATGTAGATGAATTTTGGCTTCTATTTAAAGTCAGTCCCTCCTCCTGTACACAAGATCTCATCCCCCCTACCAAAGGGCATCACTTGAGCAGTTTTCTCCTCTCTCTCCTAGATTTTTCCCTCTACAAGATCATTTACAACAGGACACAAATCTATTTTCTTGCTTTCATCTTAAGAAACCTTTATCTAGCTCCACTCCATTAGATCTCTGTTGCTACTTAACAAATGACACCTCAAACTTAGCAGCTTAACACAATAAACACTTATCTTAAAGTTCTTTTGGGCTTGGAATCCAAGCGTGGCTTAGTTGGATGTCTCTGGCTCAATGTCTCCTTCAAGGCTGAAAGCAAGATGTCCTTGGGGGCTATAGTCATTTCAAGGCTCAATGTGGGAATGACCCCCTTCCAAGCTCACACACTTGGCTGTTGGCAGGCCTCAGGTACATCCTGACTCTTGGCTGGATACATTAGTTCTTTGCCATGTGGACCTCTCCATATGGGCACCTCACAGCATTGCAGTTTGCTTCCCTCAGAATCAGCAGACCCAGAAACAAGCCTTTTATAACCTAACATTGGAGGTGACTTCCTATTACTTCTGCCTCATTCTATTTGTTAGAAGGAGTCAATAAATAAGCCTGGGGAAAATAGTGTACTGGGAATGTAAAATGATGCTGTCAGTTTGGAAAACAGAGTGGTAGTTCCTTAAAAAATGAAAAATAGAATTACCATATGATCCAGTAATTTCATTTCTGGGCATATACACAAAAGAATTGAAAGTAAGGACTCAAACACATATTTATACACTCATGTTCAAACAGCATTATTCACAGTAGCCAAAAGGGGAAACAACCCAAATATCCATTAACAAGTAAATGGATAAACAAAATGTGGTATACACATACAACAGAATATTATTCAGCTTTAAAAAGGAAGAAATTCTGATGTATTTAAGAACATGGATAAACCTTCAAGACATTATGCCAAGTAAAATAAGCCAGTCACAGAGAACAAATACTGTATGAATCTGTTTACATAAGGTATCATTTGAATGGTCAAATTCACAGGGACAGAAAGAAAATAGAACAGTGATTACCAGGGACTGGAGCAGAGGAAGGGAATGGGAAGTTGGTGTTTAATGGGTGCAGTTTCAGTTTGGGATGATGAGAAAGTTCTGGAGATGGATAGTGCTGATAGTTGCGTGGCAATGTAAATATACATAAGGCCACTCAACACTACACTTACAAATGGTTAAAATGGGGAATTTTAAAAGTGTATTTTACTACATTTTTTAAACTGGTAGGCAAAAAAAGCCTACCTGCCCACACTTGAGAGAGGAAATGAATATGTGAACATGAGGTCATGAACACCAGAAGACAGAAGCCGATGGACAGTATATCTGTATTATTCACATTTCATGGGAAATCTATTAGGAAAAAGGTGCTCCTTTAGGTAGGGCCATAACACTGGCATAAGGCATAAAACTGGCCTCTTCTGGCCACAGTTTTGTGAGGTGGGGTTGTGGGAACCCAAAATCAATGATGAGGATCACTTATATTTATCTTACTCCATAGAATTTACCAAGGGTTCTCCAGTATGGCGAATGTTCTTAGTTCTAATCTATGGGCTTTTAAGTGACAGTGGATGGGCTTTGGGTGGATAAATCTGTGACTTTCCTGAATTGTATACACAATGTAGGTGCCCTGGTATGAGGAGCAATGAAGCATCATGATTAAATCACTGAGTTTGAGTCAGATGACCTGGGTTCAAATTCTGGTCTTGCTGCTTACTGTGTGACTTGAACAAGTTTCTTAACCTCTCTGAGTCAGTAACAAATCACAGTTTGCCAAGATGATTAAATGAAACTTCTATAACATGGCTAGAACGTAGTAAGTGTTTAACAAATGTTAATGGGAGAAGGCAATGGCACCCCACTCCAGTACTCTTGCCTGGAAAATCCCATGGACCGGGGAGCCTGGTGGGGTGCTGTCTATGGGGTTGCACAGAGTCAGACACGACTGAAGTGACTTAACAGCAGCAGCAGCAGCAGCAGCAACTATTATTTCCACACATGCTAATATTTCTGGGAAGAGAATACACAGATTTCAGAAATTCTGGAGGGATCCATAACTTCCAAAAAGTTAAGAATCTTGGAAATGCAAGAACTATTCTCATCAAAAAACCCATGAGGTAATGTATAGTCCTCACCCTGCTTCTCCACATTAAAAGAACTTGTCTATATGCTGTCTGTTCAATTACTATAGCTACTTTGTTGTTGTTGTTGTTGTTTAGTCACTAAGTTGTGCCTGACTCTTTGTGACACCAAGGACTGTAGCCCTC
The DNA here is from genome assembly GCF_014754425.2 of Oryx dammah. Classification (NCBI taxonomy): domain Eukaryota; kingdom Metazoa; phylum Chordata; class Mammalia; order Artiodactyla; family Bovidae; genus Oryx; species Oryx dammah. The sequence continues at coordinate 47,832,994 of NW_024070213.1, read as the reverse complement.
AAGGCTCCTCTGTCTATGGGATTCTCCAGGCAAGAATGTGTTGCCACTCTCAGCCTCGGTGCCAAGCTCAGTCTATAGAACTTAGTATAGCCTCAATAAAGATATGTTAAATAAGAGAATGAGTAAATAAATGAAAGAATGAATAAGTTTAATAACTTGCCCAGGCTCATATGTTAGTAAGTGGAATGGTTGCATCTAGAATTCAGTAAATTCAGACTCTTTGATAATAAGAGTCAAACCTCAAGTCAGCATAGTTCAATTGCAAAGAACAACAGGCCCTACACTTGAAGTTCAAGGGGTGGGTTTCAGTCCAGGTATAGCTGGGCCCCAGGGGTCCAAACACAGCATTTCTGTGTTAGAGCAGGATTAGTTCATCCTTACAGCAACATGATTCTAGAAAAAATAAAGCAAACCCCCCTCCTTACCATCACAGATTGAATTTCAGATTTTCCTCAGTTTACGGTGAGGTTACATCCTGATTAACCCATCATAAATACTGTATATTGAAAACATCATAAGTTGAAAATATACTTAATACACCTCACCTACTGAATCATCACTCAGCCTAGACCATCTTATGCATGCTCAAAACACTTATACTGGCTTACAGTTGGGCATAATCATCTAACACAAAGCCTATTTTATAATCAAGTGTTGAATATCTTATATAATTTATTGAATACTGTACTGAAAGTGAAAACCAGAATGGTTGTCTGTGTACAGGATGGTTATAAGTGTATCTAGTTGTTTACCCTCAGGGTCACATGCTGGCTGGGAGCTGCAGCTCGATGTCAATGCCCAGCATCACCAGAGAGTATTGGATTATGTATCACTAGCCTAGGAAAAAATCAAGTCCAAAATGTGAAGTATGGTTTCTACTGAGTGTGTATCACTTTAGCACCGTCATAATGTTGAAAAATTATAAGTCCAGTCACCATAAGTTGGGAGTTTTCTGTAATTGGAGATGCTCTACTTGGGTCTTGTGTCCCCCTCTCCCCCCACCCCATGACACGAATCATTGTCAGGAGGAGATGGGGTGTCATGATTGGACAAGCCTGCATCCCAAGTCTTCCCATGGGGCCTCTGTATGATGGGGTGCTCTGTGTAGATGGTATGGGTGGTTACCTAGGGGCAATACTGAACCTCATCCTGATCCCTGCTGCCCATGACCATCTCATCCCCGGCCCGTGGCCCCTCACCTTGTGGGATATCCTTTCTCTTGGCACTGTTGGACAGCCCACATCTCCTCTTCTTTCCTCTAACCCCTGCTGTCTGACAGGGAGCCCTGGGCATCTCTGATTTCCTCTTTGACCCTCAGATGGCTGCAGGAAACTGGGCTGGAATGGAGGAGGCCCCATTTTTATCAGGTGCTCACTATCCATGGCCCCCTCTCTGAGCCATCACAGGCAACTCCAGAAAGCCTCTTGCCTTCAAAAATGTCCAGGCAAGAAGCCCTTGGGTACACGCCAGCCCCCAATATAGAGCTGCCACTAAATACACACTGCCTAATGCAGATTGTAAAAGGGCACCCCATCTGAGTGGAGAAGTTTACTAAAAAGTTTCCCTTTTCCATTGTTCCTCAGCCCTTACTCACTCCTTCAGCTAGGTGACCTAATGCAGGGCAAATATGCACAATCCTATACGTGACCCTCCCAAATTCTAGGGGACACATGCTAGGTTCTCCCAAGAATCCCCTCACCTTGACGGCAGCCCAGGGGTTACCTGCTAACTGCAGTTCCTCAAGCATCCAGAGAGGGAGCCAGTCTCCACTTCTCACATGCACCTTCTGCTCAGTGATTTCCTTGGCACTTCACTTTCCCTCAATTTGCTAGGACAGTGGTTCTTATAGTGTGGTCTGTGGGCCCCTGGGGGTCTTCAAGAAATTTTCAAGGCATCCACAAGGTCAAAATTATTTTAGTAAGAAAATATTATTGCCTTTTCACTCTGTTGATATTTGCATTTGTTGGTACGAAAATAATTGGTATGTAAAACTGCTGGTCCTTTAGCTTAAAGTAAGGCAGTGGCACCTGAATGTTTTAGTTGGTGCTGGATTCACTACCACACACTCAGCAGTAGGAAAAATTCCAGTGTCACTTACGAATGTCTTGATGAAGCAGTAAAAATGATTACATTTAACCTCAGCCCTTGAGTATATGTCTTTATAATAATATTCTGTGTGGGAGAATGAGAAATACATGAAAAGCATCTAGCTACATGCTGAAGTATGATGGTTGTCTTAAGAAATAAACACTTGCAACTGAGTTGTGGACAGAACTAGCCTCTTCATTCATGGAACACCATTTTTTACTTGGAAGAAAGACTGACGTATAAACTATTGCTATCCTGACTTTGGTTCAGTTCAGTTCAGTCACTCAGTCGTGTCTGACTCTTTGTGACCCCATGAATCGCAGCACGCCAGGCCTCCCTGTCCATCACCAACTCCCAGAGTTCACTCAGACTCACATCCATCGAGTCAGTGATGCCATCCAGCCACCTCATCCTCTGTCGTCCCCTTCTCAGCATCAGAGTCTTTTCCAATGAATCAACTCTTTGCATGAGGTGGCCAAAGTACTGGAGTTTCAGCTTTAGAATCATTCCTTACAAAGAAATCCCAGGGCTGATCTCCTTCAGAACGGACTGTGGAAGCTATTTTCCTGAAAAGGAAACTGACCCTGTCAGTTCCAGAAAAAAAATAGATGACAGTATTTGTCACCAATGATAAAAGTTGAGTTTCCAAGCAGTAATTGGAATTTTCCAAAACTTGTATCTGAAACCATGAACTTGATAGCTTCCTGGACTTAGATTTTTCTGATGTCACTATGGGTAATGATAATTAATGTGATTTCTGACTAGTAAATGTCATGTTCTTATTTGAGAGAGCTACATGGATGGGAAAACAGTGGAAACCGTGTCAGATTTTATTTTGGGGGGCTCCAAAATCACTGCAGATGGTGATTGCAGCCATGAAATTAAAAGATGCTTACTTCTTGGAAGGAAAGTTATGACCAACATAGACAGAATATTCAAAAGCAGAGACATTACTTTGCCAACAAAGATCCATCTAGTCAAGGCTGTGATTTTTCCACTAGTCATGTATGGATGTGAGAGTTGGACTGTGAAGAAATCTGAGTGCTGAAGAATTGATGCTTTTGAACTGTGGTGGTGGAGAAGACTCATGAGAGTCCCTTGGACTGCAAGGAGATCGGTCCTGGATGTTCTTTGGAGGGACTGATGCTAAAGCTGACACTCCAGTACTTTGGCCACCTCATGCGAAGAGTTGACTCATTGGAAAAGACTCTGATGCTGGGAGGGATTGGGGGCAGGAGGAGAAGGGGACGACAGAGGCTGAGATGGCTGGATGGCATCACCGACTCGATGGACATGAGTCTGAGTGAACTCTGGGAGTTGGTGATGGACAGGGAGGCCTGGCGTGCTGCAATTTTGCAAAGAGTCGGACATGCCTGAGCAACTGAACTGAACATAACTCATGAACTAAAATGTTCAAATAACCAATCAATGAATGATGTTACAAAAATTAGTAAAAGACTTATTCCTAGTAGAAGATAGACCAATGGATTAAAGCAATTTTTAATTGAGATATAATGACATGTAACATTATATTAGTTTCAGATGTACAACAAAATGATTTGATATATGTATTTACTGCAAATTGTTATCATAATGTGTTTAGTTAACATCCATCACATTTAGTTTCAAAATTCTTTTGAATTTTGAAGATTACTCTATTAACAAATGTATAGTTGCTAACTGATTACCACAGTGTTTAGCTAACATCCATACCACACATGGTTGCAATTTTTTTCGTGATCAGAACTTTTAAGATCTATTCTCTCAGCAACTTTCAAATATACAATGCAACATTGTTACCTATAGTCACCATGCTGTACATTTATATCCCCAGGGCTTGTCTTAAAACTGGGAATGTATATCTTTTGACCAAATTTATCCATTTCACTCACTGGGCTTTAATATAACAAAGTACAAACAAAGATTGAAATGGTTTCAGATTCCACTTAAGAAATTACATTCGTTGAGTTTTGGTGTAATATCAAAGCAGAATATCCACAGTTATATAAAATGAAATATTACTCTTTTCCAATTGCATATCCATATTTCTTCATATTTTTCAATCAAACAAACATAGTACAACAGAGTGAATGGAAAACAGAATTATTTTTTAATAAAATGTTATTTATGTTAACAGGTAATAGGTGTATTATTTTTGAATGAATTATAAGTATACAATTTAAATTTTTCTAGTTTTAACTTCTAATTCTCTGAATATTTATAGATGGAATTCACAGAAATAAGAGCTCCTTAGGGTCATCAATAATTTTTAAGAGTGTAAAGGAGTCTTGAATCTAAAAAATTTGATAACTGCTAATGTTAGGAAATGAGGAAGCATCCCTCCTACCCACTATAGAAGAAAAATTCTCTGACCCCAAATGCAGTAGGACCCACTAGGCCTGTGACTAACTACCCAGACCTCCACAACTCCTCTCATCTTGATATAGAACATGTCCTTCTGCTTCTCTTCTGAAGTCCTGGGTGGATAACTGGCACAGTTATTTATGGCTCTATTAGAATTCTAGTTGCATGGAATCTTCGTTCAGTCTTAGTTATCAATTCCAGGAACTAAGATACTTTCCCCTTAATATCTTATTAAATAAGTTTTTTAAAAGATATCATGAGTACAAAATTTCCATTTTATTTATTTTTACTTTGTATTTTATTTTATTATTTAAAAAATTTATTTATTTATTTATTTATTGAAGGCTAATTACTTTACAATATTGTATTGGTTTTGTCATACATTGACATGAATCCACCATGTGTGTATATGTGTTTCCCATCCTGAACCCCCTCCCCATCCCTCCCCATCCCTCCCCATCCCATCCCTCTGGGTCATCCCAGTGCACCAGTCCTGAGCACCCTGTATTATGCCTTGAACCTGGACTGGCAATCTGTTTCACATATGATAATATACATGTTTCAATGCCATTCTCCCAAACCATTCCACCCTCACCCTCCCACAGAGTCCAAAAGACTGTTCTATACATCTGTGTCTCTTTTGCTGTCTCGCATACAGGGTTATCGTTACCATCTTTCTAAATTCCATATATATGCATTAGTATACTGTATTGATGTTTTTCTTTCTGGCTTACTTCACTCTGTATAATAGGCTCCAGTTTCATCCACCTCATTAGAACTGATTCAAATGTATTCTTTTTAATGGCTGAGCAATATTCCATTGTGTATATGTACCACAGCTTTCTTATCCATTCACCTGCTGATGGACATCTAGGTTGCTTCCATGTCCTGGCTATTATAAACAGTGCTGCGATGAACATTGGGGTACACGTGTCTCTTTTGATTCTGGTTTCTTTGGTGTGTATGCCCAGTAGTGGGATTGCTGGGTCATATGGCAGTTCTATTTCCAGTTTTTTAAGGAATCTCCATACTGTTCTCCTCAGTGGCTGTACTAGTTTGCATTCCCACCAACAGTGTAAGAGGGTTCCCTTTTCTCCACACCCTCTCCAGCGTTTATTACTCGTAGACTTTTGGATAGCAGCCATTCTGATTGGCGTGAAATAGTACCTCATTGTGGTTTTGATTTGCATTTCTCTGATAATGAGTGATGTTGAGCATCTTTTCATGTGTTTGTTAGCCATCTGTAAGTCTTCTTGTCTGTTTAGTTCTTTGACCCATTTTTTGATTGGGTCATTTATTTTTCTGGAATTGAGCTGCAGAAGTTGCTTGTATATTTTTGAGATTAATTCTTTGTCAGTTTGCTTCATTTGCTATTATTTTCTCCCATTCTGAAGGCTGTCTTTTCACCTTGCTTATAGTTTCCTTTGTTGTGCAAAAGCTTTTAATTTTAATTAGGTCCCATTTGTTTATTTTTGCTTTTATTTCCAATATTCTGGGACCTGGGTCATAGAGGATCCTGCTGTGATTTATGTCAGAAAGTGTTTTGCCTATGTCTTTCTCTAGGGGTTTTATAGTTTCTGGCTTTACGTTTAGATCTTTAATCCATTTTGAGTTTATTTTTGTGTATGGTGTTAGAAAGTGTTCTAGTTTCATTTTTTTACAAGTCATTGACCAGTTTTCCTAGCACCATTTGTTAAAGAGATTGTCTTTTCTCCACTCTATATCCTTGCCTCCTTTGTTGAAGATAAGGTGACCATAGGTGCCTGGATTTATCTCTAGGCTTTCTATTTTGTTCCATTGATCTATATTTCTGTCTTTGTGCCAGTACCATACTGTCTTGATGACTGTGGCTTTGTAGTAGAGCTGAAGTCAGGCAGGTTGTTTCCTCCAGTTTCATTCTTCTTTCTCAAGATGCTTTGGCTATTCGAGGTTTTTTGTATTTCCATACAAATTGTGAAATTATTTGATCTAGTTCTGTGAAAAATACCATTGGTAGCTTGATAGGGATTGCATTGAAACTATAGATTGCTTTGGGTAGTATACTCATTTTCACTATATTGCTTCTTCCAATCCATGAACATATATTTCTCCATCTATGTGTCCTCTTTTATTTCTTTCACCAGTGTTTTATAGTTTTCTATATATAGGTCTTTTGTTTCTTTAGGTAGATATATTCCTAAGTATTTTATTCTTTTCATTGCAATGGTGAATGGAATTGTTTCCTTAATTTCTCTTTCTGTTTTCTCATTGTTAGTGTATAGGAATGCAAGGGATTTCTGTGTGTTGATTTTATATCCTGCAACTTTACTATATTTATTGACCAGCTCTAGTAATTTTCTGGTAGAGTCTTTAGGGTTTTCTATGCAGGAAGGTGAAAAGTGAAAGTGAAGTCGCTCAGTCGTGTCTGACTCTTAGCGACCCCATGGACTGCAAACCCACCAGGCTCCCCCGTCCATGGGATTTTCCAGGCAAGAGTACTGGAGTGGGGTGCCATTGCCCTCTCCAATGTAGAGGATCATGTCATCTGCAAACAGTGAGAGTTTTACTTCTTCTTTTCCAATTCAGATTCCTTTTATTTCTTTTTCTGCTCTGATTGCTGTGGCCAAAACTTCCAGAACTATGTTGAATAGTAGTGGTGAAAGTGGGCACCCTTGTCTTTTTCCTGACTTTAGGGGAAATGCTTTCAATTTTTCACCATTGAGGATAATGTTTGCTGTGGGTTTGTCATATATAGCTTTTATCATGTTGAGGTATGTTCCTTCTATTCCTGCTTTCTGGAGGGTTTTTTTTTTTTTTTAATCATAAATGGATGTTGAATTTTGTCAAAGGCTTTCTCTGCATCTATTGAGATAATCATATGGTTTTTATCTTTCAATTTGTTAACGTGGTGTATTACATTGATTGATTTGTGGATATTCAAGAATCCTTGCATCCCTTAAAGCCCACTTGGTCATGATGTATGATCTTTTTAATATGCTGTTGGATTCTGTTTTCTAGAATTTTGTTAAGGATTTTTCCATCTATGTTCATCAGTGATATTGGCCTGTAGTTTTCTTTTTTTGTGGCATCTTTGTCTGGTTTTGGTATTAGGGTGATGGTGGCCTCATAGACAGAGTTTACCTTCCTCTGCAATTTTCTGGAAGAGTTTGAGTAGGATAGTTGTTAGCTCTTCTCTAAATTTTTGGTAGAATTCAGCTGTGAAGCCATCTGGTCCTGGGCTTTTGTTTGCTGCAAGATTTCTGATTACACTTTCAATTTCCGTGCTTGTGATGGGTCTGTTAAGATTTTCCATTTCTTTCTGGTTCAGTTTTGGAAAGTTGTACTTTTCTAAGAATTTGTCCATTTCTTCCAAGTTGTCCATTTTATTGGCATATAGTTGCTAATAGTAGTCTCTTATGATCCTTTGTATTTCTGTGTTGTCTGTTGTGATCTCTCCATTTTCATTTCTAATTTTATTGATTTGATTTTTCTCCCTTTGTTTCTTGATGAGTCTGGCTAATGGTTTGTCAATTTTATTTATCCTTTCAAAGAACCAGCTTTTGGCTTTGTTGAATTTTGCTGTGGTCTCTTTTGCTTTTTTTTTTGCATTTATTTCTGCCCTAATATTTAAGGTTTATTTCCTTCTACTAACCCTGGGGTTCTTCATTTCTTCCTTTTCTAGTTGTTTAGGTGTAGAGTTATGTTATTTATTTGACTTTTTTCTTATTTATTGAGGTAAGCCTGTATTGCTATGAACCTTCTCCTTAGCACTGCTTTTACAGTGTCCCATAGGTTTTGGCTTGTTGTGTTTTCATTTTCATTCATTTCTATGCATATTTTGATTTCTTTTTTGATTTCTTCTGTGATTTGTTGGTTATTCAGCAACATGTTGTTCAGCCTCCATATGTTGGAATTTTTAATAGTTTTTCTCCTGTCAGTCAGTCAGTTCAGTTCAGTCGCTCAGTTGTGTCTGACTCTTTGTGACCCCATGAATCGCAGCACACCAGGCCTCCTTGTCTATCACCAACTCCTGGAGTTCACTCAGACTCACGTCCATCGAGTCAGTGATGCCATCCAGCCATCTCAGCCTCTGTCGTCCCCTTCTCCTCCTGCCCCCAATCCCTCCCAGCATCAGAGTCTTTTCCGATGAGTCAACCCTTCTCATGAGGTGGCCAAAGTGCTGGAGTTTCAGCTTTAGCATCATTCCTTCCAAAGAAATCCCAGGGCTGATCTCCTTCAGAATGGATTAGTTGGATCTCCTTGCAGTCCAAGGGACTCTCAAGAGTCTTCTCCAACACCACAGCTCAAAAGCATCAATTCTTTGGTGCTCAGCTTTCTTCACAGTCCAACTCTCACATCCATACATGACTACTGGAAAAACCATAGCCTTGACTAGACGGACCTTAGTTGGCAAAGTAATATCTCTGCTTTTGAATATGCTATTGACATCTAATCTTACTGCATTGTGGTCAGAAAAGATGCCTGGAATGATTTCAATTTTTTTGAATTTACCAAGGCTAGATTTATGGCCCAGGATGTGATCTATCCTGGAGAAGGTTCCATGTACACTCAAGAAAAAGGTGAAATTCATTGTCTTGGGGTAAAATGTCCTATAGATATCAATTAGGTCTGACTGGTCTATTTATTTTATTTTTAAAAGTGAAGTATAGTTGATTTCAGTTCAGTTCAGTTGCTCAATTGTGTCCAACTGTTTGCAATCCCATGAACCACAGCACGCCAGGCCTCCCTGTTCATCACCAATTCCCGGAGTTCACCCAAACCCATGTCCATTGAGTCGGTGATGCCATCCAACTGTCTCCTCCTCTCTCATCCCCTTCTCCTCCTGCCCTCAATCTTTCCCAGCATCAGGGTCTTTTCCACTGAGTCAGCTCTTTGCATCAGGTGGTCAAAGTATTGGAGATTCAGTTTCAACATCAGTCCTTCTTGTGGTAAATCAACTTTTTGATTTCGAGTATACAGCAAAGTGATTGAGTTATACATACATATATGTTTTTTTCAGATTCTTTTCTCTTATAGGTTACTACTTGAGTATAGTTCCTTGTGCTATACAGTACGTCTTTTTTGGTTACCTATTTTAAAAAATAGTAGTGTCTATATGTTAATCCCCAAATAATCTTAAATAAGTGGACAGTATTTATTTTTATTTCTCTAAGGGATAACAGTTTTTCTGCTATAGTGTAGATTCACTCTCATTGAAAAATATCCATTACCATTTGGTATGACAATGAAGAGAAATCAGAAGATAGGGTAGTGTTTTGAAAAGAACATTGCCTTTAATTTAGCATCCTAGCTTTGCCATTTACAGAGAAACTGTCTCAAAGTACTCAACTTTTCTAACTTTATCTTCTTATCTGTAAACTAGTATAAAAATACCTAACTTTCAGGTTGCTTAGAGATAATGCATACAGATCATCTGGAGAAGGAATGGCAACCCACTCAAGTATTCTTCCCTGGGAAATCCCATGGACAGAGGAGCCTGGCAGGCTACAGTCCATGGAGTCACAAAAGTTGGACATGACTTAGTGACTAAACCACCACCACCATATAAGATCGTCTGACACATAATAGCCAATCAAACGAACTATCATCATCATTATCCTGGTACATGAGTTGGGAAAGAGCTTCTGTTGGAATTCTCTGAGACAAGTGCCACAAATCCTTTTTGATGCCCTTGCTAAGTTCTTAGTGGCCTCTTAGTTACTTTCTGATCAGAAACTCAGAGTTTCTCTCTGAATACTGGGGAACAGCAGATTGATTGGACAAGATGAATATATGCCACCTTCTTCCACATTCTGTCTTGACAAAGAGGGATTGTTTCACCTTAACTGAAGGATTGTTCTCCCCAGGAGGCTTCTTACCTCCAATGTCCCTGAAAGCAAACACCGTTCTCTGGGCTTCTCCCAAATTCTAGGCTTCAGTGCAGGCTGTGCTTAGTCATTCAGTAGTGTCCAACCCTTGGCAACCTCCATGGACTGTAGCCCTCTAGCCTCTTCTATTGTCTGTGGGGATTCTCCAGGCAAGAATACTGGAGTGGGTTGCCATGCCCTCCTCCAGGGAATCTTCCCAACCTAGGGATCAAACCCAGGTCTCCCACAGTGTGAGCGGATTCTTTACCATCTGAGCCACCAGGGAAGCCCCTCGGTGCAGGCTATAATGAACCAAAAAACAACCAATGAATATCACTTTTGGCTTATGGTGGAAAAAATAAACAGCTGGGTGAATTTTTACGGGGTAAGATTAGCTAAATAATGAGTTATATGATGCTGCAGAGAATCTTCTCTTGAGTACTTCTTTGTTTTCTTAGATAAGGGCTCCAGGTGGGGATTTTTATGGAATGGTGTGTGAAAATGGTATGCTTCCTCATGCTGGTATAATGGAAGCCCTGGGTCCCTTTCAGATCCGAGGGAGGCAGATTAATGAGTTGGGGGATGTGACTGCTGCCTCCCAGCAGCTGGCTCAATTACCTCTCCTGCTCAAGCTGTGCTCTGAGCCTTGGAACACAAGCCTGATGGAATTCTGACCTTGTTGGAGGACTTGTTCCCTCATTGAGGCTGCCTACTTGTAGCTTGAACATGTCCTTTACTTCTCATAGGCATACTTCTCATACTTCTTTTGCTGGAAACATGGGTGTGAGGGAATTATCCAGGGAGTTTCATTTTAAAAAACAAGGAAAAGTGAAAGGGAAAGTGAAGTCGCTTAGCCGTGTCCGACTATTTGTGACCCCATAGACTGTAGCCTACCAGGCTCCTCTGTCCATGGGATTTTCCAGGCAATAGTACTGGAGTGGATTGCTATTTCCTTCTCCAGGGGATCTTCCCGACCCAGGGGTCAAACCCGGGTCTCTCACGTTGTAGACAGATGCTTTACCCTCTGAGACACCAGGGAAGTCCAAAAAAAAAAAAAAAAAAAAAACAAGGAGGATGTTAGTAAATGAGAACTCGAGGAAGGAAAATTATATCTATTTGGGGAGGGATCTTAGTACATTTCATTCTTATGAAGCATTTTTGAGGGAGAAGTGGCTTGTCCAAAGAGCTTGGTCAGTGATTATCTGCAAGTGACAGAAACCCACTCAGATTAACTCAAGTAAAACATGGTTTTAATGTAAGGCATTAGATACACCTCATGGATTCCAATTCCAGAAAGAACTGAGAATTAAGAATTTTATAGTCCTATGGCTAAGTGTAAGTTTCTAAGTCAAGTTACCTGACCTCAAACTCTAGATCTACTACTTACCTTGTATGGTTTTGGGCAAACTATTTATCTCTCTATGCATCAGTTCTTTTCTCTGTAAAGTGAGGGAAAATAAGAATTTAATAAATAAGAATTATATTTTAGAATTGGATGAGGTTAAAATGAGTAGATACCCATGAAGTATATGGAGCAGTGCCAGGCACATAGTAAGCTCTTAATAATTGTTAGATATGGAGAATTTCCATAGTAGCTATCTTGTTTCAGACCAACTCTCCCACCAAAGACAATGAGAAAAGCTGGATGAAAATTTCAAAAATCATTCCAAAGATATTGGAAAACTACTAAAGTGAGTCCTTTAAGAGCCTAAGATCTCAGAAAAAAAGGGAAACAAAGAACAATGAGCCTGACATTCTGTGCTGCTTTTCCTCCAGGGCATTTGCTAGTTGACAAGCATTACCTAAGATACTGAGAAGCTGCACAGAAAAGACTGACAAGGGAAAAGCTGAGTGTCACTTCTGGCAGTTTTAGCAGGTAGAAGAGACAAAAATGGAGTTTAGGGCCAACCAAAGGAAAGGCAACATGATGTTTACCCTATTCTTTCAGTTAGAACTCCCAAGGGTTATAACCCAGAAATATGGATGAACTATAAATGCATCAACCTTCATAAAGACTGAAGCCTGGTTCTGAATCTGTTCACTCACTGATTTAATTAAGGTGGGCCAATCTCGCCAGAAGCAAAAATAATCCTCTCTGGAGGAAGATAACACCATTCAGAACCTTGTAATCATGTCTTATATCCAATGCAAAATTACTAGACTCACCTGGAAGCAAGAAAAAATGTCCAAAAACCATTAGAAAAGAAACTCAGGCAACATAAAGAAACTAGCAGGAAATACAAATGTTGGTGTTAGGTGGATTCATGTCAATGTATGGCAAAACCAATACAGAATTGTAAAGTAAAATTAAAAAAAAACAAAAAAAAAATGTTGGTGTTAGTACAGGCACTAAAATAGCTGTCATTAATACATTCAAGAAATTAGATGATGGAGAATTCCCTAGTAGTTAGGACTCCACACTTTACAGAAGAGAAAAAAAATTTTTTTGAAAAAGGAACATTAAACAGGTGAGACAGTGAAAACAATCTAATAGTCAAATTTAAAAATTCACCCAAGTATGTGGCTAATTCCACGAAATACAAAAAGACGTAGTATTTTGTTTAAAAGCCAAACATTGAAAAACTAAAATGGAAAAATAAAACCATATTCCACTTACAACATATACTTTAAATACTAATATGCAGAGGGGAAAGGTGGACAGTAGAAAGGTGGGGAAAAGGTATAGCATGTAATGCCCACCAAAAGAGACCTGACATATTAAGAGCAGACAAGTAGACTTTAAGTCAAGAAGAATTACTAGTGATAAGAGAAATATTTCAAGATGGTGAAAGAGACCATCCACAGAAAAATAAATATTCTGTTTGTATGAACCTATTAACAATACCTCAAAAATTTGGAAGCAGTAATGACATAACTAAAAAGAGAAATAGGCAGGGACTTCCCTGGAAGTCCAGTGGTTAAGACTTTGCCTTCCAATGCAGGTAGTAAAGGTTCAATCCGTGGTCAGAGAACTAGGTTCTCACATACACTGAAGCTAAAAAGACCCCAAAACATAAATAGAAACAATATTCTAACAAATTCAATAAAGCCATTTAAAATGGTCTACATTAAAAAAAATCTTTAAAAAAGAGAGAGAAATAGATATCTATAAGCATACAGGGAGATTTTAGCATTCATTTCTCAGTAACTGACAGAACAAACAGACCAAAGTTTGACATGATTATAAAACTTGGTTTAGAAACTGTAGAAAGTTTCTCTCCAAGTTCACATGGACATTTACCAAAATTGGCCATATGCTAAGCCTTAAAGCAAATCTCAACAAGTTTCAAAGGATTGGAAAAAAAAAACAAAACTCTCTAGCCATAACAGAATTAAGCTCAAAATAAATAACAATGGGCAACCAGAATATCTCTAATTATTTGGAAATTATGCAACACACTTCTAAACTATCCATAGATCAAAGATAAATATCAGACTGGAAACCAGAAAATATTTAGAACTGGATGGTTATGAAAATATGGCACATCAAAACTTGTGGGCTACAGATAAAGAATTGCTTAAAAGGAAATATATAGTATTAAATGCATATAATGGAAAAGAAGGCTGAAATTTAATTATGTAAGTATCCATTTTGAGAAGTTTATAAATATTCAGTGATAAACCCCTAGAAAGTAGAAGGAAAGACGTAATAAATATAAGAGCAACAATTAATAAACAAAAAATAAAAAAGGAAGTCAAGAAAACCAAAAGTTCTTTGAGAAGACTCATGAAGTCAATAAATCATTGGAGAAAGAAGAAAAAAAGAGAAGAAAGAAGCTAGAGATTTTAGGAATAAAAAAGGAGATGTTACTACAGATTCAATGGTATTAAAAACATTCTAAACAACTCAAGACTATTTGAAAACTTGGAGTTTTAAAGGAAATGAATAAATCCACAGGAAAACAAAACTTAAAATTGGCATGTGAGGAAATGAAAGATATGAATAGTATCAAATCTATAAAAGAAACATAATGAATAATTTCTAATTTTCCCACCATTTAGCCTTCAGGCCCAGACAGTTCAATGTTGAGAGTAGTAGAAGAAATTTCACATATTGAGGTATAGAGAAGTCATTTTGGCTTATACCTGACTTGGCTTGAACTTTACGCAGTCTTATGGCCTGTCAAACATGCAATGTACATGTATAGTGCATGTATATCTGCTTTAACTGTTAAAGAAAAGAAGGCATTTAAAAATCAAAATGGAGTAACTATGGTTCAGGCATTCAAAATGGAGCCAGGTGGCCATTGTAGATGTGGTTTCAGACACATTCCTGAATCTCTGAGAACTTGAATTTGCTGAATTGTATCAAACTCAAGGACACCACCAGCTGTTTTCTAAACAATATCTACTAGCAGCTGCCAGCTGCACCTTTATGGTCTTAAGGTGTCTCCCCTTGTAATCAGGCAACTGTTTAGGACTCCAATCAATCCCAGCTTAACAACCACCCTTACTTCTTGCCAGTTCCAATCCTAATTTCTGACAAACAAGTTAGGTAATTTTGAGGTTTTTTCCTGTATAAGCCTCCCTCATTTTGTAGTCTGGCAGAGCACAATTCAAGTGCTTCTTCAATCTCCAGGACACTAGTCCTCAGTTTGACTTGAATAAAACTCTCTTCTTGTTTTTATTATAGATTGTTTGTTGACTATTTACATCAACAGGAGAATAGACAAAGCAAGAACACCTCTCAGCTTCTTTGTTACAAAGAAAGAAAACTCGCCAGTGAATTTATCTCATAATTGTAGATCTAAAAACTCCTAAGCTAAATATTAGCAAATCAAATTCAGCAATATATTAAAAGGATAATATTTAATGCATTACAACTAAGTTAGATTTACTTCAGGAATGCATGGTAGATTTAACAGTAGAAGTGATCAATATAATTCATTATACTCACAGAATAAAGGAGAAAAATCATGAGCATGAAATAGTTACAGAGGAAATTTGCTAAAACATCCAGGAGCACATCAAGGTTTTGCAAGGCTTGAAACTGATACAATTTCTAATATTAATAAAAGTGATACAAAATTATCAGCAAAATATAAAATATATGGAAGTGAAATGTTATTTAGTGAAAGAAATCCCAATAAGTTACAAATAGTAAAAAGCCGACAAATATCATAAGCATTACAGAGCCTAGAAAAATTTTAAAAATTATTTTAATTGTCTGACATAACTCTGTAATATTTTCCCTTACACTTTTTGGCTGAATAAATCTTTGGTCACTCCTTTTTATGATGATTATTTTTGCAATACTTTCTATAGAGAAAATAAAAAGATAATTGGGTATTTTTTCTAGCATGATGTTTTTTAAATTTTTTATTAGTTATTTGGAAATATATATTTTATCTTAAAAACTTGTTCTTGGTACACTCAATGACATAAAGCAAGATTCTCTATGACCCACATCCTAGAATAACAGAAATAAAAACCAAAGTAAACAAGTGGGACCTGATGAAACTTAAAAGCTTAGAAAACTATAAGTAACATGAAAAGACAACCCTCAGTATGGGAGAAAACAATAGGAAATGAAACAATTGACAAATGATTAATTTCCAAAATATACAACTCAATACCAGAAAAACAAACAACTCATCAAAAAGTGGGAAAAAAGACCTAAACAGATATTTCTCCAAAGAAGACATACAAATGGCTAACAAACACATGAAAAGAAGCTCAACATTGCTTTTTATTAGAGAAATGCAAATCAAAACTACAATGAGCTTATCACCTCACACCAGTCAGAATGGCCACCATCAAAAAGTCTACAAAATGCTGGAAAGGGTGTGAAGAAAAGGGAACACTCTTGCACTGTTGGTGGGAATGTAAATGGATATAGCCACTATGAAAGACGGTATGGAGATTCCTTAGAAAACTAGGAATAAAACACCATATGACCCAGCAATCCCACTCCGAGGCATATACCCTGAGGAAACCAAAATTGAAAGAGACACACATATCCCATTGTTCACTGCAGCACTATCTACAATAGCCAGAACATGGAAGCAACCTAGATGTCCATTGGCAAATGAATGGATAAAGAAGTTGTAGTACATATACACAATGGAATATTACTCAGCCATAAAAAGGAACACCTTTGAGTCAGTTCCGAGGTGGATGAATCTAGAACCTATTATACAGAGTGAAGTAAGTCAGAAAGAGAAAGATAAATATCAATTCTGTATATATATACACAGAATCTAGAAAAATGGTACTCAATTTATTCACAGGGCAGCAATAGAGAAACAGACATAGACAATAAACTTATGGACACATAGAGAGGGAAGGAGAGGGTGAGACGTATGGAAAGAGTAACATGGAAACTTACATTACCTGGTGTAAAAGAGATGGCCGACGGGAATTTGCTGTTTGGCTCAGGAAACTTAAACAGGGGCTCTGTGTCAACCTGGGGCGTGTGATGGGGAGGGAGACGGGAGCGGGGTTCAGGAGGGAGGGGATATATGTATCCCTATGGCTGATTCATGTTGAGGTGTGACAGGAAACAACAAAATTCTGTAAAGCAGTTATCCTTCAATTAAAAAATCAATAAATTTTAAAAATGTTACAGAAAAAAAAAAAACTTGTTCTTGGTAAAGATATATAAATATTAAGGATTGTTGTCAATTTGGGGAAAATCCATCAAAATTTTTTCATATAAAATTTTTAACATTTCAGGGAATATGAATTTTTCTTCTGTAGTGGCTTTTCTTAAGAACTTTTTGAACTGATAACATTTATTAATCAATAGGCATATTCTCAGGAGTCATTTCTACATTAGGACAGCAGCAATGACTCAACTATTCACAGATATGACTGAAAAACCACATAAATATATCCCACAAATTAAGTATATTCCAGACTGAATGTCTACCTTTCCTACATTCCCCACAAATGATCACAGCCACTTCAATACTACCTGACATAAAGCAAAGTATAATGAGATCAAGCTGGAGTGGAAAAACACAGTGATCCAAACTAATCATAGTGTGTATATCTTTTTCACATTTAACACAATACATTTTCATGTAAACACTTTGCTAGAGCCTTTCGCAGAGCCCTGAAGAAGGTCCTTGAAAGTAAGGCATCTTGAAGCTGAAGCCTCATTAGTTCCCATAAATCTCCCTCTGTACGCCTATTCATGTTAAAAACCCACAGCAAACCAGGGATAGAAAATGTATCAGCCAACTATCACTAGCTAATGAACAACCATAAAATAATGATATAAAACAACAAGCACTTATTTCTTGCACATTTATCTAAGGGTTGACTGGGGCAGCTATAATTCAACTTATGGGTCCATGGATTGGCTGAGGTGTCTCTGCTCCTCTCATCATATTCTATGGCTCAGGCTCCCCAGGGTATGTTCTTGTGGCGGTGAAAGAGTACAAGAGTACTATATCCTATTTGTCAAGGCATCTCATGTAATGGATGTCAAATTCAAAGTGGGGAAGTGCACTTTGCCTTCTTTGAGGCAATAGAATTCTCAATTCCCTCCAAGTTCAGAGCTCTCAGTAACAGTGCAGGAAGAAGCAGCCCCTAGTCCCCACCTCCTAACCTTCTCTGCCTCACTTCCCATCTCTGACTCTCTGCAAAGGGGCTTGTACATTCCTGTGGATGTGCCAGCCTGCCCAGGCATGCTCCTTCCACACTCTCAGCAAACTATCTGCCCCATGGCTACCCCTCAGGTTCAGGGACACATAAGCCAGCAGTGTGGCCCAGCTTTAGGAAGAGAGGTCTGGAGAAGTCTGTAAGGTCCTGGGGTCAGGCTCCAGAACACTGTGGCAGTGGATACAGAGTCATAGGTACAAAGGGCATGGTGTAGGAGGGTGCCATGCAGCTTTGGAATGGATGTATGTTCTTAGCCTCATGGGCTCTCTCTGTGTGCAGGCATGTGGGCAGAGAAAGATCAGAGCAGGACCCTCCAACATGTGGGCCAAGGGTAGAGTCTCTTGTCCAGCTGTAAAGGAAATGTGCACTTTCTTATAAAAACCAACTATGCATTTTCAACCATTAAAGAAACAGAGGTTTCCCTCGTGGTCCGGTGGTTAAGAATCCGCCTTGCAATGCAAGGAACACCAGTTTGATCCTTAGTCCAGGAAGATCCCACATGCTGCAGAACAACTAAGCCCATGTTCCACAATACTGCCCATGAGCCAAGAGCCCAGGAGCTGTAACTACTGAAGCCTGTGCACCTAGAGCCTTTGCTCTGCAACAAGAGAAGCCATGGAAATGAGAAGTCCACACATCCCATCGAAGAGTAGCCCCTGCTCTCTGCAACTAGAAAAAGCCCATGTACAAGCAATAAAGATCCACCAGAGCCAAAAGGTTAAATAAATAAATAAATATTTTTTAAAAAAGAAGAAGAAAAGAAATAAACCTTCCTCTCACCACCCCCCAGAGGTCCAGGAGAGAGGGGATATATGTATACATATAGCTGATTCACTTTATTGTACAGCAGAAACTAACACAACATTGTAAAGCAATCATACTCCCATTAAAAAAGAGATAGACACACACACATACACACACACACACACACACACACACAGAGAGAGAGAGAGAGAGAGAAGGAGAGAGGCAGAAAAAGATTTTTAAGTAGAATGGGGCATTCCACTCAATGAGTGTATGTCCTGATACAAATCTCCCTTCAGAATATAAATACCATGAATGTGAGGACTTGTTTTGCTCACTACTATATACACCCAGAGCCTGTGCCTAGGAAGACTCAGTAAATATTTGACCAAAAAATGGATCTGCATTTCCTTCAGTTGTTATCAGATGCTGCATGCCTATTCTAGTGTGAGCATCTTGCTGATGGTAGTGTTTAAAGATGTATCACAGGTATTTTGAACAACAGTGAAAAAGGGGTAAAGTATTGAAGAGTTTGGGATTATGGACCAGAAAGCTGGAAAGGGCCTTATTGGTCTGTTAGATCAGCATCTCAGGGAGTCCAAGCACCCCAGAAGCAAATATGTGAGTGTGTTGGAATGTTTGTTTTCCTGGGGAAATATCAAGAGCTTTCATGATAATTTCTAAAGTGTCCATGACTCCCAAAATGTCAAAATCAGAACTGTCAGTGAAAACTCTTGTTTTGCAGATTGTAGGTGTGTAGCACAGGGAGGTGAAGAAATTCAAGATCACTCAGAGCTCTACTTAAATTTACTGACTCCTGAAGTTTCTTTTTATTGCCTCATAGCAGAACTCATGTCCTCATGCGGAAAGGGGTAGGCGGAATTATTAAGCCCTGCTTTGCAAAGGTTTTCCAGTTTAGCCACACATTAGAACCATAGTGATTTCAGGTGTGGAAGCTGATTCCAACCTGCAGCCAGGGTTTACAATCACCGGGTTAAAATATTTCATTAAAAAGCGTGTTGTGGGGATGGTGTGGTGGGATTTTAGTGCCAAACCCTGCTCTATGAATGCCCCACTCCCAGAATTTTGACTATGAGAACCTAGAGTTCAGATAACAAGGAAAAAAGACCTAAATGAGAACTAATGTTCCATTCTATTAATGGATGAGGAGGTATCCCATTACTCCACCATCACTCATGCAACTTAGTGCTTCTCTGGTAAACAGAGCCCAACAGCTGGACTTCAGGGCAAACTCAAGTAGGACTTCCAATTTCTTTGCCCTGAAAAAGACTGTATAGCCTACAAAGCACACCCTACCCTGATGACCTATGTGGGTGCAGGTGAAGAGGCGGGCACAGAGAAGAGAGGGGATCCTTGCAGGGCTTCATCATACATCTTCATCATACACAGGGCTGCATAGTCTCTTACTTTACCAACTGCACAAAGAGAAGAAATGAAATAAAAAGAGAGTTGACCAAGTTACCTCCCAGACCCTCTGTTGGTGTTAGGGAAAGTCCAGAAAAGTCTTGACCCTCTCCAGGAAGGACAAAGTGGTCTTAACCATGGCAACCTCACTCACTAATAAAATGTGGCTGAGTCAATATCTTAGGTCATTAGATGGGGGATGGAGAAAAATGGGAATTGGAAAAGAGAGTGACTTCACGGAGGAAGGAGAAGAACATTTCACTTCAACAGCAAAGAGTGATGAGAGTTAATGTCAGGGTTTACTGGGCTGTGGAAGAAAGTGCTGTTGACCTGTGCAGATGGAAAGTGAAAGGCCAAGGGCAGCTTTATGGAGGAGGTGCCTCTTTAGCTGAAATCTACTTTGCAGACTAAGGTCCGCCTAGTCAAGGCTATGGTTTTTCCAGTAGTCATGTATGGATGTGAGAGCTGGACTGTGAAGAAGGCTGAGCGCCGAAGAATTGACGCGTTTGAACTGTGGTGTTGGAGAAGACTCTGGAGAGTCCCTTGGACGGCAAGGAGATCCAACCAGTCCATTCTGAAGGAGATCAGCCCTGGGATTTCTTTGGAAGGAATGATGCTAAAGCTGAAACTCCAGTACTTTGTCCACCTCATGCGAAGTGTTGACTCATTGGAAAAGACTCTGATGCTGGGAGGGATTGGGGGCAGGAGGAGAAGGGGATGACAGAGGATGAGATGGCTGGATGGCATCACTGACTCGATGGACGTGAGTCTGAGTGAACTCCGGGAGTTGGTGATGGACAGGGAGGCCTGGCGTGCTGTGATTCATGGGGTCGCAAAGAGTTGGACACGACTGAGCGACTGAACTGAACTGAACTGAAGGAAGAATGCAAGTTTTCCAGATGGACAGGCAGAGGGAAATGAATTTTCACAGATATTATGGCATAGAGGGTGAATAATATGGTATTTGAGAGGACTGTAAGAATGTATATTGCATGAAGAAGGTATATTTGTAATGGTTTATTAAAATAGAAAAATTAGGGATGGCACCACTTAACAAATATTGGTTAGGATGAATGAATTACTTAGCTGACTCCCAAATTAAAGAAACTCTTATAATCTTGGTTTGGAAAATTTCCACCTATTTTGACCAGCTTCTTTTTTTTTTTTTTTTTTTTCATTAGACTCTGGATAATTCTCCAAGGACAAGACTACTTTGAATTTGGTTCAGTCAGAGATACAAATAACAATGCCTGACTTTTCATCAGTTCTGAATTAGTGAATTTTAAATACACTTTCTAGGACCAGACTTCCACAGGAGAATCTCAGAATTACTGAAAGCTATTGAATTGGCCCATGTATAAATAAAGCATAACCCTCAGAGTGGAGATGTCTTGTGCAGGTTAGAGAGAAAATGTTCTTGCAGTCAGCTGTTGATTCCAACAAGGACAAGGTCTCCTGTGGTGGTGGGGGGTGGGGGTTGTGCTGAAGTCTGGAGCTGGACAAGCCTGGGTTTGAATCTGAGTCAACCACTTACTAGCTAAGAGCTTCAGCAGGTTATGTTGCCCCTCTAAGCCTTGGTATCCACATTAATACTGAGAAATAATACCTGTCTCATTGAATTGTTGTAAGGATTAACCTAGAAAAATGTTTGTGAGCAGACCGTCCTGACCAAGGCTCTTTTTACTGCAAGGAACAGGAAACCACTTAAACTATTAATAGTTCAACTGAAATCAAGGAACAGGAAATAAAATATTTCTCAGGGAGGAACCAAGAACTGGATTACTGGAATCCAGGTACATGCTCCATCTCCCAGGAATCACAGACTTTGTCTCATGGGGTCTCCATATGTTCTTCACACATTCTCCCCTTTGCTCTCCACACCCTGGTGTCCTCAGCTTTCCTCAGTTTCATTTCACTTCTTACTACTTCCTCCTTCCCTAGATCTGTCTACACCCTAGGCTTTCTAGAGAAGGTCCTGTTCAGTTTTCTGGTGCCCAGTGCTGTATTTCTGGGAGCAGAACTAGATTGATGGAGTTTAGGTCCAATGTCCAACCCTGGTCCAATGATCTGTAACCAGGACATGAGATTGTCACTCAAATACAAACATGGCCCTCGCTAGCCCACTCCTTCAGCTCTAGGAGTGCAGACACTAAAATATTTCAACTGCAAGCATCTCACACAATAGATATTACCCTCCATCTCTTTCCCCTCTCCTTACTCTAGCACAGCAGGTTTCCATAATGAGCCCCATGCAAATTCATGATTCACTTTAAGTTTTCACTTTTTCTTGGACTATACCTCTTACTAAGGATACCTACTCCATTCATCCAACCCTCCCCCAACTCACTCATCCCTCCCTCCCTCCATCTCTCCCTCCTTCACTCCCTCCATCTCCCCATTCACCCATCCCTCCCTCCATCCCTCCATCCATCTCTATCTTCCTTTTACCTTCTATGTCCTGCATGAAATCTTCTCTGATATCTTCAGCCCCTCTGTTCTTCCTTATTTCTGACAGTTCCTTATAGTTTAGAGCATACAGTTTAGCACAAAATTGTACAATGGCTTGAATTTATGTCTCAGTTACTTTCAGGAAAAGGAAGTGATTTGTCCAAGCTCATGTATGTATTCAGTGGCAGAACTGGGGCCAGACTCCCCATATCTTTTTACTCACTCTTACAATTTTCTCTTGCCCTCCACTGTCACCAAATCATTGCCTATGGCCATAAGTATTTTCATCCTTTCCACCAAACCATGCACCAGGCACCACAAAAGAGGTGAACATCAGACTCATTTGTGCTTTACAGTATTCATTGTATTACCTGCCGTGATCTGTTCCTTATACTACATTCCTTTTGGCCTCCTCTTCCTCCTGTTTGCTTTCCCTCTGCTCTCTTTGTCATTTTTTTGCCTTGCTTTGCCCTGTGGACTAAATGGGACTAAATGCTTTGTCCTGTCTCCTTGGCTATAACTTTGCTTCTGCTTCTAACCTCTGGCTGGTATAAATATCCTTCCCAGCTCAGCTTGGCCTCAGGAATGGGTGTTGCCCACTGCTGGTTAATTTTGCATTGATTTAATACAAATGTTCTGTGTTTGTCCTCTGTGAAAGGTTCTGAATTCCGAGGGATTCAGAGATGAAGAACTCTTGGTCCCCACCTCAGTAAGTTTTCAATCTGGTGATGAGAGGTAGATATTTTTAAACAATGTGGCATGCATCTTCCTTTCAGAGACTTATTCATACAGGAGCCCAAAATGGAGCCTGGAGTGGTGGAGAGGTGACAGTTGGGGAAGACTTCCTGGATGAGGTGTCCCTGAAATGAGGCATTAAGGAGAGATAATTGGATAAGTGTTAGGAGATGAGGCAGTAGGATGGGGGAGAGTGGATATGCAGGCAGAAGAAATAATATAAGCAAAGACATAAAAGTATGAAATAGCAAGAACCATGAAAGAAATTATAAGCACCCTGATATCTTTGAAGGATAAACCAAGAGCAATATACCACAACCAATGGGTAGTGTAAGATGAAGCTGATGAGGTGGGTATCCAATTGGAGGGCCTGTCTGCAAGTAAAGATAATTCTACTGTTGGGATTTAGGGCACTAATAAATGACACCTCTGTTCCCTGCCCAGGTTCCTAATTAATTGAGAAAAACCCTAAGGAGTCATCCAGATGGAGCTTAAAATGTCAATTTTATTGCTGATAAAACAATAAGCATGGCTTAGATCTGGCCACATTGCTTGCTACCACTTTCCAGTACTGAGTTTAATTCCCCAAACACAGACCTCTCTTGCAGGGACAGATCTGCTTAGAGCTGATGAGCATCTGGCCCCTAGAGAAAGAGAGAGATGAAACTGAGCGTGCTTACCTCCTTGTCTTAAATTCAGCAATCCAGTAAGGCACTCCTCCTCTGGGGAAAGAGGGAAGATGTGTTACTCTAATGGTGGTCCCTCCATTTGGAAACATGAAGTAAGGGGAAAGGAGGTTCCCATTTAACATGTATCTACCATTTACTGAGCACCTACTATGTGCTGCCATGCAGAATGCCCTGGTTCCACAAACTGGAACTGGACAGAATCAGAATGAGGTTGGGAAGATTCTCTAACAGAATGGGCAAAAGGACATGGAAACCTCTACCCTAGGATGTCAGGATTAAAAGAAACTTGAAAACTCATTGAATTTCTGGTTCTCCATCAATGCTTAAAAATATCTATAGCATCTTATCCATGCAAAATGGCCATTCAACCTCTACTTGAATATGTCATTGACAGGAAACTCCCTGTCTCCCACTGCACAGACATAGCAGAAAAAAATGGCTGGTGTTAGCTTAAATAGGGGGAGGGCTCCCTAGAAGATGATGCCTAGAATCTTTGTTTTTAATTTCCATTTGGCTGAAATTTTCTCAGTTTTATGTTACTATGGGGAAAAGAGAACACTGCTTTATATTTTCCATTTTTGCTTTTGTGTACTTTGGACAGGTTACAACTGTACATGGAACAACAGACTGGTTCCAAATTGGGAAAGGCGTATGTCAAGGCTGTATATTGTCACCCTGATTATTTACCTTATATACAGAGTACATCATGTGAAATGCTGGGCTGGATGAAGCAGAAGCTGGAATAAAGATTGCTGGAAAAAATATCAATAACCTCAGATATGTAGAAGACACCACTGTTATGGCAGAAAGTGAAGAAGAACTAAAAAGCCTCTTGATAAAAGTGAAAGAAGAGAGTGCAAAAGTTGGCTTAAAACTCAACATTCAAAAAACTAAGATCATGGCATCTAGTCCCATCACTTCATGGCAAATAGATGGGGAAACAATGAAAACAGTGAGAGATTTTATTTTGGGGCGCTCCAAAATCAGTGCAGATGGTGACTGCAGCCATGAAATTAAAAGATACTTGCTCCTTGGAAGAAAAGCTATGACCAACCTAGACAGCATATTCAAAAGCAGAGACATAACTTTGCCAACAATGGTCCATCTGGTCAAGGCTATGGTTTTTCCAGTGGTCATGTATGGATGTGAGAGTTGGACTGTGAAGAAGGCTGAGCACCGAAGAATTGATGCTTTTGAACTGTGGTGGTGGAGAAGACTCGTGAGAGTCCCTTGGACTGCAAGGAGATCCAACCAGTCCATCCTAGAGGAGATCAGTCCTGGGTGTTCACTGGAGGGACTGATGCTGAAGCTGAAACTCCAGTACTTTGGCCACCTCATGTGAAGAGTTGACTCATTGGAAAAGATCCTGATGCTGGGAGGGATTGGGGGCAGGAGGAGAAGGGGACGACCGAGGATGAGATGGCTGGATGGCATCACCGACTCGATGGACGTGAGTTTGCGTAAACTCCAGGAGCTGGTGATGGACAGGGAAGCCTGGTGTGCTGCAGTCATGGGGTCACAAAGAGTCGGACACGACTGAGCGACTGAACTGAACTGAATGAATATCTAGTTCTTACCATTCTTTTCCCTTCTAGGACATTCAGACATCAATTTGGGATGTTGGGGGAAAAGGCAACACCCTTGCAAACCTCCCAGCGCTGGGTTTATGTGGATCCACAGCAGTCCACTCCATCAACAACAACAAACTAGCTCTCACTTTGGTCTTAGTCACAGAGCCTGAAGCATTGTGAGCTGGTTCTGGCATCCTCTCCACCAGCAGAAGAAACTGGTCTTCAACATTGATCAGATGCTGAGGAGCACATCACGGGAGTCCATCTTCTGAGTCTAGCCCTGGCTGTTCACATATAACTCCACAGGGATTCACATGGAGACTGGGCTAGGCATGGATGACACAGGCCTCTGTGCTTGGACAGTGCTGCAGCCAGAGTTCCATGGCCCAGCATTAGAGACCTTCCTCAAAGGAGGGACTGCAGCCCATTAATCCGTATGCTCTGGGCAGTCATTTAGCCAGTTATGCCTCCAGCCAGTCTAACTACCATCCACCCGATGCATCTCTAACTGACATTAATACTGCAGGACAAAGCAAGAGACGCTGACAAGCCTGGCTTAACCGCTCAACCACAACTGCAGGAGACTCGGAACCAAATAATCCAGGTTAGGATTTGAATACCAATACTTACTTTCTGTTGTGTTTCATGCAAATGACTTAATGTCTTTCAGTCTCAGATGCCTTATCTGTAGACTGAATATTTCCTACTTCCGAGGATTATCATGAGCATTAAATGGAGTAGTGTACCTAACTCATGGGGTTAGCAGAGCAGAATGGTTACACTTAATGTTGGCTTCAGACTCATACTGCCTGGGCTCACAATCCAGTTTGCTGCTGACTTAATTCTGAGGAATGGAAGTGATGGTGCACTCTTTAATAAATGTATTTTTTTATGTTAGTATTAAGCAAAATCTTCTAAGGAGCAGGGCCCAGGGCGGAGGTCCCACCAGTCTAGGTCTATTGGAAGCACTGGAATCGGGAGTGAAGGGTGATGTACAAAGGGGTATAAAAATATTTTCTTTTGTTTTATCTTGGTGAGACAGCTCTGGTGTGATGATGTCTAGTACAGTGCTTGTTTGATGGTAGGTGCTCAATAATAATGATAACAGAAATTATAATAGCCAGTGTTTCTTGAGTGCCTACCAAGAGCCTGACATTGTTCTAAATTCTTCATATAAGATTATATCATTTAACCCTTGTAACAGCCTTATGCTGCTGCTGCTACTGCTAAGTCACTTCAGTCGTGTCCGACTCTGTGCGACCCCATAGACGGCAGCCTACCAGGCTCCTCCATCCCTGGGATTCTCCAGGCAAGAACACTGGAGTGGGTTGCCATTTCCTTCTCCAATGCATGAAAGTGAAAAGTGAAAGTGAAGTCGCTCAGTCGTGTCTGACTAGTAGCGACCCCATGGACTGCAGCCTACCAGGCTCCTCAGCCCATGGGATTTTCCAGGCAAGAGTACTGGAGTGGGGTGCCATTGCCTTCTCCAGTAACAGCCTTATAAGATAGAGAATATTAATTGCCTAATTTCATTAGAAGTTAAAACACAGAAAGGCTTTAATTTGCTCAGAGTCATATAGCCAGTAACTAGAAAAGCTGGGAAACAAGCCTAGACAGCTCCATATGAGCTGCCATACTCTTAGTATACTATTCTGCCCCAGTCATTTTTGTATTGTTATTGGATTACTGAGTAAGAAGAGTACTGGGATGGGGTAGCTGATTCTGAGGCTGGGGGACAGGGTGATGCCAGATTGCATGGGTCCTTTCCAAATTGACAAGTGAAGAAAAGGAGTTCTTTGATTTTCCTGTAACTTTTCCTGTAGACTCAATTTTCCTATAGACTCAGTTTTCCTGTAGACTCAATGCAGTTGGCAAAGGAGGAGAGATGGGAGTACAGAAGAGAATTCTGCCTGAGTGGTGCAGACAATTTTTTGCTGGAGCCACCATCTCCCTTGTTAGACATGTCCAGTCAACTTCACCTCTGCATTGTTCCCCAGGGCCTTTTCCTCTTTGGTCTCCAGCCACCGCCACAGATCAGGCTTTTATAATTTTTCACTTGGACTTTTGCTTTCATCTTAAATGTGATCCTTGCTTCCTGTCTCTGAATCTTCTAATCCATCGTTGGCTCAGCTACATATAAAACCCCTAATGTCTGGTCACTCCCTACAAAACAAGGTCAAATTCCTGGCATGAAATTCAAGCTCCTTTGAGGCTCTTCCCTAGCCGGTCATATTTACTATTTCAGATTCCTCCTTAGACACTGCTCACATCACCCTTGTAACCTAAAACTCAACCACAGCAACTTACTCTGCACCTCTAATACACCACACTTCCAGGGTCTGCATAAGTCCCTGCCTCTTCTTTGCATGCTCTTTATCTCCCTTCTCTGCCTAGTAAAAGTCCTACAGTAGCAGAGATGATTAACTGGTTAACAGAAATGATACCATCCTTCCATATTGGAGAGTTGTTCATGGAGGTGGGACCACACAAATAGCACCAGTGGTATGTGAACAGAAATATGTGGAACTTCAGGCTGATGTGGTCTGTTTGGGTTCACAATCCTTCACACACCTTCTCTTCACTGGTATTTGGAAAGGACTCTGAGGCCTCAGGGGACAGTGGGGTCACCAGATGGAACAGCATAAATCCTTTGCGTCACCAGGTGATGGAGAAGTACCCGGGAGAGCCTCCTGATCAGTTATGTCTGCATCCACTTTAAGTGTGGAAGAAATTTTTATTGTGCTAATCCCCTCAGATTTGGGGATTTACTTGTTACCACAGCACAGCACAACCTATCCTGACTTATTTCCTTTTTGAGGCCCAGGCCAAATGTCACTTCCTCTCTGAAGCTTCCCCCTGACTCACCTGTGCAGATAGGGTTAGCGACCACTCCCTGGACCATGCTCCTATTGTTCTATGGACCTATAGCTAATACCCCATTCACCAGATTTATATTGTAACAATTTGTTTTTGTCGATCTTCTTCCTTAACCTGAGACCTCCTTCCATGCAGAAATCATCTCTTAGTATTTCTGTAATCTCACATTGCTTAGCACAATATGTGGCAACTTGTTGACTGGGTAAATGAATGAATAAACAACTTAACTAATTAATTGATATTTGTCTATAATTAAGAGTTTGATAGGAAATATCAGTGAGGTTCTTTGGGGTTCAGGTAAACCTAGCTACCTAATGGAAGTTAGAGTATAGTAAACCCTGTGAGTTTCCTGTCTAATATCCGTTCTCTGTCTTCCTTACTAAAGAATCTTGATTTTCTTTGGGGTAGCAACACACTCAGATAAACAGAATTCCTGCAGCTGTATTTGGACATAAAATGTGTAAACTTCTATTGGAAAAGTTTTTATATTTCTGATACAGATAACCACCTCTTCCTGCTTCCCTCTGCTTCTCCCTGGATGGAATGTAGAACTGATGCCTAGAGATAAAGCAGCCATCTTGTGTCCCTGAGAATAAAAGCTAATCATCCATGGATAGCAGAGCAGACAGGAAGCTTCAGGATCATGGATGGCATTGCAGGGTCCCCACACAGCCAGGATCAGCTTCTTCCAACATTCAATTGTGTGAGAAAAATAAACCTCATGTGCTTAAGTTACCACAACTTGGAGTTTCTGTTGCTTAAGCTGATGTAAACGAATTGATATTAAAAGGAGAGTTTTGAAGCATGGTAACCCTACCCTCTACTTGGCCAAATTTACATCAATGACAACCCTTCAAAATAATGGATTGTGAATTAGATCTAAACTCTTTGATTCTCTAAGGGAATCTGATAAATCTAAGTAAGGATAGATTGAGTCCTTAGATAACTAGATAACCTGAAAAATCTTATGTTCCTGTGCTGTACAATATAAACATTTAGAACTGTCATTTTGTAAGCACCTAGACTGTAGTAGGCTAAATGGTAAACATGTTACAGTAGTTAAGTTGTACAACCTGATAATGTAGAGATATTTTAAACTTCTGTTTGAAGACGTGAGGAAATTAGGGCTCAGCAAGTTTACTTATCCAATGCCACAGAGAGGTGAAGTCTGGATTTGAACCCACAGTTTTGACTCCTAAACTAAACCCTTAATCATTATTATACTTGCTTGGACTAGTAGGCACTTGATAGATATTCACTTAATGCTCATATGAAAAAAATGAATACAACTATCCCTTTCTGCTCTAATATCTGATATTGCTGTAGATATATGAGTCAAAGCTTAATAAATCTGTGTTGGTCAAGAATATTTCCCTGCAAGTAACAGAAACTCAATTTAAATGTGTTTAAAAGAAAATTTTAAAAACATGGGGTAAAGGAGGGATATGTAAATTTTTTTTTTTTTTTTTTTTGGCCTTGAATAGTTAAGGAGATGGATGGACTGGTGTCCATGTTATTTGCCTCCAAGGGTCTCAAACGCTACTATGTCTCTTTGTTTCTTGTTCTGCTTTCTCTCCTTGTGTGGGCTCTGTTCTCCCCTGGTAGGGCAGCAGGTCACCAGCATGTCCAGGTTCTATGACCAGAATGAATGAAGCTGAATAGGGATTTGTTCAGCTGAGGTCACATGCTCATAACTGAACCAATCACTGTGACCAAAAGAAACGGACCTTGTTATTGGTCCATCTTGTGTGACCATAGTAACCCCAGAGGCCAGAGTATGGAACATAACTAGTATCCTCCATCAAGAGGTGGTCCCTTAAAAGATGGGAGGACCAGTTATCAGTTGAAAGAGGGAAGCTGTGGAGACCTCCAAACACTCGTTAGAGGCCAACTACAGAATCCAGTCTCCAGTGTCTGAGTGTTTCTCCTCTCAGGCATCCCTTCCAATTTGGAGAGCTCCTTCCTGTCGCAGAGGTAATGGTTCAGAAAAGAAAAAGCCATTGGGAGGCTAGTTCTTTGTAGGAGGAGAAGTTGACATAATGCATACTAATAAGGGTTCAGAGAATATGTGCTGGGGCCTGACTCAAGGATCTAAAGCTGGGTGGAGAATTCTGAAGGAAGGCAATAGCTGACTCAGCCTTGACCAAAACAACACAAGGGAAATGCCAGAAAGGGAGACAATGAACCTGTTTAGTAAAAAGATGGGAAGACCTGGCAGATATGATTTTGGTTTTATTCACAGAACTTATCAAGTTCCAGTAAATAATCAACTTGCGAGCAGATTAAACGGGCAGTAAAAGTGGCCTCTGGATTTGTACCTGTGCAGATTTTCAAGGTATGCAGTTGTTTTCTTTGACTGCCTTCACCTCTGTCCAAATAAAAATGAAAGTCCCCTTTCAATTCCCTTTTGTGGTGAAGGTACAATTCCTTTCTCTATCCTTTGCTTTTCCTTCATAGTGCTCAGACCAGTTAGGATGCTTCGTCAGGATATTCTTAGAACAGTTAGGTTGCAGTGAACAGAACACCTGACTAAGAGTGACTTAAATAATAGCAGTTATGAGTCTTAGGAAATAAGAGGTTTCCAAGCAGTACTGGCGCAGTGGCTCAGCTATGTGGGCAAATGAGGGAGGGGTGCCTTGCGCCCCTTCCTGACGTCTCCTTCCATGTGAACGACAGTCACTGTAAGTCCCGTTCTCTTTCTCCCCTTTTACCTTCTCTGTCCTTAGTTGGGAGGAGTGGCTAAAATCGAGCTCCCCTGGCCTCTGCTGCTCTGAGTATGATCTCTAACTAGTGCTAAGTCTGCCTAACTTGGGGAGTCAGGCCCAGTGGTTCTTCCACGAAGTTATATCCACATACTTAGCATTTATCAGCAACCAAGGTAATGTTGTTCTCCTTCATTTCTGCCTCCATTATCCAATTTCTCAATTGGTTCATAGCTCAGAATGGGAAAAGGGGAGTTATTCATTAGGCTGCTTTAGACTCCAGCAGATGCCATCAAGAGCCCAGGTGTGTGCACTCTGCCTACTCTGCTATCATCCGTCTATCAACTATGTGTCCCCTTAGTGTCACAACACAGCTGCCACAGCTGCAAATATCACATCACATGAATGCATCCCAAGCAGGAAGGATGGGGAAAGGGGCAAAAGGGATTTTCCCTTGAGAATATTTCCTAGACGCCCCCAGGTGACTCTCCCTTACAGCCTATTCACCAGAACTGGGTCACATGTCCATTCCAGACCAGTGACTGGCAGAGAGAAATGGAAGCATCATGACAGCTTAGTCCAATTCAACTAAGTTATGTTGAGTCACTCAGAACTGGGCATATAGCCTCCCAAAGAAAGTAGGCTTCTGTTAGCAAAAGACAGAAGGAACAGCTCAATAGGCAGCTACTAGTGTTTCTTGCATTACTGTTCACAATTTGTGGCTGAGTATTTATTGGTATGGTGATTCGTTAGTGATCTGACTATTCTTTTTTTATCTTTTTTAATATAAATTTATTTATTTTAATTGGAGGCTAATTACTTTACAATATTGTATTGGTTTTGCCAGACATCAACATGACTATTCTTTCTAGCTTAAGTCCCAGGAGGCAGGTTGGGCAGCTGTGTTGTTAGTGCTGTGCCCTCAGAACCTGCTGGAGAACATTACTCAAAGTTGGGGCACAATAAATATTCTTGGGAACATGTGAATAATTACATGCTCGGAATTGCTGGGCACTGTAGTGAATACCAAGAGAAATGTCAGACACATTCCTTGTTTTTAAAGACTTTATGGTGCGGATGAGGCAAGATTAACATTTAAATTCTTTTCTAGCTACCTGAGTCAAGGTGTCTCCCTCCCTTCTTCCGAATAATATTTATCAGGTGTCTACTACACGCAGACACAATGACAAGTGCTACAGATGCAAGCAAGACCTGAACCCTGGTGATGGTAAAGGGTTAGTGAGGGAGAGGAGTGTGGAAGCCACTATGATAAAGACAAATAGCATGGCTTGGGGAGCACCGGAGGAGAAGTCCTGTGTTTCTTCTTTGCCCGCCAATCCACAGGACCCAGCCCAGGGCCGG
The DNA here is from genome assembly GCF_014754425.2 of Oryx dammah. Taxonomy (NCBI): domain Eukaryota; kingdom Metazoa; phylum Chordata; class Mammalia; order Artiodactyla; family Bovidae; genus Oryx; species Oryx dammah. The sequence goes on along the minus strand of NW_024070213.1, from coordinate 47,800,535 downwards.
GTGCCTCATAAACACTCAAATAATAGTGGTTATTTGATTGTTGCAGGGGAGAAAACGCACAGACACACACACACACAAACTTATCAAACATTTAGGGCAGGCATTGTTGATCCATTTTGCAGACCAGGAAACTGAGACTCAGAGATACTAAATGACCTTCCACAAATAACAGTGGACAGACCAGGAGGAGGTCCTGGCTCTGCTGATGGCTTGCTCCTTGTTTCTGTTCCTCCTCCCTGCCTTCCCAGTGAGGTGACCAGCTGACATCAGATTCTTAGTCTCGGGAATTGTTCTGTGTCTGGTGTCCTCATTTGACCTATGAACATCTAGATCCATCTTCTCACATGAAGTGCAAAAACCAACATTCATTTCCCTCCTGTCACTCACCTAGCAGCCCAGCACAAGTGAATGCAAGCAGCCAGTGCTGGGAGACCAAGGTCTACACATGTAAGATTTATTTTTCTCCTTTTCTTGTAATGATGGTATGTCTTTTGTATTTAAGCACTAATTATAATTAGTCACTTCCTAGAAAGTGTGCAAACATCACAGCACAGCTGGGCACCTGCATAATTTAGCTATGATTGCTCATTTAACTTCACAATCTAGGATTGTGTGGGCTTTACAAAAGATACCTCCAGCCCTGAAAGGTGGGAGGAAAGGGCTTTATTTTTTTATTGGCATCTTTCTCTTAGTGCTCTGTGCAGGCCTTTGTATGGATTTATAAGATTTCATGTGAAAATACTTACAATCAAAATATTTAAATACTATTACATTAATCTTTCAAAGAGCCTTAATTTGCCAATTCTCAGCTACAGTTTTCATACTTTAATAGGTATGAATAAATGTTCTCTAACTCGGGTGTACAGAAAATAGCATTTTCTTTATCTCCTTTAAATCACCTTAATTATAACACTAGACCCTTATTCCCCTGGATGTGGAAATTTTAATTTCAGACCTTATAGGAATGCCTTCATGTTTCAAGGAGTTAATAGAACCTGGGAGGCAGAAGTGGTCATGTGTCCTTACTGTCCAAGCTCAGGGGGAACACTTGATGTCCAGAAGTCCTTGCTTCTGGGTCAGTCATAGAGTTTGGGGCTCTTTACTGAGGGGCCCATGGTCTCCCTACCTTGGGCACACCAAGCAACCAGCCTCCCTGAAGCTCTTCCATCTTCTAAACTAGGCCACAGAGCCAAGTGTGGGATTCTGTGCACGAAGAATTCTCATCAGTGCTCCCCTCCCTGGCTGGGCAGGTCATTCTCTCTCCAGAGTCTTTCTGCCCTCCCTTCTCTTTAGGGGAGACTGGCATTTTCTCTTCAAATGGCTGAGGCTTCAACAAAAGATCGGAGGAGCTCTCAGCTCCAGATTGCTTCAGCTCTTCTACCCTGTAAGCAGGCATACAAGTCCACCTGGCTCCCTGCTGTAACTGCAGGGAGGGAAAGATTTAGGAAGAACAAACACAAATTAATCTCTTAATATATTAGCCTTCCATGTTAGGTAATCCTTACAAACCAGTGGGTTTTTTTCAACCTAGAGAGATTAATTCACAAAGAATACCCTATGCATTTATTCAGGCAATATTTCTTTAGCATCCCATGTGCAGTGCAGTGAACTGTCTACTGCAGGCATGGCCTTGTAATGTACTGCATTATTGCTCCGATTCTTTACCTTCCCCTGTACCTGTGCCTGTGCTGTGCAACTTTGCAATTGCCAGTACAAGAGGCAGAGTGGATTTTCTCATGTTATTGAGGTCCTGCTTGGCCATATGGCTCACTTTAGCCCATGGAGCATGGAGAGAAGTGACCGTGTGCCAGTCAGTCCCAAGACTAGGCATTAAGACACTTTGTTGGCATTCACTACCTCTTGTGCTTCTATTGTTGCCGTGAGAAAGACATGCCAGTGGTTCTAAAGAATAAGAAGTACTGTTAGCTTGGAATTAAGCTCAGTAGAGGCCAGCCTAGATGTATCAAACCCCAGTCAACCTGGGGATATATATGTGAGAATAAATAATTGCTGTAAGCTATTGAGCTAGGGCATTGTTTATTATGCAGTATTAGCTGACTGATACAAGCAGGGACATGACATAGCAACTGAACAAAAACACAAACAGGGAAATGAAAAGGACATGATCTCTGCCTTTGTGGGGTTTACAGTCTAGAGGGAGAGGCAGACATTTAAACCAATTATTACAATAGCAATTTTTAAAATTATAAATGTGATGAATGTGTATACTAGAATACATAGTGCTGGAAGAGTATGTGACAGGAACATTTAGCCAAGTATTTTTTTTCCCCTAGGGGTGAAGATAGTTCTAGAAAGAGTAACACTGAGGTTTTCCTATCTGTAGCTAACTTAACACTGCATTTGTATGAACCCTGATAGCTCAGTTGGTAAAGAATCCACCTGCAATTCAGGAGACCTTGGTTCAATCCCTGGGTCGGGAAGATCCCCTGGAGAATGGAAAGGCTACCCACTCCAGTATTCTGACCTGTAGAGTTCCATGGGGTTGCAAAGAGTTGGACACAACTGAGTGACTTTCACTTTCACTTTGTAAGCTACCTTAACCCTAAGAAATTGAACAACCAAAATACACAAATAGGTACTGCTGCTGCACACGTCTATGGCAGAGCTCTGGAGCTTTCAGATAGCATGGTAGTTGATGTGCTCTCTAGCTACAGGAGGTAGGAGAAGCAATATGCAAGTTCACCAACCATATGTAGTGGCAGACCGCCAGTCTTAGAATGTCTCAGATAAACCTCAGTGGATGAATGAGCTGCACCTCAGTTGTGTCCTGCATCTTTTCTTTCCTCCTTCTAACCTAGGAGAAAGCAGTATGTGTGTCCAAAGGTTTAAGAGTTGAGAGCCTCTTTAGGCAAAATTCCACGGGAATATGCCAATAAAATATTCACTAGATGCACTGGTCTTATGCGAGTTGGTATATCAAATTCATTAATGCCTGCAATACAAGATGAAATAGTGGATGCCAAAAAGTCAGCTAGGGCAGTGAAGAAAAGCAGATGTCAGTGCCTGACCAGCCTAAGTTGGAGGCCCACGAAGATCACTTAGTGATCTTAGAAAAGTGATGAGCCTCATCTTTCCTCCCTCAACCAGTCCATTCTGAAGGAGATCAGCCCTGGGATTTCTTTGGAAAGAATGATGCTAAAGCTGAAGCTCCAGTACTTTGGCCACCTCATGTGAAGAGCTGACTCATTGGAAAAGACTCTGATGCTGGGAGGGATTGGGGGCAGGAGGAGAAGGGGATGACAGAGGCTGAGATGGCTGGATGGCATCACGGACTCGATGGATGTGAGTCTGAGTGAACTCCGGGAGATGGTGATGGACAGGGAGGCCTGGCGTGCTGCGATTCATGGGGTCGCAAAGAGTCGGACACGACTGAGCAACTAAACTGAACTGAACTGGAAATAGGAATGACTCCTATGGCAGAGGCTGCTAGAATTTACCAATATCTGCTTCTGCTCCTTCCTGAGCATACAACCTGGCTGTACTTGAAGTTAGATCTGGCCACATGATTGAGTTCTAGTCGTTAGAATATAAGTGGAGATGATGTGAGCCCTTCCAGGACTGGTTGATAAAACTGTTCCATGTGCAATCCCTGTTCTCCTTCTCTATCTTCCAGCTGAATAGAGAGAATCCTGATACTCAAAGGAGGGTCCAGCCACAGGGTGGAAGGATCTTGGGTCCACAGATGACTGCACAGAGCAGAGCTCCCACTCTTAACCTGAATCACATAACCCTTTTCAGGTGAGCAAGACAAACTTTCATCATGTTCAACCACTGGAATTTTAGAGGTTGTCTTGTTATAGCCATTAACTTCTCCCAGTAAATCCAATCATCTACTTTACAGGATTGCTGTAAGAAAGCTTGTGAAATGCCTAGCTTAGGTATTCAATACATAATTAAGTCCTGTAAGAATGGGGCCAAGATCTGGGGCTTTGGGAAAGCATGGTGGTTTCCTGTCTGGCCCTCAGTTCCTTGAGTATGAGCTCTGCCAAGCTACTGAGATTATAAAATTTTAGAAGCTAGGAGACCCGGCCTTGGACTTTTCTGCTCCTGCCCAGAAGCCAGCAGAGTGGTTGCTCAGTACAGGAGACAGAGGAAATGAGAACAACCTCAGAAATAGATGTAGTCAGAAAAAAAGTACTGCCATTGTTTCCAGAATACAAGCAGAGGGTTCCCATTCCCAGAAAGCTCTTCTTGGTTTTCCCTAATGATGATTGATGTCAAAAATGGGGAGCCTAGACATGCCTAAGCCACAAAGTGCCTTCTGAATCAACCCTGGAGCCAGCCTTAAATGTGTTGTAGGATGCTCTAATTCTCAGAGAGCCTGCCATCTTTGACTATAAGTCTAGTATTTGTAAGTTCATTAACTAGCATTTTTCACTTAAACAGAATATAGTGTTCTCCATCCCCACGCTTAGAAAGTTGGCAGTCCAACTTTTAAAAATTGACTAGTTGCCAACTCTTAAAAGCTGGCTGATTTCACATAAATATTTATGTTTCTAGTGTCTCTCTAGTAATCAAATGAGCTGGTAATGCTGGGCCCAGATTTCAAGCTGGCAACAATTGGCTGCTACTGAATAGAAGCTACTCCCGTTCAGTGTGGCAGACACCACAGCACTGGCCAGTGTACTTGCTGTGCTGTGCTTAGTCTCTCAGTCGTGTCTGACTCTTTGTGACTTCACGGACTGTAGCCCATCAGGCTCCTCTGTCCATGGAAGTCTCCAGGCAAGAATACTAAAGTGGGTTGCCATGCCCTCCTCCAGGAGATCTTCCTACCCCAGGGATTGAACCCAGGTCTCCTGCATTGCAGGTGGATTCTTTACTGTCTGAGCTACCTGGGATGTCCAAGAATACTGGAGTAGGTAGCTTATCCCGTCTCCAGGGGAATCTTCCAGACCCAGGAAATGAACCAGAGTCTCTTGCATTGCAGGTGGATTTTTTTTACCAGCTGAGCTACCAGGGAAGCCCACAAAACATAGCCAGTGTACTTCAGTTCAGTCACTCAGTCGTGTCTGACAATTTGTGACCCTGTGAACTGCAGCATGCCAGGCCTCCCTGTCCATCACCAACTCCTGGAGTCCACCCAAACCCATGTCCATTGAGTCAGTGATGCCATCCAACCATCTTATCCTCTGTTGTCCCCTTCTCCTCCTGCCCTCAATCTTTCCCAGCACCAAGGTCTTTCAAATAAGTCTGTTCTTCGCATCAGGTGGCCAAAGCATTGGAGTTTCAGCTTCAGCATCAGTCCTTCCAATGAACACCCAGGACTGATCTCCTCTAGGATGGACTGGTTAGATCTCCTTGCAGTCCAAGGGACTCTCAAGAGTCTTCTCCAACACCACAGTTCAAAAGCATCAATTTTTCGGTGCTCAGCTTTCTTTAAAGTCCAGTTCTCACATCCATACATGACTACTGGAAAAACCATAGCCTTGACTAGATGGACCTTTATTGACAAAGTAATGTCTCTGCTTTTTAATATGCTGTATAGGTTGGTCATAACTTTCCTTCCAAGGAGTAAGTGTCTTTTACTTTCATGGCTGCAATCACCATCTGCCGTGATTTTGGATCCCAGAAGAATAAAGTCAGCCACTGTTTCCCTATCTTTTTGCCAGGAAGTGATGGGACTGGAAGCCGTGATCTTAGTTTTCTGAATGTTGAGCTTTAAGCCAACTTTTTCACTCTCCTCTTTCACTTTCATCAAGAGACTCTTTAGTTCTTCACTTTCTGCCATAAGGGTGGTACCATCTGCATATCTGAAGTTATTGATATTTCTTCCAGCAATCTTGATTCCAGCTTGTGCTTCATTCAGCCCAGCATTTCTCATGATGTACTCTGCATATAAGTTAAATAAGCATGGTGACAATATACAGCCTTGATGTACTCCTTTTCCTATTTGGAACCTCTGTTGTTCCATGTCCAATTCTAACTGTTGCTTCCTGTCCTGCATACAGGTTTCTCAAGAGGCAAGTGTACTTACCCAACCTTATTTTACCATTTGTACTACTTGCCTGGCCTTGATAGTCTCCTGAGTTTGCAACCCCTAGGTTAATTCTTATGATAAACATGACTTTAGCATATGGTATAATTGTTGGCGATTATGACTTATGGCTATCATCTTTGTGCCAATAGTGTTTTTAATATTTAATAGTGTTTTATTTGTTCAAGAAATACTAATCAGACAGTTGTTATGTGCAATGAACTGTGCTGAGTACTATGGTGATACAAAGATGCATTGTGTTCTCAAGAAGTCTAGTCCAATATGGGAGATATAATATGAACAAAAACTATACTAAAAGCTACAAAAGTATCCAGTTCTAGGGAAGGGGAAGGAAAAGATTGCTTTCTCCTGAGAAGATAAAATTAGGCTTCATGGAGAAGGAAGTATGTTGGGCTTTGAAGATCTGATATGATTTTAGTGTGTAGAAATTGCAGGGATGGGCTGCTAGGAAGGGGGACCTACACAAACAAAGGCACAGAAGTGTTCAAGTACTCAGTATGCACAAGGAATGAAGAATGAGTAAGTTTGATAGGAGCAGAGGATTCATGAATGAACATGGTGGGAAATAAACTGGAAAGCTGGAGGAGACCAAAGCATGAAGGTCTTTGAGATAATCTAGAGAGTTTAAACTATTTCTGTGGACATTGGGGAGCCACTGAGATATTTTCTGCAGGAGAAAGCCAGGCTCAGAACTGTGATTCAGAGAGGAGTCTGGAAATGATATGAAATGTAGATTAGTAGAGAGACCGAGAGATTACTGCAACTTTCTTTTTGATGTTAGCAATACTAGACTTTTGAGTTAATGAATTTTTCTTTGTTATAGATCACTGTACTCCTCTTTCTTTGTTATAAATCATTGTGTCCTTGCTATGTAAGAATGTAACTTTATCACTATCTTAAGACTAAGTAGACCTTAAGGGGAAACAAGTTTTCTTTATCAATAGAAAGAAAGGTGGGGACATAAAATGTTAATCGGTCTCCAGACCAGAAGATATTGTGAACAAATGTAAGACCCTTGTAAGAACAAAGATATGCTGATAAGTGTCGGAGCAGCTGACCCTGTGTGACTCTGTTTCTTACATTTATCTCTATGTATAACTAAAAGTATAAAAGTGGACCTGAAAAAAAAAAAAGGTCTGAAGGGCCTTGAACTCTTCTCTTGTTAGCTCTTACCTAACCTAGTACACTTTCTAGCATATTGTAGATGCTCAGTAAATGTATATTAAATGCCAAGAGGAACTTCTGTATCAAATCTGTATATGACTTAAAAATTATATTTCTCATTCATCAAATAATATGTGAAATTGAAGGTACTATATTTTTGTACATGCTTGAATCCTCAATTTTAAAAGCATTAAATACTGCAAAATATGTTTAACATCCAAATGATGCTGAAGTCATTCCATCTTTCTTTGATAATTTGGGAAATCTTCCAGAATGTTTTAGGGCCTGAGGGTCACTATGAGAATATTGGTTTCAGTGATCTGTGTAGGAGAACCCATGAATGGGAATTTCTAGTTGATAAGATACCAGAAAAGCTGAACTCTGCTGTATTTTATTATGGTTGATTTTCATTGAAGTGACTGGAAATTTGCCTAGTGACCTTTCTATTAAATGGCTATGATTATATTGCATGAAGTTCAAAAAAAAAAAAAAGTATCAAAATCAAGGTCATAAAAAAAATCAAGGTCATAGACATCAAAACAACAAGACAATGGAAGAGAGAGTTAATAAAGATGTAGTTGCTGGGCTTTTATAAACAGTTGGTGGTTGAGGTCTAAGAAATGACTAGCACCGAATGCTTCTGAGAGGTGGAGGCAAATGTGGAGAGTTAGGAAGAAGTGGGAAATGTGGGCAACTCTCTGAAGGAGTATGACAGGAAAGGAAGGTGGGTGAGCATGGCCCGGTGGAGAGATGGTTTTGAACAAGGGGCTTGAGCACATTTGGATGCAGGGAGAGGCAGGGCTTCAAGACACAAGAGGGAGGAATCAATGAGGCAGGGCCTTTGAAGAAGCAGGAGTGGGATCAGAGAGGAGGAGGAGGAACTACCCTCAATAGCTGCGTGACTGGTGAGAGTGACCCTCACCCAAATCAACCACTGTTGGCCTCAGGACCATGTCTAACAGGCAGGACGCTTTGATCATTTACATCTACTGTGTAGAGCACCTCCTTGTGCTGTGTGGATGATGCCAGCCTGGGAGGCCACATCCGGGGCTCTGACAACACTATCCTGATGGTTTCTTGGCTTCTGGCTCTCCATTTCAATCCATCACCTGAAATGTGGTTTCCAACCAAAGCATGTTATGCCCCATGGAACATGTTATATTCTTCTGTTCTTCCCTAAAACAGATGCAGCTAACTAACCAGAGCAGACCATCAACACAAGGCTCCATTAAAGCTCTTGTATCTCTTCTCCAGGCCATGCTTTCCAAGCAGCTTCTTCCTTTTTCACTTTCATGAATACACTGGTGATCACACCTAAAAGTTGGAGACAGAGTATTTAACATCTACAAAGTGTTTTTCCCATTTGATACTTGTAACAGCCTATGGGGTGGGTATAATCATTAAATCCATCCTACAGATAAGGAAACCGAGCCTCAGAGAAGTGAAATATCTTGTGCATTCATTCAGTTCAGTTCAGTTCTGTCACTCAGTCGTGTCCGACTCTTTGTGACTCCATGGACTGCAGCACGCCAGGCCTCCCTGTCCATCACCAACTCCTGGAGTTTACTGAAACTCATGCCCATTGAGTCAGCAATGCCATCCAACCATCTTATCCTCTGTTGTCCCCTTCTCCTCCTGCCTTCAATCTTTCCCAACATCAGGGTCTTTTCAAATGAGTCCATTCTTCACATCAGGTGGCCAAAGTATTGGAGTTTCAGCTTCAGCATCAGTCTTTCCAATGAATATTCATGACTGATTTCCTTTAAAATGGACTGGTTGGATCTCCTTGCAGTCCAAAGGACTCTCAAGAGTCTTCCCCAATACCACAGTTAGAAAGCATCAATTCTTTGGTGCTCAGCTTTCTTTATAGTCCAACTCTCACATCCATACATGATTACTGGAAAAACCATAGCCTTGACTAGATGGACCTTTGTTGGCAAAGTAGTGTCTCTGCTTTTTAAGATGCTGTCTAGGTTGGTCATAACTTTTCTTCCAAGGAGCAAGCGTTTTTTAATTTCATGGCTGCAGTCACCATCTGCAGTGATTTTGGAGCCCCCCAAAAAATAAAGTCTGAAACTGTTTCCACTGTTTCTCCATCTATTTGCCATGAACTGATGGGACTAGATGCCATGATCTTAGTTTTCTGAATGTTGAGTTTTAAGCCAGCTTTTTCACTCTCCTCTTTCACTTTCATCAAGAGACTCTTTAGTGCTTCACTTTTTGCCATAAGGTTGGTGACATCTGCATATCTGAGGTTATTGATATTTCTCCCAGCAATCTTGATTCCAGCTTGTACTTCATCCAGCCCAGCGTTTCTCATGATGTACTCTGCATATAAGTTAAATAAGCAGGGTGACAATATATAGCCTTGACATACTCTTTTCCTGATTTGGAACCAGTCTGTTGTTCCATGTCCAGTTCTAACTGTTGCTTCCTGACCTGCATACAGATTTCTCAGGAGGCAGGTCAGGTGGTTTGGTATTCTCATCTCTTTCAGAATTTTCCACAGTTGATTGTGATCCACACAGTCAAAGGCTTTGGTATAGTCAATAAAGCAGAAATAGATGTTTTTCTGGAACTCTCTTGCTTTTTTGATGATCCAGTAGATGTTGGCAATTTGATCTCTGGTTCTTTTGCCTTTTCTAAAACCAGCTTGAACATCTGGAAGTTCATGGTTCATGTATTGTTGAAGCCTTGCTTGGAGAACTTTGAGCATTACTTTGACATTGCTTTTCTTTGGGATTGGAATGAAAACTGACCTTTTCCAGTCCTGTGGCCACTGCTGAGTTTTCCAAGTTTGCTGGCATATTGAGTGCAGCACTTTCACAGCATCATCTTTTGGGATTAGAAATGGCTCAATTGGAATTCCATCCCCTCCAGTAGCTTTGTTCATAGTGATGCTTCCTAAGGCCCACTTGACTTCACATGCCAGGATGTCTGGCTCCAGGTGAGTGATCACACCATGGTGATTATCTCTGTCATGAAGATCTTTTTTATATAGTTCTGTGTATTCTTGCCACCTCTACTTAATATCTTCTGCTTCTGTTAGGTCTATACAATTTCTGTCCTTTATTGAGCCCATCTTTGCATGAAATGTTCCCTTGGTATCTCTAGTTTTCTTGAAGAGATCTCTAGTCTTTCCTGTTCTATTGTTTTCCTATTTCTTTGCACTGATCACTGAAGAAGGCTTTGCTATGCTTCGCTGGGCCAACTGTGTGGAGATACCCCACGTCCAAGGTCAGAGAAACCCTGGTAAGATGGTAGGTGCTGGAGCAGCTGTGAGGAGATACCCCACGTCCAAGGGCATAGGAGAAGCCCCAGTAAGATGGTAGGAGGGGCAAGTTCGTGTTTAGAATCAAACCGAATTTACCTTTAGAATCAAATCAGTTCAATCATTGACAGGTAATAAATAGCAGAGCTGGAATATGAATCCAGGATACAAAGTCTCCCCAGTTCATGTTGTAAAGAGTAAACCATCCAGACACTCCATCTGAACTATTGATTTTGAGGTTTCAGAAGTTGAGATTTAAGCAATTTGAGTTTGAGGTATGTATCAGTTATCTATTGCCACTGTAATGCTATGTAACATACAACCACAAAACCTCAATGACACATGACAGTAAACATTTATTAGCTCAAAGTCTGCACAGTCAAACTGGTCTGGGCTGGGCTTATCTTGGCTGGGCTCACTCACATGCCTATGGTCAGTTGTGTTTTGCCTGGTCATCTCTCTTTCTGGTATGAGAATCGGCTGGCTGTTTAGCTGGTCTAGGATGGCCTTGAATGAGATGCCTAGATTCCAAGTCTGGTCCGTGTCTTTCTCCTTCCAGCTAGACCGGATATGTTTTATGGTGATAGCCGAGGAAGGAGAAACATGCAAGAGCTTCTTCAAATCTCTGCTTGCACCACATTTGATAACAGTCCTTTCAAAATAAGTCATGTGTCCAGTCCAGATTCTAGGTGAACCTTTACCGAAAGGAAGTGAAGGTCACATGGTAAAGCATACGGATATAGAGAGGGGTGAGGAATTAGGGATATTAATGCAATCAGCCTACCATGAGATGAATGTTCAAACTCAGACTTTTACATTTGTCTAGATTTACTGTGCCCTCAAAATACAGCTAGAAAGCAATGCATTTCAAGTTTGGTGGCTTCTCATAGCACTCAGAAAAACCAGCTCCTTCCAGTGACTACAAGGCCCTCAATTAGCTGACTGACAACTTCTCCAAACTCACCTGTGACCACTTTCTCCATCTCTCCCTGTGCTCCAACCACACTTAGTTCTTCCAACAGGCCCAATTTCCCTGTCTCAGGGCTCAGCCATGCTGTTCCCTTAACCCTCCCTACCCCCATTCCTCATTCCTTGTTTGGCTGCTTCCTCATCATTCTTTAGGACTAGGCGTAAATATCACCTCCTCAGAGGGGCCGCCCTGCACCTCCTGATTCAAAGTTTTAGTCCCTATCTCAGCTTCTTATTTGAACTCCAACTTAACCCTCATCACCCTTTGCAGCAATCTTTTGTTATATGTATGCCCATCTTTTTGTCTGTCTTCCCCACTGGAGTGCAAGGTCTAGGGGAACAGGAACCAGATCTATCATGATCACCATTGTATCCTCGTGCCCAGCACAGCTCTTGACATGTAGCAGACACTCATTACACATTGGAATGAATTAATGAGTGGGTGAAGATCTTGAAAAGAATATTTTCTTGCTGGTAAACTCCTGAATATAGAGACCAAGCTCTCTGGACTTGGAATTCAAGGTCCTGTATCCTCAGAGACACCCCCATGACCTTAGAATTTCTAGATGTTTGGCTTATCATAGACAGCAGCTTTGCAGAATGTCCTTCCTCTTGTGTGGTAAGGGGTAGGTGGCAGGGACTGAGCAGGACCAGGGGAGCCATCAGTAGGAGGGAGAGCCACAGAGTCTGTGATGGAGGAGAGGTCAGTGCCACAGAGCACTAGAGATGGATTTAGAGGACAGGGACTCTAGCCCTGCTCTGCCATTGTCCTGCCGTGTATCCTTGGCCAACTCCTTTGAAATGCATGTGCTTCAGTTTCCCCATCTGTGAAAGGGAATAAGAATCTCCAGCTTGCAGGATAGACTTGACGGTAAAATGCATGTGGCATAGGCACCTCCCTCTAAGGATCAAGTTCAGGGCCAGTTCAGGAAGGATCAGGTCTCCACTATTTCTTTTTTTCCCAGAAAGGTTTCAAGTGTTTCCCTCCCTTCTTACACCTTCTCTGGAGTACTCATCACTCTGGACCTGTTCCTAGGGACACAGGGACAAACATTTTCACGTTCGATCAGGGAGCTGTACTTGCTGCAGACAGTTGAAATCATTTCTGAGCAAGTGTAGGATGTTACTCAGCATCGTCCCTAAGCCCATGGACAGACTAAGGAAATGGTGTGAACCTTGGCAGATACTGGCAAACAGGCCTTCAAAGTTGCCTGGCTGGTCCTTCCGTGTTCAACAACCAAGTTTGAGGAAGATAATTAAATGTATTAAGTCCCTACCAGGGATGCAACCCTCTGTTACACATGTTCACACATACTTCCTAGTACAAGTCTCAGAATAATCATATTAGTATCATCCCCATTTTACAGATCAAGTAACTGAGGCTCAGGGACATTAGGTATCTTTAGTCACTGCCCAACTTTTATAAAAATGACCAGCTGAAAATGCATTAAGTGTCGTAAGAGATGAAGGAAGGGCTTCTTTCTAGTTGCAAAAACAGTGGAATTTCTAGTCATGCATCATCTCTGATGATATGACTCCCATACTTTGTACATGTTCTTTCATCTTGTTCTTTTCCTTCACCACTGGATGTGATTGGCCAGCTTATATTAGCATAAAGAGGTGGCTGAGAATCCACTGATTTAGCTGCTCTGTGTTCTTCCTCTTGGTTCTTAATATTGTGTTACATTCCTGAGAGCTACATTTCTTAGTACTAATATCAACATTATCAATTTTCTATTTTCCAGTCATTTTTGTAGAACAAAGAAGGCAAAATGAAATAAAACAGCTAACACTCATTAAGCGCCTTACTATTTTGTGTTCTACCCATAAAAATGGTGTAGTGCATTCACAGTCATGAATGCCGCATGATCAAGTGTTTTCCTGAAAAGAGAGAAATTCTGCTTTGATTAGGCATGGCTGAGAACCCAGCCCTCCACTTAGAAATTGACATGTCTGATGCCTAAAGGAATTTTCCACTGATAAGGTAATGCCTTCCTACATTTCGAGCCTGGTTTCTCCCCACCACCCACTTGCTTCCGGTGCCAGGTGCTACAGGGCACTTTCTTGGCACTGTGTCATCTTTAGCCCTACACCTTCAGGTTACGATGATGGATGAGTGCCACAGTGGGTCATAGGAGTGCTCTGGAAGCCGTTTCCACACTAGGCAGCAGGCAATAGCCTAACCATACACATATATGACTGTGAACTGCAAAAACATCCCCCTAGAACCAAACTAAAGCGTTCCTCCTAGGCCAGAACCCCAAAATGCCCATGACCATTTCAAGGCCTCCTGTACGAGGAGAAAGTAGGAGGGAGAGTGCTTGTGCTCAGTTGCTCAGACGTGTCTAACTTTTGGTGACCCCATGGACTGTAGCCCACCAGGGGATTCTCCAGGCAGGAACGCTGGAGCGGGTTGCTATTTCCTCCTCCAGGAGGAGGAAGAGGAAGTATTGTTAAAATATCTTTCTTATGAAAATCAAATATATCTATATTTATATCTGTATGTGCTTAGTATGCAATCACACTGCTAGGGCCCCACCTAGGGCCTTAGAAGAAGCTTGCATAAGTGCTCCAATGTTGCTGAAGTTTCAATAACTTCACAGTAATCCTCCTAAACTGTCACAACTGAACTCTGTATGTCACCAGAAATGGGCCTGGTTGTAGTGGGTGGTGGAAGCCATAGGAGAGCTAATAGGAGAAACAAGTGAGTGATTATGTAGTACAGAGGTCAGTAGACTAGATGGCCCACAAACCAGGTCAGACCTACTTCCTGTTTTTGCAAATAAAGTTTTATTGGAATACAGCCACATTAATTGTTGTGGAGGGCTTTGTGCTGCAGTGGTAGAGTGGAGTTGTTACAACAGATACTTGTCCACCAAACTGAAAATATTTACCACCTGGCTTTTGATATAAACAGTTTAGGAAAAATTGGGAAGGTCTTGAAGAAGAAGAAGATGAGGCAAGAAAAAGGTAGTGCTAGATTCAAACTGTTGATATTTGATTCTGGCTCCATCATTTCATATCTGTGTGACTTTGGGCAAGTTATTCAACTTTTATGAACCTCAATTTCCTAATCTGTAGAAAAGGATAATAATTCTTCTGTCACAAATTTTCTATGAGGAATAGGTGAAACCTTGTGTATAAAGTGCTGGCACAGTGCCTGACGTAAAGCTGAAGTTCAGTGTATTATTAGCTGACAGTCACCAAGATACCTGTATTTATTGTCAGCCCAGGTAGAGGATTTTATGGGTGCCATTAAGGCCTGTGGTTCAATGCCAATGCTTTTTCCCTGATGAGGTTCTCATTGCTGCTTCTATGGTGATACAGGAGGGACAGCCTGAAGCAATTTTGTGATTTAAGTACCATCCTGTTGTCTCTCCACCAACTCACTACTCAGTGTCACAATCAAAGTCTAGATCATTTTCCCAAAGGCAAGTAAATTCTCCAACTCAATCATTCATTCACCTCATCTTAGAAGAATGTCTGGCTGTCCAAGGAAACATCAACTGTAAAGACTCAATTGCTCTGCTCTGCAGTTGCCACCTTGCCTCTCCTTAATCTTCTTATCCCAGATAGATCTTTATCTAATGCATAACAGAGAATGAATGGGGTTGACAGATGAAACCTTTTCAGAAATATGTCTGTATCATTTAAAACACTTTGGGCTCCAAAGTAAAGAAAGCTCAACTAAATGTGGCTTAAGGAATAATGACATTTATTAGTTTGTTAGCTCTCAAAACCCTAAATCCAGAGAGAGGTAGTTTCGGAGTTGGGAACTCAAGCAGCTTAGAAACAACAGCAGTGCTGTGTTCCTTCCTCTATGTTCATTCTCTTGAGTTGGCCCCCTCCGTGGCCCCAGAATGGCTGCCCCAGCTCCAGTCATCACATGTTGATGGCAACATCAAGAGCAGAGGCAGATTTCCATGAAGCTAATGAAACAAGCTTCGGGGTCCCTCACTTTCAAAGAGCCTTTCAAGGCTTAGAAATGTACTCAAATGGCCATATACTTTTGTGCAATTTTCAGAAATAAGTATATGTATTCTTTTACAAAGAGAAGCTGCTTCAAATTAGGTAAGCTTTATGCGCTATAAAATCTAGACTCATCCCTTGTCCTAAGGCAGAAAAACAAGATCATCCTTCCTGGGTTTCTTTTCTAAGAACAAAGACAAGCTTCCTGGAAGCTCTCCCACCAACTTTCCTTTGTATTACATTGACCAAAATTGTATCACAAGGCCACTCTTTAATTGTGTTGGTCCAGGTTCTCTGAGAAGCGGATGCTGAGATAGGATTAAATGTGCTAAAAATTTTTAGGGGAAATGTCTGAGAGAGAAAATGGGAAGGGAGCTGATAAGACTAAGAGAAACTTCAGACAGTGATGCAGGTTTGGCCCAGAGAAAAGAGCAGAGAGCAGCACTTTACCCCACAGTGCAGCCTCAGGAAAGTTCAGCAAAGCCTTTGGGGAGCACACAAGGTGGAGCTGATGAATCCTGTGTCTCCCAGAAACAAGCCTGTTTTAGAATCCCTGCCACATACTATCATCAGCTGTGGGCAGCCCATGGGAATCACAGTGACGGCTATGTGAGCACAGCAGACGGGCTGATGTCCAGTTACACTTCCTGCATTAGAGGATCTAAGAGGTACATTGTCATGGCCACCACATTTACCAAGGACAAGAACCCACAGCTGGCATAGACCAGTAAAGAGCCATCCCCAGGGCAGGGGAGGGCCTGGTCTGCATAGGGACCTGGCCATTCAGAGCAGGGAGAGCAAAGGTGAGGGTTCCTCTTAGTGGAAGAAAGGGAGGAGTGGTGATGAGGCCACAAGAGTGTTCACCCATAGAGACCAGACTTGTTGCCAAGGGGGAGAAGGGATGGGAGAGGGATGGACTAGGAGTTTGGGGTTGGTAGATCCAAACTATTACATTTAGAACAGATAAACAACAAGGTCCTACTGTACAGCACAGGGAACTATATCCAGTCTCCTGGGGTAAACCATAATGGAAAAGAATGTTTAAAAAAGAATGTGTGTGTGTGTATATGTATATATGTATATATGTATATGTATATATGTGTGTGTGTGTATATATATATATATATGAAATTAACACAAATATGTAAATCAAATATACTTCAATTAAAAAAAAAAAAAGAGTGTTTGCTAATCTTCACCCCTCAACAAACCTCCGGTACCCTTAGATGGTCATTGAGCATGTTCCTCTCAGCCAGACCCAATCAGATATGACTGCCCTTTATCAGGGGACTTTCCTGACCCCAGGGTCAGCTTATCATGTGCAGTAGAAGGGAGGGAAATAGCTTTCCATGTTAGCTATCCAAATCTCAATATCTGTGATGAACTCCTTCTATTGTGAAGTCAACAAAAAGCCTTGGTTCTGGGTCTTCTGCAAATCGCCTGAGTTTGCAGCTGGACTGTGCTGCTTTTGTTTTTGATTTTTGTAGGGGTTGTGAGCCTTGGTGTCCTGTGTCTATTCTAATTTGGCTCCTGTGTGTTGCCTATTTAAAATCTTCCCCACTGTTTCAATTAGATAAAGACTTCCTGTTCTGCTTGGCAAGTCAGGGCTCAAAGCACTTGGATTTCTCCCCTTTGTTGGGGAGGTGGGTATCATTAATTAAGCATGAGGTAGGGTGGGATGAATAAATCATTTGAGTAATGTTATCATACTCTTGATGATGATTTGGAAACCAAGGAAATATTTTATATGGTTATTACAGTTGTCGCCTAACTGGCCTCCTAGCTTTCACTCTTACCCCTACTCTTTGATTTCTATTCTCTACTCAGCACCTGGTGGCTCAGACGGTAAAGTGTCTGCCTGCAATGCAGGAGACCCAGTTTCGATTCCTGGGTCAGGAAGATCCCCTGGAGAAGGAAATGGCAATCCACTCCAGCACTCTTGCCTGGAAAATCCCATGGACAGAGGAGCCTGATAGGCTACAGTCTATGGGGTCGCAAAGAGTTGGACACGACTGAGCGATTTCACTTCACTCAATACCCAGAAAGCGATCCTGGTAAGATGCAATTCAGATCATGTTACTCCTGTGCTCAAATCTTTCCAATCACTAACCAATTACTTTTAGTAAAAGCCAAAGTCCTTATACTGCTCTACATGGTCCTGCCTTAGATCTGCAAACTCTGGCCCTCCAGCCAAATCCAGCTGCCTGCTTTTAGAAATTAAGTTTGGAATCACAGCCACACTTATTTGTTTACACAGTGTCTCAGAGTCGTCTTGTAGAGTTGAGCTGTTGCAGCCAAGAACACGCAAGGCTAAAATCAAGGACCCTTTACTGGAAAGGCTTGGCAACCCCTGCCCTATATGACTATCTTATCTGTACTCTCCAGTCAACTCAAAGACCCATGACCTCCCACCCTCCTTCTTGATCACTTTCTTCATCCATGCACTTGGCTCTGTTTATTCCCGTAACTCAGGACACACCCTTCCACCTCAGCTGTGAAAGTCTGGTCCTTCTGTGGGGATAGTCTTCCTTTCAGTATCCTCATGACTTGCTCCCTAACTGCCCACAGGTCTTGATTTGATATGTCTTCTCACCAGAGACTTTGCTGGTCACCTCATTTAAATTGTAATCTTCCCTCCCTTGAAGCCTCTATCCTTCCATGGTTTACTTTTCTCCTCAGAACTGTGCACTAACATAAAACATAGTTCACTGCTTGTCTTGTTTATACCCTTGACCCTAAAAGTAAGCTCCTTGAAGATAAGTATTTTTGTCTTTTTTGCTCTGCCCTACCCCCAGGGCTTAGAATAGTGCCTGGAACATAGTAGGTGCTTATTAAATATTTGTCTAGCAGATAAATATACCATCAAAGACTCATCACTCTGCTGCCTCACAGATGACCCAAACAACAGTGGCTTATTCAGGTCATAGGGTCGTCTTGCAATGCCATCAGGGTATTTGGCTCCTCTAGCTCCCCTCCCCACCGTCTTTGGTGGGTGACTTTCTTTTCCCCATGGTGTCCTCTTGAACACAGGTTGTTCACTCCACTCTGGCCTCCCCTTCATGTTTCCAAGCTGGTTAAAGTGGGAGATGACTGGGAGGAGGAGGTGACACCTATGTTAGGGAAGAAAGCTTTCCCAGAAATGCCTAGTATACTTCTGCTGACGTCTCTTAGGCCAGAGCTTCATGGCCACCCTAAGTTATGGGAGAAGTTAGGAAATGTATCTTACAGCAGGACATGTGAATATCCTAAAGACCACATGGAAGTTTTAAGAGTAGGTGAAAGGAGAAATAGGCATTGGAGAAATAACTTACAGCATCTGCCTCATCTGCCTTTTGCTTTTTTTTTTTTAAGCTGGTAGAAGTATTAGAGGGTGGGACTTGAGAGGATTTCCAGAACTTTGGAAAGTACAAAGGGCAAAATTGCTGATATTTGTAAGTGTTCAGCCCAAACGTTCCTGTACTGAAGTCTCCTAGCTTGCTGAACGTCCCTTGTCATCTCACTTCACGTCAGGTTTGTGTGATGCTCACTATATTGCTCCTGTCCTCAGCAAAATGTGTTGCCCGTGGTAGGTGCTCAGGAACTACTTCTACCTGCATTAACAAATGAACTGAAATAAATTCTGAGGAGTGTATAGACACATAGGTACACATACATGGGTGTCTAAATGCCTATATTCTATTTATTGCATGCTTCCTATATGCTGTCATATATATTCAATTCTGCCAGCAATTCTGGGAAACCAAGAGTGGCATCTCCATTTTGTGATGAAGGCTGTAGAAGTCTCTGTTTCAGACTCAGGAGCCGAAGAATTGGTACTTTTGAACTGTGGTGCTGGAGAAAACTCTTGAGAGTTCCTTGGACAGCAAAGGGATCAAACCAGTCAATCCTAAAGGAAATCTGTTCTGAATATTCATTGGAAGGACTGATGCTGAAACTCCAGTACTTTGGCACCTGATATGAAGAACTGACTCATTTGAAAAGACCCTGATACTGGGAAAGATTAAAATCAAAAGAAGAAGAGGGCAGAAGAGGATGAGATAGTTAGATGCATCATTGACTCATTGGATATGAATGTGAGCAAACTTGGGGAGATAGTGAAGGACAGAAAAGCCTGGCCTGTTGCAGCAAAGAGTCAGACACAACTTAGCAACTGAACAACAACAACAACAAGCCAAAAGGTACCTGCAGTGCAGCACACAGCTAGTAAGTGGTAGAGGCAAGACTCAAACCCTAGTCACTGATTCTAAAGCTTAGGTTCCCATGATCACATTCATTCAGTGAATCATTCAACAGATAAACACTCACTGCTTCCTGTGCACCATGTATGGTTGTAATAATATTTCCTGCATCAAGAAAATATTACTCTAATTGAAAGATGAATTTATCCAAGTAAAGCATAGTATAGAGATTAAAATACACACGTCCTCTTTTCATCTGTATGTTTCTTCTGAACATTTCTAGGTAAAGTACCCACCCATTTAACTTCAGGTTCACGTGGCTTATTTCAGATTTCTTAACTAGTTTCCTTTAGTTCTCAACTTGTTGCATATTATTTGTTTAATGAGATTGTATATTACTTGAGATAAAGAAAGTGAAATTGCTCTGTCGTGTCCAACTCTTTGCGACCCCATGGACTATAGCCCACCAGGCTTCTCCATCCATGGAATTTTCCAGGCAGGAATATTGTAGTGGGGTTGCCATGTCCTTCTCCAGGGGATCTTCCCAACTCAGGGATCAAACCTGGGTCTCCCACCATTGCAGGCAGACGCTTTACCATCTGAGCCACCAGGGAAGCCTTACTTGAGATAAGGTATGTCTTATTCATTGTTGAGTTCCAATCTTAAGCTTGCCTGAAGTTAGGACGGTGATGGGCACTCTGGGTTTAATAGATTCCTATTGGATAAAACAGAATTTACTAGGCATGGTTTGGGGCTGCAAGCAATGAAAAACTGCCCTGAGTGATTTATGCAGTAAAAGGATTTATTAGAAGGATATAACTTACAGAACCAGCTTCATAATAAAGACAGGAAGGAAGTGAGGTTAGGTTGAAAAGATACAACCAAAATCATGGCTGATTAAACTACCACCACTGGCAGCACCACTGCTGGACACTCCATCTACCACTGCGGGACGCTGAATGCTGACATTTGCTGCTAGGACTACTATGCCAGGGAGATTATGCTACCGTAGTAAATAGCCCCAACTTCTCAGTGGCTTAGGTGACAGGGGTTCAGTTTTCACTTCCATTATATGTCTACAGTGGTGGGCCCAAGCCAGTAGAGGCCTCATGCTTCCATGATCCCAGAATCTGGAAAGGGGAAAGGCTAGCCCATCTAATAGGTCTTACAGCTTCTTTTTTAATGTAATATAGACTACTTTCTCTCACGTCTCACTGACCAAAGCCTAATCTTTTACAGGATAGGAAAGTGCAATTCTACTAAGCACCCAGAATGAGAATTTTTATATTTGTGAGCAGCTTTGATGACTCTGCCAGTTCCAATACAAGTTTTTCCATGAATGCTTGCCCACTAGCATTTGAGGTGACTCCTTTAAAATTCAAAATCCTGAGGGTAACATCCCACTGGCCAAAGGTAAGTTCACGTGCAGTGTTCCATTAAGGAGGTACATGAGGGAGGACACAGGAGAGTCGATCAGAAAGCTACAGCATGACAGAATCCTGACCCATCTTTGTCGGCTGGAATCTGTATTGCTGAGCAACAAAGTCTGCTTCTTCTAGGATGATGCATTCTCAAAGGACACTTCAGATTTAGCTAAATTCTGAGTTCTTCAAGGAGGTAATATTGACAGTCAACACACACACACATGTATTTTTAAAGAATAATCGTATGCCTTAGGACCAAGCACTCAGTTAGTTTTGCATGTTTCCTGACGTGTTATCCTAAGTGAAAAACTATTACTTGAAAAAGGTTAGGAGGTCGAGTAAGTATGGAACACGCTGGCTTCTTTCAGTCATTCTTTGTGGTAGGCAGCCTCTAAGCTGGTCGATGACCACATCTCCCAACAGTCACACCCTTGTGTAAGTCTTTCCCCTTGAGTGTAGGTAGGATTTATGTACTCACACCTAACAAACGGAAGTGATGGATGAAGTGATGGATGTTAATTCCGATGTTAGGTTATAAAAAGACTGTGGCTTCCATCCTGGTATCTTCCCTTGATCTTTTCCTCAGAGAGAAGCCAGCTGTCATGTCGTGAGCAAAGAACTGAAGCCTCCAGCCAATAGCCAGTGAGGACCTGCAGGCTTCCAACAGCTATAACTAATCTTGAAATTGAGTCCTCCCCAAATGAGACTCAGAGAAGGCAATGGCACCCCACTCCAGTACTCTTGCCTGGAAAATCCCATGGATGGAGGAGCCTGGTAGGCTGAAGTCCATGGGGTCGCTAAGAGTCAGGCATGACTGAGCGACTTCACTTTCACTTTTCACTTTCATGCATTGGAGGAGGAAATGGCAACCCACTCCAGTGTTCTTGCCTAGAGAATCCCAGGGACGGGGGAGCCTGGTGGGCTGCCGTCTATGGAGTCGCACAGAGTCGGACACGACTGAAGCGACTTAGCAGCACCAGCAGCAAATGAGACTTGAGGTAACTGCAGCCCATTCAACCCCTTGATTGCAGCCTGGAACACCCTGAGCTGAGGACCCATTTCAACTGTGCCTGGGTTCCTGACCCACAACTGTAAGATGATAACTCTTGTTTTAAACCACTAAGTCTGGGGGGTAATTCTTTATCAGCAGGAGACCAAGAGTTCAATAAATATCTTAACAGCAGTATGTGACACTCTTGGGACACATAAATGGGCACAACACACCTGACTTCTGCCCTTATGGAGTTTAAATTAATTTACATGTGTTTCTATGCTGAGGGAATAGATAGAGCCTTTAATATGCAAATGTGCACCACCAATCTCTTAAGAGGTGGAGTATGGGTCTCTAACTTTTAAACTCCTTTTTTTTTTTTGCTCTGCATTTCATAGAGCTAATGTTTTATGGAACACACATTGGAAAATTTTCTTAGTAGCTAAATGAGTAAATGAATTAAAGTTGCAATTTTAAAGGCTTAAGCTCCCCTGCAAAATTTTCAGAGTATGCCACCCTTTGTTCATTATAGACTTAATAGCTATTCTTTTCCTGGACCCCATGTGCACTTTCACTAATTTACTTAGCAAACATTGACTGATTATCCACTGTGTTGTAAGGCACTGCAAGCACCAAATTGTTACTCGGGCAATGGGGCTGCTGTATTTCTCCTGAAGTGTATTTGGAAATTTACTAATTGTTTCATTTTGTGAGTAATGGTTTCAGCCACAATATTTGGACAAAGAGCAAAGGCGAGAAAGAATGGGATTGGCTAATGTTAAAATCAAAGCTTTGCTGAAAACCGTAATGCGTATTGAAGCAAAGCATTGTCCTCAAGAGGAGAGGAGACATAATCGGTATTGAAACAGTGCCTGAAACACTTCATCGGACTGTATTTAAAATGTTTAAAGAACTCTTGGAACAAATAAAGCCCTGAAAAGGTCTTTCAAATTGAAATGAATTCTTGGCATGCTTTCCCCTCGACTGCCACCGCTCTGCACACAATAGCCTGCCTCAGAAAAGCTGGTGGAAGCAGGACTTTTGTCTTAATTGCCTAACGTGTCAAGTGTTTCATATTTTAGGTGAAACGCAGGCTGGGCGGTGGTGGGGGGAGGAAGGTACCTCATTTATGAAACATTGAAATGGCAATCCCATTTGTCTTTGGTGCATTGCTCCTTGGGATTGCATGAGACATTTCCAGATTTAATGAAGTAGATGTCCAGGGACCAACCTCTCAGCAAACTATCTCCCATTTCTATCCATGGTAGGCATTTGGGGTATGGTTTAGAAATAAGGTGGTGCCTGTGTTGGCGAAGACATGGAGAAATGGGATGGATTGAAGATATGAAATTGAAATGTGAAGGTATAAGATAGGATAATACTTATCCTCTTGAGAGGATGGCAGAGTTACCAATATTAAAAGAGCTGACAGTCTTAACTATGAGAAAACCTTATGTTAAACTAATATGTTAAACCTTATGTTAAAACCTTATGTTAAACTAATAAATAAATAACTACAAAGGGGCAAAAGAGCAAGCCATGGAAAATTACCTGCAGTGTATATGACAGAGAAAGATTTAGTATTTTTACTCTATAAGTAGTTTCTAAAAGTCATTAGGAAAAAGACAAACATCTTAGGATGCCCCATTCCCCGCTCCGAAAAAAGGAAATGACATAAACAGGGAATTCTTGTGAGCAAAAGTATAAAAGAAAAATAAGTGAAGAAAATCAACTTTTAGGGTGATTAAGTAAATGTTAGACTCTATATTGAAAGGTAGTAGCATAAAGTCAGTAATGGCACACTCTCTGGATTCAGGCTGGCTGGGTTGCTGCCTCATTTTTCTCATCTATAAAATGAAGGTAATAGGGTTATTGTAAGTGGGAGGCCTGGTGGCTCAGACGGTAAAGCGCCTGTCTACAATGTGAGAGACCTGGGTTCGATCCCTGGGTTGGGAAGATTCCCTGGAGAAGGAAGTGGCAACCCACTCCAGTACTCTTGCCTTGAAAATCCCATGGACGGAGGAGTTTGGTGCGGGCTACTATCCATGGGGTCGCAAAGAGTCGGGCACGACTGAGCGACTTCACTTCACTTAAGTGGGAGGCAAGTTCCTATCATCCAGTTGGAATAGTGCCTGGCACATCAAGAGTGGTACATAAAGGCTAGTTGCTATTACTTCTCTTATTAAATTGATAAATATAAAAATGATAATAGCCAGTGGTATCAAAGGACTGGAGACAGGCACTCTTGTACACTGCTAAGGGGTATAAATTTGGCACAATCTTCTTAGAGGGCAATTTAGCCTCATGCATTAAGGAATTAGAATGCTACATTGCCTTGGGCCAAAGTCCATGGTAGGAATTTTCCCCAAGGAAATAAGAAGTCAAATCTATAAATAAAACAACTGTAAAGACTTTTTTCAGAGCTCTGTATAATTGTGCAATACTGAAAAGAACCTAAACATCCAACAATACGTTCATTGAACACATTATTGGACATCCATTTAGTAGAATTCTATGTAGTCATCAAATGACATAAAGAACCACTAAAAGGGCATTTGGGAACAATTGAAACATGACTTAGATAATGTTATTGTGTCAGCGCTGTTTCTTGAGTGTGATAAATTTCCTACAGTGCTTTGTAGGAAAATGTAGAATACATGCCAAAGTGAACTGATGTTTACAGCTTACTTTCAAATGGTTTCAGAAAAAAGAACATACCACCACACACACACACACACACACACACACATCATATATATTTATAAATATCTCACAGAGAGAGAAAGCAATGGTGAATCTGGGTGAAGGGTAGATAGAATGGTTGTTTTTATCTATTAACCTTTCTGTCTGTATGAAAATTTTCAAAATGAAAAGCTGGAAAAATGTAAGAAAATATATAAGGACAGGAAAATGATATATTTTAAGGAAAAAAGTAGTTTACAAATCAGTATATACAATATGATCTCAGTTTTTTTTGTTAAAAGATTAGGATTAGTTGGTATTTATGAGTTTGGGTAAACTCCAGGAGTTGGTGATGGGCAGAGAGGCCTGGCAAGCGAGGCTCATGGGGTCACAAAGAGTCGGACACGACTAAACTGAACTGAGCTGACTGACTGGAGCCTCCTCACATGTCAGCCTGTGTTAAGTGTGCATTGCCTCATGTTGCTAAAACCCTATGAAATTCTGAGGCATTATGATTTTGCTTACATAAAAAAAAATAGAAATTCAGAGATGAAAAGGGGCTTCCAATGTGGCTTAATGGTTAAAGAATCTTCCTGCAAAGCAGGAGACTCGGGTTCCACCCCTGAGTCAGGAAGATCCCCTGGAGGAGTGGCTACCCACTCTGATATCCTTGCCTATAGAATGCCATGGACAGAGGGGCCCGGCAGGCTATCTAGTCCACAGAGTCACAAAGAGTCGGACACAACTGAAGCCACTGAGCACGCGTGCACGTGCACACACACACACACACACACACACACACACACACACACACAGATGAAAAACTTACTAAAAGCTGGCCACTTATACTCAAACATGGGTCTTTATGACCGCAAGTCCACACTTCTTTTTTATTGAATGAAAGATTCTTTAAATTCTTTAGTGCTTTACCATTTTCAAAAGATCCATCCACATGATTTCATATAACCCCATAATAACCTTTTTATTTTCCCTACCCCTAGCTTGGCCCTCCCCTGTTCCCTCTGCCCATTGGTAATCGCTAGTTTGTTCTCTGTATCTGTGCGTCTACTTCTTTTTTGTTTTATTCACTAGAGTATTGTTTAGATTCCACATACCCTGCAGTATATGTCTTTGTCTAGCTTATTTCACTCAAGTCTACACTCTCAACTACTGTTGCAGAGAGAAAAGAACAAGAGGCTGCTATAGCTGCTGACAGTGATGTTAAGATTAGCTAATAATTATTGATAAAGGCTGTAATGGAGTTACATAGTCAGTGCTTTAAAGAAGCAAAAGCAAAGAAAGAGGCTTGTTTTATAGGGCAGGAAAATAGGAAGAATGTTCTTACTAAGGTGATGCCATTTAAGAAGGCTTTGAAGGATCCATAGGAGTACAATAGGGGCTGTTGGAGCAGTCACTACAGAGGGAAGAGCATGAGTAAAGACAGTGTATTTAGGAAACCGTAACTCCCAAATCATCCCACCCTCTCCGTCTCCCACAGAGTCCAAAAGACTGTTCTATACATCTGTGTCTCTTAAAAAAAAAAAAAAAAGAAACCATAACTCGTTTTCTGGGAGTGAGGGGGGAGGTAATCAAGGAAGATGGCAGCTAATAAGACTGGACAGAGAACAGCACTCCTTTCTGATGCTGATGGGAGCTGCTTCTAAAAAATGACCCAGGCAACAGAGTTTTCTGCATGAGAAAATGAGACTGTCACTGGGCAGAACAAGTGAGGGACTTTTGGGAACAGTTTCAACAGGAGGTGATGAACAATTTTACCAGAGTAAGAATAGTGGGAAGGAAGAAGGGACAGAATCAAAGCTTCCTCCTCTGAAAGTCTGCAGTATTACTTAGGGACATGCCATAGTAAATACGCATCTTGAAATATCACCTTATCTTCCTGAGCTAGTCCTTGGCTTTTTTGTGCTTATACCCATCTATTTTGTATCACAAGAACTACCTTTCCCAATTCCCTTACCGTCCAGCTTCTTGATGGGTTTGGCCAATGGGAGGCACTGGCAGAAGATGGAGGCAGGAGGAGGGGCGAGTCCAGGGTTTTTCTGCCTCTCTCTGCCTGCTGTAGGTGGTGTTCCTGGCAGCAGCTGTGTCTCATTCATGAGCCCAGATCCTGCTGGGCTGCCCCTCCCAACATGGAGCTACCTCTCCTGCTCGGCCTCCACTGTAGCTCCAGATCTTGTCACATGGCTTGGCTTCAGGGCTCCGACATCATCATCTTTTCTCTGTCCCTCCATCCTGGACATAGCACAGGCTTCTTGCTGCTGCTACTTCCTCTCTTGTCTCCTTTCTGTTCCATTCAGTGCCTTAGCTCTCCCATTCCCTCTGGAACATGCATTAGATTCCTTCAGATTGAAACCCCTACAGTATTTTTGTTTCCTGGCTAGACTCCCCACTTAGAGCAGAATTTTCTAAGGGACAGGCACTGTATCTGTCCATTTTTAGAATTCCACAAGGAGGAAGATAGAATTACTCAAGAAATACTTGATTGATTCCGGGCCTTGGATCCCACTAGTAATCCTCATTGGCTCATTGATGTGGATCTGAAAAGAGAAGACACAGAAGAAAGGGGAATGAATTTTAATTCCTTCTTCCACATGCTTAGCTTGAATTATAGTATAATTTCCACCCATTCATTCATTCAATCAACAAGCATGTATTGAGTGCTTAGCAAGTGCTGGGGATATAGCAGTGATCCTTTCCTTGGGGAGTTTACATTCTAGTAGAAGACTTTAATGATGCTGAAAAAGACCTTGATGCTGTGAAAGATTGAGGGCAGGAAGAGAATGGGGTGATAGAAGGTGAGATGGCGGGATGGCATCACCCACTCAATGGTCATGAGTTTGAGCAAACTCCAGGAGATGGTGAAGGACAGGGGAGCCTGGTGTGCTGTAGTCCATGGGGTTGCAGAGTGTGGACAAGACTTAAGAACTGAACAACAACAATTAATGCACCAACAAGCCACTGAGGAGAAGGGCTTTTTCACTTCATTTTTTTCACAGAGTCACTGCCTAGTGATATTCTATCAGATAATCTGGTGAGGAGATGGAGACTTACAGGTGGAAAATAACAATAATGGGAGTATCATTTGAGGGGCAGATTCTGTGCTAAGACACCTATCCAACCAATCCAACAAGCATTTCTTGGGTATACTATGTGCTAGGTGATATGGTTTACAGAGTCAGCAAGACAAATAGGTCCACACACTCTTGGATCATATCGTCTAGTTGGGATGAAAGACATTAAGCAAATTAAAATTAGGGTATATGCTCTGACAGAGATGTATATGTTGTATAAGAGCTGATAATGGGGGAACTTGACCTAGCCTAGGGGTACTGGTGGTCCCTTAAGTCTTCCCAAGGAAGTTTTGGCTAAGCCTTGAGAGTCCAGGGGGTTGGGTGGTAGAAAGTGTTCTGGAGAAGTTTTCATCTGTCATCTCATTTAACTCTCACATCAGAGGGTCCAGAAACTCGAGCAACTGTTTTCTGTTCTCTTACTGCTCTCTCAGTGTTTGTCACCAACATCCTCAGATTTTAACTGACCAGTTCAGTTCAGTTCAGTTCAATCGCTCAGTTGTGTCTGACTCTTTGCAACCCCATGAATCACAGCACGCCAGGCTTCCCTGTCCATCACCAACTCCTGGAGTTCAGTCAGACTCACGTCCATCGAGTCAGTGATGCCATCCAGCCATCTCATCCTCTGTCGTCCCCTTCTCCTCCTGCCCCCAATCCCTCCCAGCATCAGAGTCTTTTCCAATGAGTCAACTCTTCGCTTGAGGTGGCCAAAGTACTGGAGTTTCAGCTTTAGCATCATTCCTTCCAAAGAAATCCCAGGGCTGATCTCCTTCAGTATGGACTGGTTGGATCTCCTTGCAGTTCAAGGGACTCTCCAGAGTCTTCTCCAACACCACAGTTCAAAAGCATCAATTCTTTGGTGCTCAGCTTTCTTCACAGTCCAACTCTCACATCCATACATGACCACTGGAAAAACCATAGCCTTGACTAGCTAACTGAACAGACTGCTTACAAATAATGAACTTGGAGAGAACAGCTCCTCCAGAATCTATCAGTTAAATAAACTGTCCTCCTATGGAATAACACTCCTAGAGAAGCAGAAACTACATTCATGGTAGCCATTATGATTGTTCACAAATATTCCAGTTCCCTTTCTGAGTTCATGTGAGATTATGCTTTGAAGTTCTTTTAAGTTAGATACAGTTGTATGGATGGCATTAGCCAGTGAAATATGAGTGTGTAACTTCCAGGTGAAAACTTTAAAAGTCAGAGTGTTGTTCTTATGTTCTCAATCCTTTTCCTGCCTCATAAATTTTGAAAGCATGTGCAGTGATGGTGCTTCCAAGAGCCTGGGTCCCTAAGTGAACACTGTAAGTAGTGTAGTTAACCTATCAACCCACGGTGCACATTGAACCTAAGCAAGAAAGAAAGCTTTACTGCTTTAGGCTGTTGAAATTTGGTAATTGTTTGTTATTGAAGCATTACCTAGCATACCCTGACTGATACAGGATTGTCTGTGTATTTTCTTTTCCTCTTCTCAGTGATGAGTGACCAGCTGCTCTAAACTAGATAAGCCAAGCACATTACATACCTGAAAATTTGACATAAGCATTATTTCCCAGTTTTGCAGCTGGAAGTCAAGAACAATCACAGACAGGGCTGCAACTGGGCTTTGTTCACAGGACAGACTAACTCTAATATGCAAACTTTACCCCGCTCACCCAACAATGTCACCTGATTCCTAAGGAAGAAGAGAGAGAGGTTTATGGGGCTGGGAAAAGGGAAGACCTTTGGCTTGGGAATGCCATTTACAGCTCTTTATAAAATCTCTGGGCTCTGATGAGGATAGGGCAGGTTGTTTCTGAATGATTGTGGCCCTTCTTTCCTTTTCATACCTAATCTTATAGATCTACTAATATTTTTATTTCAGGGAGGCAAGGCATATTGGCCAACCATGGTCTTAAACTGTTTCAGAATTAAGTCCAAACTCCTCAAAATGCCCTCTGGGCCTTTATACTGGTGGGTGCCTCCATCTTCCACCTCATCTTATAAATTCTTTCCTCTACTTCTCAGCTAGGCAGCGATGACCTTCAGCCAGTTCCTCCAAACAACTCAGTTCTCCTTTGACCCCATACCCTTGTATGTGCTGTTTCTGCTTTGAGGGGATATTTTCCCTACTTGGTAAGTTCCTACTCATCCTTGAAGTCTGACCATCCAAGTCTCTTCCAGAAAGCCATCTCTGACCACCCACCTTGGGTTAGGGTCCCCTTCCTCAGGTCTCCCCTGGCACACACAGTCCTGTGGTACTGATTCAGAAAGTGGACTTTGGAGTTGAAATGTCTGGGTTAAAGTTCTGTATCCAAATTTTACAGCCCTTCAACTTTGGGTAAATTGCTCAGCTTCTTTGGACCTCAGTTTTCTCATCAATAAAGTGGGGATGCTGATGGGATAGGTACATGTAAAATGTTTAAAACAGTTGTCTGGCACAAAGTACATTCTCAGAAAGTGTTAGAGTTTGTAATGATTATCATATTAATGTACAATTCTGACAACTACAGGTGGAATCTTGAGATCAGTGATCCCCAGATGTAGTATATCAATTGAATATATATAATGTGTATCCACATGCATGCAGCTTTACCCATTTGTCAAAGGCTGCATGACCCTAAGACATGAAGAATCACTGCTGAGAGGACCATGATTGCACTGGGATCTGCTCTCAGAGCTGCCTCAGATTAACAGGTGCATCTACAGCTCTTGCTGAAAAGTCACTTTTTTAAAGTTCTTTGCATTGTGTGACCTATTCCCACTAGACAAATGAGCAAGCCATTATGTTGACTGTGATTCTTTCTTTCAGGAGAAAATTCAGAAGAAGTAGGCATATATGTCCCTTTCTGATGTAGAGCTTCCCTTGTGGCTCAGCTGCAAGGAATCCTCCTGCAATGTGGGAGACCTGGGTTTGATCCCTGGGTTGAGAAGATCCTCTGGAGAAGGGAAAGGCTACCCACTCCAGTATTCTGGCCTGGAGAATTCTATGGACTATATAGTCCATGGGGTCACAAAGAGTCAGACACAACTGAGTGACTTTCACTTCACACTGATGTGGAGCAGATTGAAATTGGGGTGGACTCATCAACATGGAGAATCCCAGGGATGGGAGAGCCTGGTGGGCTGCCGTCTGTGGGGTTGCACAGAGTCGGACACGACTGAAGCGACTTAGCAGCAGCAGCAGCATCAATAACCTTCTACCTAATGATAGAGTCTTCCACTCACAAAGACACACACAGCAAAGGGATCATTGCTGAGCTTTATACACAATGACTATGTACCCAGGAAATAGCTGATGTTTGCCAGGGGCTCGCTCAGAAATAGTGCAGTGAAACATACACAATCTGTTAATTCATGTGTGTAATTCTTGAACTTTCCCTATCTGGAAACTCACTGCACTTGCAGCTCTTATTAGTGTCTCTGTTTCAACTAGAAGCTCAACAAGAGCAGTACCCAGAAGGAAAGCTGAGTCCCTATTGCCCCCAGTGACAAGCACTGTGCCTGACCCATTACAGTGCAGGCCAGACAGTGTTCTAATGACCTCATTTAGTCCTCACAGTCAACCTATCGAGGTATTGTTATTATCCCCAATTAAAGACAAAGAACAGAGACCTGGTGAGGCACAGAGAGGCTAAGGAACTTGTTCAAGATTACATGGATAGAAAGCAATGAAGCCAGGCTTCCAAACCAAGTGACCTTGTTTGTTCCTACTCAGTAGATACATGGAAAGATGTGATAAAGCTCTCAACACGTGTGACCCCAGCTGAACGAGGCTGGTTCACATTATGGTTGTTGGGTTGGTTGCTATGCTTGCTGCTTGGTTTCCAGAATGCTGAAGAATGAAAGATTATATTAATACTTTGATTGACGGGTAGGCTTCAGAATAATGGGCAGAAAATTATTTAATTCTCTTTGGAAAATAGCTTTCTGGCTTTGGTAAAATGATACCTGTTTATTGTAAAAACTTCAGAAGTAAAAACAGAAACTTTTTAAAAAATCACAAAACAAAAGAAGAAGGAAACACCAGGAATGGAACTGGAATCAATAAAACTCCTTTAAAAAAATCTTCAGAAATCCAATAAACTAGTTATAGCTATTATTTCCATCCTTTCAGGCAAGTTTACATATTTATATACATATTTAGCTCTATATAAAATATTTTATATAAATGGGATCATATTAAATATGCAATTCTAAAACCTAGTTTCAAAAATTTCTTCACTCCCCAATATGCTATGGAAATAAAGGTCATCATTATTCTTTGAGACCTCTAAATATTTCTTTATCTGAATTAATATAATTATTTCATCAGGCCCTATTGAAAGACATTTAGGTTGTTTCCCAAAGTCCTCTGTTAAAACAGCATTACAAAGAACATCCTGTATATTTTTGAAAAATTCACAAGAATTACCTTAGATAATATCAGAAGATACAATTTCTGAGAAACCACAGGGAGTACACACTGGCTTTTGATACATATTGACAAACTGCCCTCCCAAAATATTGCCCCAGTTTAGGTCCCATCACGACACCCATTCATCACGACTGACTTTATAAATCTTTGCTAGACTGATAGGCAAAATAACCCCAGTAATTTAATTTCTGTGTTTTTTAAAAGATATTTATTTATTTGGCTGTGCTGGGAGGGTCTTAGTTGCAGCATGTGGGATCTTTTTTAGCTGCAGCATGTCAATCCTTAAGAGCGGTGTGAGGAATCTAGTTCCTTGAACCAGGGAATCAACATGCACCCCCTATATTGGAAGCATGGAATCTTAGCTACTGGACCACCAGGGAAGTCCCTAAAAAATCTTTAATGTATATTTATTGTTGATCTGCATTTCTCCAAGGATAACATAGATATCAATAACACTTCTAGCTTTGATGAAGAGTTATTTAGGTACAAAGAGGTTCATCCCCACATTACTTATCCCAGTTAGAAAACAGAAAACCAAATGGGGGAATCAACCCACCAGTTAAGGTATAAACATATGTTGGAATATTTTGTAGTCACACAAAAAAGAATATTTTGGATGAATATTTACTAGCATGGGGAAATGATTACAATATCAAGCTGGTGGAAATTTCTTAAGGAAAAATCAAAATGCAAAATTACTTACAGAACAATTCCAATTCTGTCAAAATATATCTGTTAAAAGCAAAAGATGAGGAAAAAAATAGAAAGATATGAAGGAAACACAAGTCATTAGTGTTGATTTCTGTGAGATGGAATTTGGGAAGATTTGAACTTTCTTTAGACATTTTTTTTGCAGATGCTGAATTTTCTGATAGTATGGGACTAATACTGAACATTTGGTTGCTATGTTTATTTTTCTCAGTGCTTGGGGTGGTATGCCCTCAGTACTTAACATTATCATTAATGATCTATTCCAGTAAACTAAATAGACGTATGCTTTGGTTTATCCATATTAACAAGGGACATGCTCATTAGTACTGAACCACGTTGGGGGCAAGATCCCAGCTTTCAAGGAGTGTCTTCTGGAAGGTGAGAGGAGGCATATGTGTATCTACAGTGTAACAGGCAGCAGTAGGTTCACTAAGATATGGCTAAGCCTCCTAGACAAGGTGACATTTCATCCCAGCCTTGAAGCATCGCTTAGATTTTATATGTAACATTTGTCATTTTTTTTTTACTCTATAAGTAATGTGTTTATTGCAGAAAAGTAGGGAAATGAAGAAGATAATAACATTGTACATAGGGTAATTATCACGTGTGGAACACTGTGCTAAATCCTATGTATGGAGAAATCTCATTTAAGCCCCAGTAGCCCCCAAAGATGGGTGTGATTATCTGTGCATTCCACAGGCAAGGCAAGACAGAATAAAATAAATTGATGAGTGGATTCAGGGTACCTGATTGGAAAATTGGCACAGGCATTAATGGAACACAAGTTGACCTGGTGCCATAGGAAAAAAATAAATAAATGTGAAGCCTATTGCTTCCATCTCTTTTCTTCCCTGTGCATGAGCTCTTCTTGGGTTCTTGCTGCCTACATTCTGAGTGGTCATCACTCAAGCAGTATCTGTACATAGGTGGAAACTAAAGGCATACAAGTGATGAGATCACCAGGGAAACATGCATAGGAGAAGAGAAAGGGCTCTGAGAATCAGTCCCAAACAACAGTGATGGAGGCATCTTCCTAAGTCAGGGCTGGGTAGACAGGAGGCAGCATCAGGAAAAACTTTGCTGTGGTGGTACTCTTGGACCTGAATCTTAGAGGATGAGGCTTGCCAGATTCAGAAGAGGAAGACAAGTGTCCTTGACCAGAGTGAGCAAAGGAAAGAACCTCTGCAAAGACGTATCAGATGCAAGGGACAACATGTTAACTTGGAAAATCAGCAAGTGATTTCAGTACGGTTAGAATAAAGGTGTGTGTGTATGTGTATGTGTGTCTTTGTGTCTGTATGTTCATGTGTGTGCAGATATCTGTGTGGGTGTGTGAGTGCATCATGTGTCTATGTGACTGAATACGTTTTCAGGAGGCTAGGGTGATGATAGAGAGCCTACAGGACAAAGCAATTTTCAGATCATTGAAGACTGTATCCTTGTAGTCAATGGTATGTGAAAAAATACATATAGAGAAAGTTTTATTATGAGGAATTGGTTCATGTAATTGTGCAGAATGAGAAGTCTCATGATCTAACGTTTGCAAGCTTCGAGGCACAAGAAAGCTGCTGGTATAATTCAGTCCAAGTCCAAAGACCTGAGAACCAGGGGAGCAGGTGATGTAAATCCCAGCCTAAGGGCTGAAGGAGATGAGATGTCCCAGCTCAGTGAGGTGGACGTTGGGGAGTAATGAATTCTTCCTTCCTCTACCTTTTGTTTTACTCAGTCCCTTTGCAGACTGGATGATGTTCAGCCACAATGGTTGAAGGGCAGGGAAGTCTAGCGTGCTGCAGTCCATGGGATCACAAAGAGCTGGACATGACTGAGTGACTGAACAACAACCACCCCAGTGGGGAGAGCAGTTTACTGAATCCATCAGTTCAAATGCTAATCCCACCTGGAAACATTATCAAAGAAATACCCAGAACAATGTTTAATCTGGGCACCTGTGGCTCACTCAAGCTGACACATAAAATTAACTATCACAATCTCTTTTAAAAGGTTTGGAATATTATGGAAATAGTCTGGGAACAGAATGAGATCCCTGAAGGCCAGCTAACCAATAAAAACTTTATTTATCTGCAAGGCAAATGAGAACCTTTGAATTTACTACAAGACAGGAATGATAAGATGAGAACTGGGATTTTGGAAGATTCTTGGACTTGATGGTTTGGTGAAGAAGAGGCAGGAGAGAAGGAGACCAGTTGGTAGAATATTGTAATAGTCAACAGAAAGAGGTGATGGGCATAGACATTAGGATGGTAGCTACAGGGTAATGGTCATTTATTAGGGTGAAGTGTCATTTATTAGGGTGAAGGGATGAGTAATGGTGGATTTGGGCTGACAGAGATGAGAGACGTCAGACAATCGACTGGGTTATCTGGGAAAATCCATAATTGAACCAGCAGTTCAAAAGCATGTCCTTCCTTCACCAGTGTACAACAAATATTTACTGATTGCCTCCTCTGTGTCAAGCCTGTGCATGGGGAATCCGTAGTTCAGTGTTGAATCTAACCAGTAACCAGACTGCAGCAACCTAGTGTTACAAGGGCCCAGAAATCAACAGCCTCAGCAGTGGCAGAGGCGTTGAAACACCGAAGACAGTACTGAGTGCTAAAAAGACACCAGGCCCCAAATGGAATCCCAGATGGCACTAGTGGTAAAAACAAACAAACAAACAACAACAACAACAACAACAAAACCTACCTTCCAATGCATGTAGACATGAGAGACACAGGTTCAATCCCTGGGTTGGGAAGGTCCCCTGGAGGAGGGCACAGCAACCCACTCCAGTATTCTTGCCTAGAGTATCCCATGGACAGAGGGCCTGCTGGGCTACCGTCCATAGGATGGCAAAGAGACACAACAGAAGCAAGTTAGCACATGCTAAGCTCCACCTGGCTCTTCCAGAAATGGAATCTTAAACTAGTCAATCAGGAATCACTTGAGCAGCAATGGTTAGGTAATCTACCTTCTAGACCCCCTGCCATCCCCGAGAGGAAAGCAGTCTAGCAATAACCAACCATCTCTTTCTCCTGGTGTAACTTCCTCGTTCCCTCTCCATTCTGTCTATGTAAGTCTTTCATTTCATACAGCTCCGCCAAGCTCCTTTCCATCTGCTACATGTGAAACTGCCAGATTTGCAAACGGTTGAATAAAGCCAATAAGAGCTTTAAAATTTACTTAGTTGAATTTTGTTTTGTAACATGAAGGATCTGGGCTACCTTCCCTAGAAGGGCATTTTTAAGCTAGAAACTCAGAGGAAGCCAGAGCAGGAGAGTCCCCTACTCCCTGGCAGAGACAGTGGGACTGGTGATCCCCAGGTGAATAAGATTTGGTTTCTGCCCTGGTGGATGGGGACAATTAACAGGACAATGCTATTGGACATAAATGCAATTAAGACATGCATATAGATCATTCTTTAGTCAAAAAAGAAAAATTCTTGAGCTGTTTGGAACTATACCCACCAGAATGTCAAAGTGAGACTTCCCAGGTGGCTCAGTGGTAAAGAATTTGCCTGCCAGGCAGGAGATGTAGGTTCTGTCCTTGGGTTAGGAAGATCCTCTGGAGAAGGGAATGGCAACCCACTCCAGTATTCTTGCCTGGAAAATCCGGTGAACAGAGGAGCCTGGCGGGCTACAGTTCATGGGGTCGCAAAGAGTCTGACAGGGCTTAGCGACTAAACCACAGCAAGCCCTCCCTCCAGTCCAGCCCCAGGCACTTGAAGGATGGACTCAGGGTCCTCCTGGCTACTAAAGGAATGTAGTTCACGAGCCCTGGTGGCTGTCGGCTAGTGTCCAGAGACAGCCTTCCAGCCTTGTCCATTCCTTACCCCTCTGCTTCTCTGGTTTCTTATCTCCACTCTGGCAAACTGGGTCTGAAAGAGGGCAGCATTAATTGTTTTGGGGACCCGAAGGTGGGGGAGGAAGAAAAAACATACTTTGTGTACTAGAGAAAGAAAAAGGAAAGTGAAATCTGAAACGCTAGGGCAGAAAGCGACCCCAAGCAGACACATTGTGAACCGCTGGGGGGAGCACAACTCGGTGGGTGGGTGGGTCACCTGTCCAACCTACCCAACCTACCCTTTTCCAGGTCTGGTATCAAAGCCGAAGCCTGAAGGGCAGGGACAGCAGAGATAATCATCCTGCTTTTCTAATAATCATCCGCGATTCTAAGCTCCCACTGCCCCCAACACACACCCACCGCTAGTTCTCAGGCCCCAGCTCACCACTTCCTGCAGCCTCGGTCCCAGGTCGGGGGCGTGTTTGAGGGGCGGGGCTGCGTGGAGCTGAGGAAAATATATATTTATTTATTTAAAGATAATTAGCATCCTCCAAGCCCATTGGCTCTCCGCCGGCCCTGCTTTACATACGCCCGCCCCGCTGGCTGCCCAGGGCTTGCAGGGTTCGGCAGGGTTTGCAGCCGCCGCGGTCGCTGCTGCTCTTCAGTGCCGGGCGGGCGAACACGGAGTGAACCCCGGCCCGGGAACCGGGAACCGGGGAGCCGAGAGCCAAGAGCCAGCTGCCGGCGGAGCTGCTGCCGCGGCGGCATCTGAGTAAATTTCCGTCCTACGAACACCGAGGCCGGCGTCCAGCGGCTTCTGCGCCTAGCCCGGCCCAGTAGGGAGCGGATCAGACACTTTTATTTTATTTTGAAAGAAAAGGGCGAGTCCGGCGTGAGCTTCTCTCCCGGCCTGGCTCGCTCCTTAGCGCGCCCCAGATCCGGCCTGGGCTCTGGAAGATGACTCCCTGGTGTGCCCTGTGGATTCCAGCGGCGACGGCTCGGGGAGGCATCCGAAAGTAGTCACACTTGGTAGCAGCGGCTGGTGGAAAAGTGAGCCGAGGCGGCGCTGACTCGGCTCTTCCCGCGCCCCGGCGCCCGCTGCTCCTCGCTGCTCCTTCCCCTCGGCTCCCCGGCGGCATGAAGTGGCGCAGCGATGGCCAGGAGAGGTAAGAAGCCGGTGGTGCGGACGCTGGAGGATCTAACGCTGGACTCGGGTTATGGTGGTGCGGCGGACTCAGTGCGCTCCTCCAACTTGTCCCTGTGCTGTTCCGACTCGCACCCGGCGTCCCCGTATGGCGGGAGCTGCTGGCCGCCTCTAACTGACTCCATGCACAGCCGGCACAACAGCTTTGACACTGTCAACACTGCCCTGGTGGAAGACTCCGAGGGGCTGGACTGTGCCGGCCAGCACTGCTCGCGGCTGCTGCCGGACCTCGACGAGGTCCCCTGGACCCTCCAGGAACTGGAGGCGTTGCTCCTGCGCTCACGGGATCCCCGGGCAGGCCCGGTGGCCCCCGGCGGCCTGCCTAAGGACGCATTGGCCAAGCTGTCGACGCTGGTGAGCCGGGCGCTGGTACGCATCGCCAAGGAGGCACAGCGCCTAAGCCTGCGCTTCGCTAAGTGCACCAAGTATGAGATCCAGAGTGCCATGGAGATCGTGCTGTCCTGGGGCCTGGCGGCGCACTGCACGGCGGCCGCGCTGGCCGCGCTGTCCCTCTACAACATGAGCAGTGCCGGCGGCGACCGCCTGGGCCGCGGCAAATCGGCGCGCTGCGGCCTCACCTTCTCTGTGGGCCGCGTGTACCGCTGGATGGTGGACAGCCGCGTGGCGCTGCGCATCCACGAGCACGCAGCCATCTACCTGACGGCCTGCATGGAGAGCCTATTCCGGGACATCTACGCGCGGGTCGTGGCCTCCGGGCTGCCCAGGAGCTGCAGCGGCCCAGGCCCGGGCTCCAGCTCCGGCCCAGGCCAAGGCTCGGGCCCCGGAGCAGCCCCCGCGGGGGATAAGGAGCGGGAGGTCCCCGGAGGGGGAGCGGCTAGCGGCGGCGCCTGCAGCGCAGCCAGCAGCGCCAGCGGGGGCAGCAGCTGTTGCGCCCCGCCGACCGTCGCTGCTGCTGCCGCCGCCGCAGCCCCACCGGCAGCCGCCGCCAACCACCACCACCACCACCACCACGCGCTCCACGAGGCGCCCAAGTTCACCGTGGAGACGCTGGAGTACACAGTCAACAACGACTCCGAGATCTGGGGGCTGCTGCAGCCCTACCAGCACCTCATCTGCGGGAAGAACGCCAGTGGTAAGTGGCCGCGCGGGTGCCGCCCCCTCCCATCCAACGCGGCCAATTCTCCTCGTAAGTTGGCCTTTCGGTCCCCTCCCGCGTCCTTCCGGCCGCCCGCTGCTATCTTAAACCTCTGAGGGGACCGCCGATCTGAAGACGGCCAGAAACCCCACCTAGTGCCTCCTGCTTTCGGGATGCGCTGCGCGTACTTTACGCGGCTGGTACGGTCCCAAGCTAGAGAGCTTGCGGTTCCGCCCGCGATTCCGGGTGGAGCTGCGGCTGCCTCCTGCAGGCTGTAGGAAGAATACAACGCCACTTTGGGGGGCGATCATTTGCGCCTAGTATATATTTCTGCCAGAGCCCTGTGGGGTTTTTGTTTTTTTTGTTTTTGACCTTAAAGATGACAAATACGCGGGCGAAGGAGTTTGGCTCCCTGGAACCCGGGAGGAGACGCTTTCCTCCCTCCGCCGCCCGATTCCGCTTTCTTCCTGGCGCCCTCGAGACGCCGTCGGTGAGCTGGTGAAGGAGAGGCCTCGTGGCTGTAAAGGCAGATTGAGAGCTCACTCGGCCTAGAAACAGTTGGGGAAAGGTGTACGTGGTGAGAGGGTGGAACGGGCAATTTTTCTGGGGCAGTTTTTGAGGCCAGAGCTCACAGCTGGTGGGCGCTGCGCAATGGACAACCCCCCTGATGGAGACCTCCCAGCTCTTGCCGCCGTTGGCTGTCTGGGAGCTGCGGCTGTCACCACTTGGCTTAAGAGATCCCGTCAGGATGGGAGTGAGGCGGAGTTCCGGGGAGACTGCCAGTTTAAGAGGTGGTTTCCAGCAGGTTCTGTCATTCCTTTCCGCACCCCCTATTTTGAAGGCCAGAGCTGGGTGGGTTTGAACCTGTAGTTCTGGTGGCGGAGGGGGTGGGGCCGGGGCGTTTGTTTTCGAGAGCTCGAGCTGGCCTGTCTGCGAAAGCCGGAGCTAGACACTTCAAAGCTTCAATTTTCCACAGGAAATGGTAGAAGTGTAACTGGAGACTCCAAAAGCGAAATAAAACTTTGTTACATATTCGGCGGTTTGGCTGGAGGCTGCGTGGTTGGTGCTGAAATGCAGTCTTTCTGGGCAGATTTCATTCATGTTGCTGCCTGTCCTTTTCCCCGGGCCTAAGCAGAGATGCAGCGGGCGCGGCCCGGCCTCTGGGGGTGCCAAGTGTGTGCATGGGAGTGTGTGCGTATTTGTGAGAGTCTGTGTGCGCGCGTTCGCGCGTGTTTCTCTGGGTGTGAGCAGAAGCAAGCAGCTCCAGCAGAAGCCCTTTGGAAACAGAATCTCCAGTTGTCAGTCCCCTCACCTGGCTTTGGTCATCGTTGGGGGAGGGGAAGGAAGAAGCAAAAAGTGTGTGTGTGCGCGCGCGCGCGTGTGTGTGTGCGCGCGCGATCGTGAGTGGTGGGGCCAGGTTGGCAACTCCCCGATGCTCATCAAGACTCCTCCCGCATCTTCGCCAAAGCCCTCCCCCCTCTGCTGCCTGTCGGAGAGCGAAACCTCTAAAGGGAGGGTACCTGTAAGTCTTCCCATGCAGGTCCACTCATACCTGTGAAATCCTGATGAGATGGAAACACCTGCGAGAAGGCATTGGTCTTTGTGTGCGTTTCTTCTGGAGGAGAATAAGGATTCACCTGTAAAACCCAGGAGCTTTGGACTGGATAATTTCTGTTTGAAACCCTGCCCCCCCCATCCCCACAAAAAGTACAGAGAGACTTAATTTTCTTCCCGCCCGCTTGAGCCCACCAGCCGCGTTCTTACCTCCCCGCCCCCCAACCCTTACCTGCTGTTCCGACTGGAATCTCCTCCCACTCCTGTTTCCTTTGGGAAGAAAAGCATTCCCCTTTGACTCCAGTTTGGCTTCCCTGGTGGTTCAGACGTAAAGAATCTGCTTGAAGCGCAGGAGACCCGGGTTGGATCCCTGGGTAGGGAAGATCCCCTGGAGAAGGGAATGGCTGGCTACCCATTCCAATATTCTTGCCTGGAGCATTCCATGGACAGAGGAGCCTGCCGGGCTTCAGTGGACTACAGTCCATGGATCACAAAGAGTGGGACAGAACTGAGTCATTTGCACTTTCACTTCACTTGGGAAGCTGGGTACCCTGCTTTGCCTCTGAGTTGGCCATTCTCTTGACGCTGTGACTGTGGGTCAAAACTCAATTTGCTTCTCCAGGCCTCAGTCTCCCCTTCTATATAATGAAGGCCTCCATCTGTAATACACTCCCAAGTCCTCTTGGAGCTCTGTCTATGTTAGCAGCCTCTATATTTTTTCAAGTTGGTTTTACTTTTATGATCTTTAGCGTCTTTTAAAGACAGTTTTTGTGTTTATCCTTTTTGGAGTAAGTATAATTTGAGGAAGGAGGAGACCACAGAGCTGGTTTGGGGCAGGGTGAGTGTGTGGTGGGTTGGGGTTTGCTGCCATTGCAGCATTTCCACACCACAGAGCTTAACTCATAGGTCTCAGGGCCCCTTCACCATCTTGTAGTATGAGATACACTGTAATTTCATTGTGATCGCTTTACCTCTTTTCCTTGGGCTTGTTAAAAATGGAAGGAAGCAGTAAGAAATGAGCAATTAATTTTTTAGGTACCTGAAACATACATTAAACATCAAATCTGTTTCTTCAACTATTTTGCATGACATTCTTTCTGATCTGCAAGTCTTATTAAGGAGCCCATGCCGTACATAATCTTTCTCCCCCTTTAACTCAGTAGCATCACTTATTCATTCCTGAATTCATTTGTTCGTCAATATTTATTGAGCAGTTACTAAATCTAGGTGCTGAGCAAGTAGCGGTACAAGCTAATAACAGCTAACATGCATTCAATACCACTCTGTATATTGACCCATTTAACCCTCAGCATTCGCTTGGAAAGGTACTGCTATTATCCCCATTATACAGAGGAGGAAACTGAGGCACAGGAAACATAAATGTCTTGTGCTTTAGTGACAGATGAGTTCCCTGCCTTCAATCCATCCTTGCTGCCCTTAATTACGCAGTTGGACTGAGGCCCTTCTTAGCCTGACAATCTTTCTATCTTAATTTATACACCTTTTGTTCCTACCAAACTGTACAGGGCAGAACTGGATTTAAGCTCCTAGTACACAGCTTCTTAGATGCCTGTTGAGTTGAGCAAGCTATTGTATAATATTGTACAGTGATATCCAGAAACTAACTGTGGAATTCTGAATTCCTTGAATCATCTTTTCAAGTCTTTCTACCTTGGTTGCCCCTTCTTACTGCCATCTCTGTACCTGTCCCCCTAATTTTCTGCACCTATGACCTGAAGAATCAGGAGGCGGATCACATGGGACTTGACTCAGAAAATAAAAGATAATTAGCTCTCAGTGAGGGCTCGCTGGCTCTCAAGAATCACACGCGTGAGCTTAGGGTGTGAACTCTGTGGTGACTGTTTTACTCTTCAAAGCTGGGTTGTTTTTTTTTTTTTCCATTGACTCTCAGCTGTTTAGAGTATCTGGGGAAACAGATAAGACAACTCAGTGAGGGTTGCATTTCAGTAAGGGGTTTAAAATTTGGCTTGATTGATTTTGCTAAAGCTCAATAAAGGACAGACAGAAGTGCTTCACCACACCATTGTCTGTGCAGTCATTTACCTTAAACCCCATCAGAGCTGGCCAGTTCCCACTCATCCCTGAAGACTTGGTTCAAAAACTGTCTTTCTGGAATCTCTGTGAGGCCTTCCTTGATGCAACCCTTTTTTCTTCCTCAAATCTTGGCCTTCCACAGCCCTTTCCCCATCCTGTGAGAATCTTGACCCTGACTTTGCTCTAAGTGACTCCCCATCGCACTGTGGCACTAACAGTTGAGACTGTATCTTTATCATCTTTGTATCTTTCTCCATATCACTCAGCACAGCACCTAACACTCAGTAAATCCTGGGTACTATTTGTTGAATGATTACCATTACATCTTTGAGATATAAAATTTACCCATCAGTTCAGTTCAGTCGCTCAGTCATGTCCAACTGTTTGCAACCCCATGAATTGCAGCACACCAGGCCTCCCTGTCCATCACCAATTCCCGGAGTTCACTCGTAAAAGCCTGTGAAATCAGGTATCGTGGATTTGAATTTCAAGGCTTACATTTTTCTAGCTGTGTGTTCTTATGTATCATACTTAATCACTCTGAGCCCAGTTTCCTCAGCTGTAAAGTAGAGGTAATAATTATGAGGATTAAATGAAACTATTTGTATGAATATTACAGTCTGGTGCATGACATATTTTAGGGGCCAAATGGTGATGGTAGTCATATAATTCAGGCATAATGGTATCTGTTATCTTTGTCTTATCCATGTGTTCAATGTGGATGGAACCAACAGGGTGCAGAATTTTAACTGAATCTTCCTTCCTGATATTCAAAGCATCAAATAAGTCAGTGTGCCCACCTCAGAGATTAACATCATGCACATAGCCTCATTGCAAAGGTCACAAATAGATTGCTTGATCAAAGGAAAGTAGCTCATTTTATTGACTGTATTTCTTAAAAAAAAAAAAAAAAAAGCATCATTAGTGAAGGGGCACCAGGGAGCTTTCTGGGTGATAGAAATGTGCTTCTGTTGATAGGCGTGTGGGTTCAGAGTATATGCCTTTATCAGAATGCATTGCATTGTAAACTTAAGATATGTGTGTTTCACTGTATTGCAAATTACACTTCAGTAAAAAAGAAGACATAAAAAGAGCCATAGGCATCCTTGGATGGAATTTTGTTTTAAATGCAGAAAGAATTTGAAGAGAAGATTGCAAGAGGCAGTGTGATGT
Organism: Oryx dammah; assembly: GCF_014754425.2. Classification (NCBI taxonomy): domain Eukaryota; kingdom Metazoa; phylum Chordata; class Mammalia; order Artiodactyla; family Bovidae; genus Oryx; species Oryx dammah. The sequence continues at coordinate 47,756,807 of NW_024070213.1, read as the reverse complement.
GATGAAAAGGAGAAGGGCTTTACACTTAGAAAGATCTAGCCTCAGATTTCAGCTCTGCCACTCTTTAGCAGGTGACTTAATTTTGCTGAATTTGTTTTTCTCATCTGCAGAGTGAGGATTGCAAAACCAAAAAAGACATAAAAAAGGAAGAAAACCCAAACCTACCACATTAAAAGATAAAAGAATTAGATCAGATGTGTGAAAGCAACTGCCACATAGTAGGCACTCGATAATAGTGGCTTCCTTAAAAAACAGATTATTCAGACTGGTGATAATAATAATCAGGGGATTTTGAATAGTCTCGTCCACTTCTGGGACCCCCAATCACTCTACAAACATTAATTGACATGAGCCCTGCCTCACCAGCCCTGGTCTGGTGGCTAAGTTGGTGTGCAGGTCTTTTACTTTTCTGTGGCTCCATAGATCAAATGCCTACTCAGCTGTTTTCCTGGCCCACCCATCATCCCCCAGATCCACCCCTCCCACCCATCTTCCCTCAGATCCCCCAAGCTGGTTGAGTTATTCCATAGCACAGGGTTGCTGTGCTGGACGAAACCATAAGAAACCCATCTTTTTGTGAAGAACTGCAAAAGCCATTTCAGCAGCCAGCCGTGTCAGTGTCTATGCTCACAGAGCACGTTTTTAATTAACTAACTAAATGTAAATTAAAACTTGAAATTTGGGTCAGTGGAGGGTTGCTTGGTTTTCTATTCAGATTTACCAGTTCAGTGCTGGAGTATTTGTAAGTAGAGTGTTTCCTGAAATGCACCATAAAAATAACAAAATAGAACAATAGGGGACCAACCTGAAGATCTGGGTTAAGGGGTGGAGTGGCTAATGGCCTTTGAATAGGTAAGAAAGGCCTCTAATTCTGGATCTGTTGTTATTTGTGACCTTGAGCCAGACACCAAACTTACCTGTAAAATGGATCTATCATTTACTGAGAAGTAAATATAAAATACTAATTGACTTGGGAGCCAGACACACCCATGTTTCCCTATTTGTAAAATGGGTTTTGCAATAGTAACAGCTACACTTGTGCAGTGCTTATTATATGCCAAGCACTGTTCAAAGAGTGCTATATATTATAATTGTTATAGTTACATTAGCTGTTATAAAAGACAACCTCCAAATCTTAGGAGCTTAACACAATAGAAGGTCATTTCTTTCTTTCTTTAAAAAATTTATTTATTTTAATTGAAGGCCAATTACTTTACAATATTGTAGTGGTCTTTGCCATACATTGACATGAATCAGCCATGGGTTTACATGTGTTCCCCATCCTGAACCCCCTCCCACCTCCCTTCCCATCTCATCCCTCTGGGTCATCCCAGTACACCAGCCCTGAGCACCATCTCATGCATTGAACCTGGACTGGCAATCTCTTTCACATATGATAATATACATGTTTCAATGCTATTCTCTCAGATCATCCCACTCTTGCCTTCTCCCACAGAGTCCAAAAGACTGTTCTATACATCTGTGTCTCTTTTGCTGTCTCGCATACAGGGTTATCATTACCATCTTTCTAAATTCCAAATATATGTGTTAGTATACTGTGTTGGTTGGTGTTTTTCTTTCTGACTTACTTCACTCTGTATAATAGGCTCCAGTTTCATCACCTCATTAGAACTGACTCAAATGTATTCTTTTTAATGGCTGACTAGTCATTTCTTACTCACTAAAGACTGATTGGGAGAGGGGTGTCATTTGAATACCAAGACTGATGGAGAGAGCGGTTTCTTTACCTTCAACCTGTGGCCTTTAGGGCCTTCCTTGGACATTTATCCAGCGCGTAGGTAGAGGAAGGAGAGCGTGGGGCATCTTAAGAACCGTGTTATGGGCTAAGCCTGAAAGGAGCCTTCATCATCACGTTTGTATATCACTGGCCAGGTATGTCACGGGCCCTCTGGCCCACACCAGATATCTGTGTTTCCTTCTTTTCAGACACAAAACATGGTTCCCTTCCCCTAAGGGAGGATGCTCATGTTCTATGCAGTCACTACTTTCAACTTGAAGTTCTGGATCTTTGGGTGAATTCCTGTCCTATCCATGGAGATGAATGTGGCTCCTCATGGTTCAGGGACCCAGGATCCAAAAGAAACTCATTATCTTCCCCTCTGTGCCTGTATGCTGTATCAGTCGATAACCCATTAGGAAAAGGCAGCAGTGGGAGATACACAGAAGTCACTGGCCCCTAGTAGTTATGAAATCTGCCAAGCAGACCATGGGTGAGGTTTCCTTGCTTAAGCTCTGCTTCTGCTCTCTGAGAGCAATTTCCTGGTTCATTGTTCTTAACACTTGTGGCTCTGCCCTGTAGGAGGAATATCGTTCCTGATGCTTCTTGGCCACCCTTGAAGTGGGTCTTAGGGAATATGACCTCTTTGAGGCTCTAAATCTAGTAATCTAGTTTTTGCCTTGAACTTTAAGGGGCCCAAGGATTGTTTTGGGCTTCCCAGGTGACATTAGTGGTAAAGAACCCATCTCTCAATGCAGGAGACATAAGAGATGCAAATTTGATCCCTGGGTGGGGAAGATCCCCTGGAGGAGGGCCTAGCAACCTGCTCCAGTGTTCTTGCCTAGAGAATCCTGTGGACAGAGGGGCCTGGTGGGCTATATAGAGTCCATGGGATTGCAAAGAGTCAGACATGACTGAAGCAACTTTGCATAACACAAGGATTGTTTTAATGCTTTAACAGTAAAAGATTTTTAAAATCCAGGCTCATAGATTTTGCCAATACAATTCCCTCAACAGCACAGTAGGATTTTCATCTATGACATCTAGCTTACCACAGCCAGTTATTTCCTAGACCTAATTCTCCAGCTTGGATTATTTCTTCCTTCACCTCAAACCTCTATTTCTCTCTCAACTTAATGAGGCCATCAGGCTTAGGTGGGAAACTTATACACTCTATCTGACATTTATTTCACTAGGTTCAGTTCAGTTCAGTCACTCAGTCATGTCAGACTTTTTGCGACCCCATGGACCACACCATGCCAGGCCTCCCAGTCCATCACCAACTACCAGAGTTTACTCAAACTCACGTCCATTGAGTCGGTGATGCCATCCAACTATCTTATCCTCTGTCGTCCCCTTCTCTTCCCGCCTTCAACCTTTCCCAGAATCAGGGTCTTTTCAAATAAGTCTGTTCTTCACATCAGGTGGCCAAAGTATTGGAGTTTCAGCTTCAGCATCAGTCCTTCCAATGAATATTCAGGACTGATTTCCTTTAGGATGGACTGGTTGGATCTCCTTACAGTTCAAGAGACTCAAGAGTCTTCTCCAACACCACAGTTCAAAAGCCTCAATTCTTCAGCACTCAGCTTTCTTTATAGTCCAACTCTCACATCCATACATGATTACTGGAAAAACCATAGCCTTGACTAGATGGACCTTTGTTGGCAAAGTAATGTCTCTGCTTTTTAATATGCTGTCTAGGTTGGTCATAACTTTTCTTCCAAGGAGCAAGCATCTTTTAATATCATGGCTATAGTCACCATCTGCAGTGATTTTGGAGCCCCCCAAAATAAAGTATGCCACTGTTTCCACTGTTTCTCCATCTATTTGTCATGAAGTGATGGGTGGATGCCATCATCTTAGTTTTCTGAATGTTGAGCTTTAAACCAACTTTTTCACTCCCTTCTTTCATTCTCATCAAGAGGCTCTTCAGTTCTTCTTCACTTTCTGCCATAAGGGTGGTGTCATCTGCATATCTGAGATTATTGATATTTCTCCTGGCAATCTCGAGTCCAGCTTGTGCTTCATCCAGCCCGGCGTTTCTCATGATGTACTCTGCATATAAGTTAAATAAGCAGGGTGACAATATACAACCTTGACATACTCCTTTCCCGATTTGGAACCAGTCTGTTGTTCCATGTACAGTTCTAACTGATGCTTCACTTAGACGTCTGCTCAATCTTTGTTCTTATTGTTCAGTATCTAGGAATAGCTGTCTTCTGCATGTCTCCACTACTCCTTCCCAATTTTATGTGCAAACTGACTAGTTCATGCCTGCGATCCTCTCTTCCCATAATATCTTGCTAAACTTAGCCCAGAACAAGCAGCAAACTCTCTTACCATTATTTTTCAATCTTTTTTCCCTAGAGCTTACAGGCTCAGTAGGCATAAGTTCTGCCTTCTAAATTATCATAGCAACAGTTTAACTAAACATTTCACTGCTGCAAAACATGAGGCTCCAGTTTTCCAGCCTTGAACATCTTAACCCACCCTCTGACTTCTAAGCCAATGCCACATACATAAGTACCCTACTGCCAATGTCAATTTCAGTTTCTTTATTAGTTAGGGTAATGCAAGCTGTTGCATCAGATAAATTCTAACATTTCAGCAGCTGAACACAATCAAACTTGTTTTCTCATTCATGTTGAGTTCAGTTGAAGCTAGTGGAAGGAGACGCTCTGTTTCATGGAATCTGATAGAGGATCTGCCATCTAGAATATGCAACTCTCAGGAACTTCCGTGATTGGGGGCAACAGTGAGGATGATGGGGAGGTTTTTATAGGATAGTCTTGGATGTGGGTATATTAATTCCTTCCACATTCCAAACACCAGAGTTTAGTCACATGGCCTCAACTAGATATCAGGGACTGGAAATTATGGTTTCCATCAGGGCAGCCACTCCTAGCCACAACTCTACACTGTTAAAGGAGCATTAATTTTGGGTAGGCACTAAACATCTCTGCCATCATGTATTAACTGTTTTAATACTAGCCACAACTTTATGAAATATGTGCTATTATTATTATCCCCATTTTACAGATTAGGAAATTGAGGAACAGGAAATTTAAAGAATTTACCTAAGCTGACACAACTAGTAAGCATTTGTCAGATTTGAATGTGGGCAGTATGGCTCTGGACTGCCTTATGAAATGTTTATGATGATCAAAGTAATATTAAAATACAAATGTGATGAGTACAAAGTGTTTTCCCCAGTGTCTCATACATGGTACGTATTTAACAATTGTTACTCTCTATCGATTATACTTGTTCTCGGCATCACGTTCTGGAAGTGGGATGCTATGTGGATGAACAGTGAATTGGTGTGAAGCTCTCAGGCACAGGTAATATATGAACCCCAAAGAGTGGGTGCTCCAGGAATATTGGACTATGGGCCTGTCTTCTCTGCTCTGCCACCCGCTTCCTTTCATCCACGGGGGAACTAACTGTTGCTGAGCTGAGTACTGTGCGAGGCCTTTCACACACATGAACTCATTTCATCACCACACTGTTCTTGTGAAGTGCGTGTTTCTTATCCCCATCTTACTGGGGAGGAAACTGAGGCTCGGATGGGTTCAATGACTGGCCCGAGATGCCGTTGCTACTGAGGGGTAGAGTTAGAATTTGGGCTTCAGAGCCTGTTCTCTGAACAGCTGAGGCCCAGTGGTGAAGTCCAGTTCAAAGGAGCCTCTGAGAGGATCCCAGAGCAGGATTCTGGTGCAGCTGGAGGGGTGTGTGTGGAGTGGAGGCGGGCTTGCCCTGGTGGCCGTGGCTGATGGTCGTCCTCTCTGTAACATGTGGCCACAGGTCTTCTTTAGCCCCCGCTGTCTTCCTTTTCCACAGCCGCCCTGTGAGTCACTGCTCGTGGTGATGCTAGGCAGCCTCCTCAGCTGAGGCCCTGGTGCAGCGGGTGGCTTTGTGGCCTCCAGGGGACAGCCCTGTCCATACCCTGTTTAGCTGGGTAGGCTCAGTGCTAGAAGGAGCTTCAGTCTGCTTATTAGAACTGAGGGCAGAAACCTGAAACCTGGTGGGGAATCTGCCCTCCCTGAGAATCACAGGCTGGGTTTTCCTAGAAGAGGATCGTTTCTGGGATCCTCTGAAATTAGGTGGACCCACTCTCTACTTCTGCCTGCAATGCAGGAGACCCAGGTTCAGTCCCAGGGTCGGGAAGATCCCCGGAGAAGGGAATGGCTACTCACTCCAGTATTCTTACATAGAGAATTCCATGGACAGAGAAGCTTAGTGGGCTATAGTACGTGCGACTGCAGAGTCGGACACGACTGAGCAACTCTACACACACACACACACACTCTACTACCTGTAAGCCAGGGAACTGTGGGCAAGCCAGGTAATCTTTCTAAGCATCAGTCTCCTCGTCTGTTAAGTGAGGATAATGGTAGTACTCCCCCTTAGGGTCATTGGGAGGATGATTAATTTATGTAAAATCCTCAGAATAATATTGAACACACAATAACTGAATACATCAATTGTCTGTTAGCAGTTACGATGATGATGATGAAGGGCTTAAGAAGTGCCAGCCTCCTTGCTTGAAGATCTGTTCCCTGTACCCTGCTTCTTCTGTTGAGTGAAAGGTTTTAAATAATTTTCCAGTAAGCAGACTTGTATGATTTGACACCTGACTAGCTGTGTGATATTGGGCAAGTTACCTAACGCCTCTGCAACTCAGTCTTCCCTTTTGTTAAATGAGAAAAACAATAAAATCTAATTCTTAGGGCTTTTAAGGAGTGACTGGCATATAGAAATTGCTTAATAGATGTCAGCATTGTTGGATTTTATTATGTTCACTAAAACTTTTTTCTACAGGCACTGTGTTAGATGTTAAGCAACATGGTCTCTGTCCTCATGGAGACTGCAGGACTTAGTTTTGTCATCAAACAATCCTTTTCCTTCCTCTAGTGTGAGCTCAGCGTGTCTGACTCTTTGTGACCGCACGGACTGTAGCCTGCTAGGCACATTTATCCAGAAATTTTCCAGGGAGGAATACTGGAGCGGATTGCCATCTCCTCCTCCAGAGGATCTTCCCAACCAGAGATTGAACCTGCGCCTCCTGTGTTTCCTGCACGGGCACGTGGGTTCTTGAAGCCCCAAAGCAATCATTCGGATGTAAATTTACAACTGGGACAGTGGGTACAGAGGAGAGATACAGGGGACTGCAAGAGGCGCTACTGAGGCTCTAGATGTAGTCAGGAGTGGGGAAGTGAGGCCTGAGTGAGGTTGAAGCATGGCACATTTGGTTGAAAAGGTAGCAGAGTATTCCATGCATGCAGACAGAGTGTGCACAGGGCCCGTGGCGGAAGGGAGTATGGCGAGAGGAGAGCAGCCAGTGTGACTGGAATGGGAGAAGCAAGTGAGGGGGCTGGTTAGAGGTTGAAGTAAGCATCTTCCAGAGTAAGGAGTCTGTCTCTTTCCCAGGACACTGGAGAGCCTTTAGAAGCTTTTAAGGAGGTAGAGAGGGTTTCCCAGGTGGCTCAGACGGTAAAGAATCCGCCTGCAATGCAGGAGATCTGGGTTCAATCCCTGGGTCAGGAAGATCCCCTGGAGATGGGAATGGCTATCCACTCCAGTATTATTGCCTGGAAAACTCCATGGACAGAGGAGCCTGGCAGGCTACAGTCCATAGCATCACAAAGATTCAGGCACGACTGAGTGGCTAACAATTTCACTTTTCAAGGAGGGAGACACCTGTGATCAGATATGTGCTTTAAAAAGCAGTTTGGAGAGCAGACAGGAAGGGAAGGGTAAACATAGTAATGCCAGTGAGGTATTGTTATCACCTGCGTCTTACCCAGGAAGAATCTGAGGCTACCAAGCACTCAGTAACTTTCTCAGAGTTGCTAAGACAAGAAATGGCAGAGCAGGGATTTGAACTTGAGCCTGAGGGACTTCACATTGCACCTGCCTCCTACCCATGCCATGCTTCATGCCAAGGGAGCTTCTGGTTCACCTCTCACATTTTACAGGTGGGAATCTGAGGCCCAGAGTGAGATACTGATGCTGCCTTCCCCATGGTCACAAGGTTCCATGGCAGAGCTGGACCGGTAACCCAGCTTTCTGGATTCTTAGCTCATCTCTCCTCCACTGTGATGCATTGTCTCCTCCAAACCAGATCACTCCTGGGAGGCAGAGTGGGGTGAGAGGCTGCCTTGTCAACAGACAGCAGTTTTGGAGGTTAATTTACAGCCTGGGTGTAACATTGTGGGTTTTACTCTACGTGCATCTCACAGCAGAAGGAATGCTAGTCTAGAAGCTTGCAGAGGTCTCGGTTAGCTTGTGGTTGGGCCAAGAGAAGCAATGACTGTGCAGTTCAGGTGTGCAGAAGGCAAGATCAAGCAAATGGTTCCCCAGTGCATGAACATCTGAGAGCAAATCAGAGACGCAGCTCTGCAGGGTAAGTGGAACCTAAAGGAGGCTAAGGTTGCTTGGGTTCAGTGGGGGTTTGGGGTAGTGTATATCATTGTTGCTTCCTAATCCAGCTCACAGTGCCAGCCATGGGGTCAGGATGCATGTCAGAAGCACGCACACACAGATCACCTCCTATCTCTCTGAATATCTCTAAAATGTCAAATACTGGGGAGCATACATGAATACATGGTTTTCCCCTCTCTCGGCTTCCTCCCTCAGGCCCTTCAGCCTTTTCTTGGCTGACTTTGAGGATCAGGGCCTGGGTTCATGCTTGTGAGCAAAACTTCACATGGTTCCTGCCCTCATGCAGCTTGAAGGCCTGAGTCAAGTTTAGTTTATTCACAAAAAAATCACCCAGAAGTAAAACTGCACCCATGGCAGGAACTATTGGATTAGCCAAAAAGTTTGTTTGGGTTTTGCCATCTCAGCTTAGTGAAAAACCAAACAAACTTTTTGGCCAGTGGAATACTTAAGAGAGGTTCATGTGACCCAAGGACAAAGCCTCCTCCTCAGATGTGAGATGAATGCAGCTGCCCCTCCCTCTTGCTTCCAGGAGTGGTTGTGGCCAGCACAGGGCCACCAGACATTTGGAGCCTGGTGTGGGGTTGGGGTTAAGATGTGAAATTCTCTGTGCTGGAGTTTGCCATCAGGGAGGGTGGGGGCAAAGAGTCAGGCATCCCCTCCACATGTTGGCATCTCTGAATTCTGTATCTTGTTCCTCTGTCTTTTGAAGCCTTCTCACCAACCCCTGCCACCCTGGTCTCTCCATCCTGCAGCTGCCATTTTGGGGGCCAGTTGATGAGTCTGTCATTGCTTCATATTCAGATCACTGGGGCAGGTTGGGGCAGGCGAAGGAGCAAAGGCTCAGTTCCAGGGGCCAGTGTGAGGCTCCCCACCTCTCTTTGTGTCCTGACTTCCTCCACACCCTCCCCACCTGCTTCCACTCCTGTTGCTGATTTGGTTGCTGCCCCATTTGGTTGCCTCCCAGCATGGACTGTGGACTAAGGAACAGACCACGAGCAAGCTGGTGATCTCATGGCCTCTGATGGCTGTATCATGTGGAACAGCTAGGGGCTGCTGGGAGCATAGGCAGGGGAGAGTGGGGTGCAGGAGGGGTGATGAGCCTTCCAGTGAGTGGTAAGACCTCGGTTCAGGCCTTGCAGGGTGTGCCCATGCTGTGTGACCTTCGACAGTCTGTGACCCCTCTGAGCCTCGGTTTCCTTGTGTAAGAATAGGAAATCATGATGCTACCAGGTTCTGGTATTCATAGAAGGTTGCAAGTGTCAAAAGAGGCAGCACTTTGGAAAACCATTACTAGCACTGCTGCTGCTGCTGCTGCTGCTGCTAAGTCGCTTCAGTCGTGTCCGACTCTGTGCGACCCCATAGACAGCAGCCCACTAGGCTCCTCTGTCCCTGGGATTCTCCAGGCAAGAATACTGGAGTGGGTTGCCATTTCCTTCTCCAATGCATGAAAGTGAAAGTGAAAGGGAAGTCGCTCAGTCGTGCCCAACTCTTAGCAACCCCATGGACTGCAGCCCACCAGGCTCCTCTGTCCATGGGGCTAAGTAATGGTAAAAGTTAACATTCATTGTTTACTCCAGTATTAGAGCTGTTCAGAGAAACAGAACCAGAAGAGTATATACATATGTATGGGCTTCCCAGGTGGTGCAGTGGTAAAGAATCCACCTGCTAATGCAGGAGACGTAAGGCGAGAGATCCTGGGGTAGGGAAGATCCCCTGGAGTAGGAAATTGCAACCCACTCCAATCCTTGACTGGAAAATTACATGGACAGGGGAGCCTGGCAGGCTACAGTCCATGGGGTCACACAGAGTTGGAGACGACTGAGCACACACACACACACACACGTGCACACACACATATATGAGGAGATTTGTTATAGGATTTGGCTTACACTGGTTATGGAAGCCAAGAAATGCTACAGTTTACCATGTGTGAGTAGGAGAACCAGGGAACCAGGGGGCCACTCGTGTAGGTACTAGAATCCAGAGACCTGAGAACCACAGTTTACTGCCTCGAGCTTCCCAGTAGTCTATGCAAAAAAAAAAAAAAAAGGAGTCATCATGAACAGATATACAATTCAGAGTGTGATGGATGAGGCAGAAATAAATGAGCTGCTGTAGCTGTTCCTGTGGCTCAGGCCGAAAAGAAATTTCTCAGCAGGAGAGTAGAAGCGGTTTTTAAGTGGTACTTAGTGACCTCGCATTTCAGCCTGTGGTTGTTAAGAAAGGACTAGGAGGGCCTCTTCTTGGTTTGCAGTGTTTCTCTCCCCTCCTTGCTGTCTACACCTCCTCTCATTCCTTACAGAGTGTCCAGGTATGATGATACATGTGTCACAGAAGGTTGGGAGTGGCAAATGTATCAGTGTCCCTCTTGTATTTGGGAGGAGGGTCTTGGGGTTAGAAGCTGGCCTTGGAAGCTGATGTCTATGTCAGATGGTCCCTAGAAATCAGATATGAGTTCATTTGAGGGAAAGTGTACAAAATGTTCCTCAGGGGGAAAAATAATCCCTAAACCTGTAAACGTGGTCCCTAGCATGGCAGGGTATGAGTCTTGGGAGACAGGAGAGAGCTGGGTGGGGCCTGGGCCTTGGAGGGACTGTTGCCAGTGTGGTTAAATCAGAGGCATCTGAGGGTTTAAGGACAGAAGAGAGTATGAGGTCCACTGTGAAACAAGCTGTGTGATCTCAGACAAGTTATTTAACCTCTCTGAACTTGTTTTCTTATCTGAAAAAAAAAAAAGCAGAGTTTTGAGGCTCAAAGGAATCATCAGATGTGAAAGTGATCTATAAGCTTCAAAGTAATCATTTTTTTTCATTCATTTAATAAATGTTTATTGAGAGCCTATTATGGAGGAGGCATGGTTCTGGGCACATAACATACATCAGTGTTCAGACAAAAATTCTTGCCTTCATAGAATTGCATTCTAGTGGAAGGAGACCCTAAACAATAAACATAAGAAACATAAGATCCTAAACAGTAAACATACTTCTAGGACTGCAAGGAGATCCAGCCAGTCCATTCTGAAGGAGATCAGCCCTGGGATTTCTTAGGAGGGAATGATGCTGAAGCTGAAACTCTAGTACTTGGGCCACCTCATGTGAAGAGTTGACTCATTGGAAAAGACTCTGATGCTGGGAGGGATTGGGGGCAGGAGGAGAAGGGGACGACAGAGGATGAGATGGCTGGATGGCATCACTGACTCGATGGACGTGTGTCTGAGTGAACTCCGGGAGTTGGTGATGGACCGGGAGGCCTGGCGTGCTGCGATTCATGGGGTCGCAAAGAGTCAGACACGACTGAGCGACTGAACTGAACTGAACGTAAACATGTTAGAAATTGATACCTGCCCACTCCAGTGGTCTTGCCTGGAGAATCCCAGGGATGGGGGAACCTGGTGGGCTGTCGTCTATGGGGTCACACAGAGTTGGACATGCCTGAAGTGACTTAGCAGCAGCAGCAGCAGCATGGAAAAAATAAATCAGAGCAAGGGGGATCTGGAGGGCTGGGGATGGTGAGTCGTAATTATAAATAGTGCGGTCAGGGTTGTCTCTGACCGTGTGGTGCTGGTGCAGAGAACGGTGAAGGAGGTGAGGAGAGTGTTCCAGGCGGAGGGAGCAGCCAGTGCAAAGGCCCTGAGGCAGGAAGAGCAAAGAAGCCACTGGGAGAGAAGTGGGTGAGCCAGGGATAAGATAGAGAAGCAGAGAGTCCTGAGGAGCCAGGCTAAGCAGGCCCTCATGGGCTACCATAGACTTTGGCTTTTGTTTTTAGTGAACTGGAAAGTTTCCAGTGAACTGAAAAGTTCGCTGTAGGATGTTGAGTCAGGATTTGAAGATCTGACTGAAGGTTTAAAAAGAAACATGTTGGCTGTTGGTTGAGAATGGATGCTAGAGGAGCACGAGGAAAGGCAGGGAGACTAGTGTGTAGAGGCTCTTACAGTAATGCAGGCGGGAGATGGTGGTGGCCTGGGCCAGGGTGGCGGCAGTGGAGGTGCTTGGATTTGGGCCATGATGGAAAGGAGGGGTCAGCAAGATGTCATGGCCGCGTTGGTACAGGGTGTGGGAGAACGAAAGAATAACAAGGGTGCCGCCAGGGAGGCCGTGGAGAAAGGAGAACCTTCCTACGCTGTTGGTGGGAATGTAAGTTGGTGCAGCCACTGTGGAAAACAGTGTGGAAGTTCCTTTAGAAACAGTTACTGTATGATCCAGCAGTCCCACCCTGGGTATATATTCAGAAGAGATGAAAACGCAAATTCAAAAAGATACATGCACCCCAATGTTCAGATGGCAGTACTTATAGTAGCCAAGACATGGAAACATCCTAAGTCTCCATCAACAGATGAATGGGTTAAGATGTGGTGTACACATACAGTGGGATGTTGCTGATTCAAAAGAATGAAATAATGCCATTTTCAGCAACATGGATGGGCCTAGAGACTATCATACTAAGTGAAGCAAGTCAAATAGAGAAAGACAAGTATCATATGACATCACTTATATGTGAAATCTGAAAAACAGTACAAATGAACTACCTACAAACATAAACAGCCACAGAAAACAAAGGATGTGTGGGTGGGGTGGATAAATTGAGGGTGGGGGAGGGTGCCTCCAGGGTTTAGTCTGAATAACAGGAAGGATGGAGTTGCCATATACTAGGAGGGGAAGATTTGGAAAGAGCAGGTTTGAGACAGTGGAAAGATCAGGAATCCCGATGGGGCTCTGCTAAGTTTGAGATGCCTTTCAGACATCCAGTTGGAGATGTCAGGTGTTAGTTGGACAGTCATGGCTAGTGTTCAGGAGAGAGGAAGGTTTGGAGATACAAACTTGGGAGTTGGGAGGATGTGAGTAGTTTTTAAAGCCATGGGACAGGACCAGGTCACCTAAGGAGAGAATGTAGAAGAGACCAGAGCACCAAGGACTGAGCCTTTCCTTGGTCTGAGCAGAAGAGGAAGACCAGCAAAGGAGATGGAGAAAGAGCAGCCAGTAAGAAGGAGAGCTAGAAATATGCTGAAAGTCAACAGAAGAAAATATCTAGGAGGAGAAAGTGATCAGCTGTGTCACGAGAGGTGGTTCCCACCATTGTATCCTGGGCTGTGGGGATATTTCTACCTGGTACCCCTGGGCACTGGTTCTTGGCCCAGTGAACAAGCAGCATCAATGTGCTTAATGGGAACCGCACTAACCATAGTGAACCAGAAGGACGTTTGGGATGTTTTCTCAAGAGGATGAAGGCAAAATGGCCTCAGTATGTCATCTATAAACAGAGGTTGTGTGTGCCTGTGTGTGCGTGCATGCTCAGTCGTGTCCAACTCTTTGCGATCCCCTAGTTTGTAACACTCTTGCCTGGAAAATCCCATGGACGGAGGAGCCTGATGGGCTGCAGTCCATGGGGTCGCTAAGAGTCAGACGCGACTGAGCAACTTCACTTTCACTTTTCACTTTCATGCATTGGAGAAGGAAATGGCAACCCACTCCAGTGTTCTTGCCTGGAGAATCCCAGGGACGGGGGAGCCTGGTGGGCTGCTGTCTATGGGGTCTCACAGAGTCGGACACGACTGAAGCAACTTAGCAGCAGCAACAGATTGTAGCAGGAGAAGGAAATGGCAACCCATTCCAGTGTTCTTGCCTGGAAAATCCCAGGGTCGGGGGAGCTGGGTGGGCTGCCGTCTATGGGGTTGCACAGAGTTGGACATAACTGAAGTGACTTAGCAGTAGCAGCAGCAGACTGTAGCACACCAGGCTCCTCTGTCCATGGAATTTTCCAGACAAAACTACTGGAGCAGGTTGCCATTTCCTACTCCAGAGGGTCTTCCTCACCCAGGGATCCAACCTGAGGGAATTAGGCCAAATCACTGACTTTAGTCTGGGTTCTTATGAATCTTGACCTTTTTTTTTTCAGTCTTAGAGTCCTATAGAGGGCCTTATAGACCCTGTAGGGGTCACATGGGGAGGCTTCCCATCCCCTACCTGTACACTTCCTCAGAGTTGCTACACATTCATCTGTTTTTATATTGGACTTTTGCATAAAATGCATTTGAAAAAGGGAGTCTGTTGCTAGGGCAAGTTTGAAAAGCACTGGCCTGAAGGATTAGCAAATCCCTTCTGCTCTGACATCCCAGGAGGCTCAAGCTACCCAGAGAGCAGGGATCACACAATGTGTTTTGACTTTGGGCATGGAGACAAGTCAGGAGAGTGTGTCCTGCTGAGGCTCAGAGAAGCACTGAGCCAGGTGGAGTGGGGAGCGGGGAGAAAGTCAAGTGCTGCGCTTGGAACCCTGTAGAGATCCAGGACCCAAGAGAATCAGGAAAGAGAAAAGGGGAATGAGGGGAACAAATACTGGAAAGACGCAGAGCTGGTAGAATGCAGGGTCCAATAGCCAGATACTTCAGTGTTAGACATGACTTTTCTTTCTATAGCCTCCTCATTTGCAATTCTGCTCACTGCCTGATGCAAAGGCTCTTTTTTTGTCCTCCCCCACTGCCTCATCCTCACCTCCCAGGTGGCATTTCTGATACAAGGGAGCAGAGGTAGAACTCTGCTAACAAAGCTACCTCTGAACCTAAAATAATCCTGTCCAGCCAGACACTTGCCAGCATTCCATGCCAAAGTGCTTGCTTTCATTTGTCGAAGTCGGCACATTCACCCGTGGTTTTCAGAGGTCTGAGGTTCAAACTGGCTTGCCTCTGTATTAAAGAAATATGCTTTTTTCCTAAGGAGTTTTGTGGCTAAATCAATTTTACATAAATAGAAAGAATCAGTCCTGAATTCCTAAATCCTGATGTAGAAGACAGTGACTTTGGGATATTGTGACTTAGGGGTTGTTAAGTTATTTACTCACCAAAAATCTAATCTAGCTGATGCTATGGAGGGCAGTCAACATGGTATGGGCTTCCCGAGTGGTTCAGTGGCAAACAATCTGCCTGCCAATGCAGGAGACGCCAGAGAAGTGGTTTCGATATCTGGGGTCAGGAAGATCCCCTGGAGTAGGGAATGGAAACCCACTCCAGTATTCTTGCCTGGAAAATCCCATGGACAGAGGAGCCTGATGAGTTACAGTCCATGGGGTTGCAAAGAGTCATACACAACTGGCTGAGCATGCATGCAACATGGTATGTCATGTCATGTAACCATGGAGACCAGAAGTCTAGGCCCATCCCAGTGCCATCCCCTCCTGGGTGTGCCAACTGAGCAAGGTCTTCTTGCTCAGTTTTTTCCCCCATAAGAGTGCCCACCTCATAGGAATATTTGGGGGATAAAATAAAACGACATGACATTTATATGCACTTAGTTTGGGACAGTGGGTGCTCGATGCATGTCAGCTGTTATTGTTGGTATTATCATTCTCTAGTCATCTGAAACCTCTATTATTATAGCACTCATCAGGCTTTTTATATATATATTTGTCTGGCTGCAGCAGGTCTTAGTTGCGACATGTGGGATTTAGTTCCCTGACCAGGGGTGGAATCAGGCCCCCTACATTGGGAGTACAGAGTCTTAGCCACTGGCCCACCAGGAAAGTCCCAGGTAATACGGAATAATTTCCTCACCTATTAATCCTTATAGATCAGACTCTATCTTCTTCAGCTTTGTGTCTCTGGTACTGCATTTGGCACATTGTAGGCTCTTAAGTATATTTGTTCAGTGGATGAAGGAGGTCATAGAATGTAAGCTCCATGCAAACAAGTGCATTTGTGTGATCGTTCACCACCATCACCCAGCACATAGTGGGCACCTAATCAGTATTTGTGGTCTGTAAGATGAACCACAGATCCATGGAACTGCACTAACATGCAAGCCAGGAGCCTGGTGCTAATCATTGGCTAACTGGCTGGGCGTCCTCCTCTGTTTCTGAATTCTCTGCTCAGAGAATCTCTCCTTTTCAAAGCTTGCTTCTCTTTGAAGAATGGAAAGGGAATGATTGTTCATTATTCCTTTATACCCAATATATTCCTGTGAGATGGCACCTTGCTCTAATTCAGAGTTGAAAGCCGTGTCTGCAGAGACTCTTGGATCTTTGAGCTGGAAGGAGCCTGCCCAGCTCTCCTGGGGCAGTTCAGCCTGGGGATCAGGCAGGTTTTGCAAACCAGATACCTGAGCCTGAGAACCAAGGGGGTGAATAGATGTGTGTGGAGCCACAGAGCCGCTGGCAGATGAGCAAGCTTAGTGGATGAGACAAGGTCCCGAGATTTAGAGGTAGAAAGTTCTGACTTCACGTGGTGGCAGGGGGTTGCCTCAGCTCCCTGAACCCCCAGATTGGTGTCTCTCCATGACGCTGTGCTGGCCCAGAAAAAAGAAGAAACTTGGCTTTGTTTTCTTTCCTTAGTTGTGACTAACCCCTGGGTCCCCTTTATGGAGGTGTTCAGGTGCCAGGATCTATGCCGAGCAATTTCCTAGTATTCTCTCATTAATCCCTCCAGCCCCACTGATGAGGTCAGTGTTGTTAGTTCCACTGCAAATCCAGAGACACCAACTCAGAAAAGTTCACGGACTCACTCCAGGCCATGCAGGGTGGGTACAGGAGGTGGGATTCCCATGTGGTGTGTTATCTACAGGCTTGCCCCTTAACCGAGTTGGCTGCCTATAACAAGGAGGCCATGTGACCCACTGAAAATTCCTTAAATATTCTGATGACACCAAGACAGTGTCTAGACTGTGTCTGGTTAATTCGGAGGGTAGGGGATGTGGGGGAATCAGCCATTAGGTGAACAATCAATTAATTTAATCAGATGGGCAGTGTGGCGTTGTAAAGATGTTGCAACCTTTGTCTAATGCTCTCCCTTATGACTTGTTTTTTGTGGGTTGTTTTTTCTTCTTTTTGGTAGGGGGATCTCTCTCCTTTTTCCCTTTAGTCTTTCTTTTGGGCAGTAATTCAGTATCTACTAGGTGTCAGGCTCTGGTGTAAGAGGAAAAGCATACACCACTGCCAATGTCTGGTCCAGTTTTGTGATTAGAAAGCACAGCATGACACCTATCGATTCAAATACTTCCTCTGAGCAGATTTCACCTAATGTTCCTATTGAGTGGCCGAGGCCTGCCTCTTCTTCCCCTTTCCCAAGGGAACAAACTCACCTGAGTGGAACTGAGGAGGGGTCCCATGGGGCAACAGGAAGGAATGTTTTACTCTTTCTCAGGCTGCACTGGCTGCACTCTTTTGAATCCTCCACTGCCTTTTCAGTATCCCAGTTCTTTAGGCTTGCACAGTTTGCAAAGCCCCATCAACTATTTTTGTTAACATTCATGACAGCCCTGTGTAGTAAGGTGGGTAGGTGTTCATACCCTACTGTTGTATATGGGGCAGCTGCGGATGGGAGAAGTGAAGGGTCTTGTCCAAGGTCACCAAGTGGCAGCACTGAGCATCTGACTCCTAGTGCAGACTGCTTCTGTGCTTCCCAGTACCACTCCATGGGCATTCTTGGTGCTCAAATATTCGGAGCACTTGGATTGACTATACCACAGGAGTGTGTGGAGAGCATACAGGGGCCCCATCTGAGGACTCATCTGGATGTAGAGGTTACCCCAGTCTTTGGATCCCCCAACCTTTGGATGTATGGAATTTTTTTGTCTCCCCACTGCATCCTCTCACAACTCAGTGGAACCTTGAGTCCAACCCTGGTCCCCGCCTTTCCATTTATAGCTGTAGGAGGGACCCCCAGACCATTTTGATTTGTACTTCAGATGCTGCTACTTGGAGGTCAGGAAGTCCATGGATCATCCACTCAGAAAGAAGAGAAGGGACCGTGGGAGGAGGTGACTTGTGGATCATCAGAGCTTCTGTGGGCTCTGCAGGCAGCCCCTTCGCCAGCTTCCCACTGGCCCCAGAGGAAGAAGCTTTCATCATGGGCTACTTGAGCCTCCCCCATAGTGGGTCTTTCTAGAGGAAGCTCAAGCTCAGCTTCAGCTCACTCTTTCTGAAGGAAAACACAAGCATAGAAGCTCGCAAGCCCAGAGTGCCTCAGTTTAGCTGTAAAATCCATTCTGTCACCACACCAAAGGGGCTGTCCAGTATTGCAGTGGGTACCTGGAAAAATGGGCATGACCAGTGGGAGACATGAGCCCAGCCAGGTCTTCCAAAGCTTTCCATTGCAAGGACTATCACAGCCAGAAATCTTTATACATTCCATTCAGTGTCTCTGTTATGAATCTTAATCACTCATCATGTTTGCCTCAGAGTAAAATGAGTTTTCTATAAAAAGAGTAGTAAGAGTTTATTGATTGTACATCATATATCAAGGAAAGTTTGTTTGTTTGCATTTGGATGAAGCAAGGGAAAGTATCAATAGCTGTTACTGCAACAGAGACCAGGGAAACAGGCAGCCACTCTCTGTGTGTGCATGCACACATGTACACGCACACGTGTGTATGTGCATGTACATGTACCTACATCCGCTCAGCAGAATTGTCAGAAATCAAATTGCTGCTGTAACTTCTGAGTTTTAATAGCTAAAATTTTTTAGACTGTCATGTAAGTAGTTTTCAGTTCAGTTCAGTCGCTCAGTTGTGTCCGACTCTTTGTGAGTGAATCGCAGCACACCAGGCCTCCCTGTCCATCACCATCTCCCAGACTCACGTCCATCGAGTCAGTGATGCCATCCAGCCATCTCATCCTCAGTTGTCCCCTTCTCCTCCTGCCCCCAGTCCCTCCCAGCATCAGAGTCTTTTCCAATGAGTCAGCTCTTCGCATGAGGTGGCCAAAGTACTGGAGTTTCAGCTTTAGCATCATTCCCTCCAAAGAAATCCCAGGGCTGATCTCCTTCAGAATGGACTGGTTGGATCTCCTTGCAGTCCAAAGGACTCTCAAGAGTCTTCTCCAACACCACAGTTCAAAAGCATCAATTCTTCGGTGCTCAGCCTTCTTCACAGTCCAACTCTCACATCCATACATGACCACAGGAAAAACCATAGCCTTGACTAGACGGACCTTAGTCAGCAAAGTAATGTCTCTGCTTTTGAATATGCTACCTAGGTTGGTCATAACTTTTCTTCCAAGGAGTAAGCGTCTTTTAATTTCATGGCTGCAGTCACCATCTACAGTGACTTTGGAGCCCCCCAAAATAAAGTATGACAATATTTCCACTTTTTCTCCATCTGTTTCCCATGAAGTGATGAGACCAGATGCCATGATCTTCGTTGTAGTTTTAACATCTTCCAAAATTGTATAGCCAGCCACCCTATTTATGGAGGGACCATCCCATGTCATGCCCAAACATACTCCATTAAATTTGTGTTATGGCTAGAAAGACATTGTATTGGTTTTGCTTTGGGAATTATTTTGCTGTGTGTGTATCTCACCTGTTTTATGGTGGGCTTGATTTCTCTATTGTTATCATGTGTCCTCAGGAATTCTTACAAAAGGAGAAAAATCTAAGCGGCTTCCCTATCCCTACCCTCAACTGTAATGAAACTCTTATGAAAACTGAAGCCAACAGTTCATGATGTTGACTTCACAGTATGGATTAATTGATAGTTATTAATTATGGTTTTGCAGTTTTCTTTTCATGTTTTATAGCCGATAATTTTAACTTATAAGGCTTCAGATATTTTTGAGGAGTCCTAGAACTGAGTTGCCTTGTGGAAAAAAGGCCTGTGTGGTGACATCAAGAAACTGGGTTGAGACTGGCCTCAGAAAGGTCATTCTGAGAGTTTCACTGCTCAGCTGAGTCATTTCACACATACTCACACACACACACTTTTTACAGTTGTTGAAATCACTGGAGTCTCATGCAGAATCAACAGTGAGCCCTCTCCTGCATCTCCAGCTCGCTCTGGATAGTGCTGTGTGATGCCTGCAAATTTGGACAGGAAATCTGGTTCTCCAGGCATTTGGGCTCAGAGATGCGGAATGAAACCACAGTTGGTACCTGTGATGTGATTCCTTGTTTATACATGTCAGCAGTCCCTTTCCTACAACTACATGGAGCATTGATGCCATCCTCGGGGGTTGATTGAGGCCAACCTTCTCATTTTAGAGAGAAGAAAAGAAATGAGAACCAAGCAGGAAAAAAAAAACCAAAATCACTCCTGGGAGATTCATCAGAGACTTCCCATGATGGAGAATTTTTCTAGCGCAGTCACTTTACCATCTGTGCGTTCCCAACTGTGTTTTCAAAGACTTGCCACATGTTTTTAAAAGATCGGGAATTTGGTGGAGAGAAGCAGAAGGGCAGTGCTGAGTGCCTTTTCTTGGCCAGGCTGGGTGCTGGAGGGACAAGGACGGCTGTGATGCAGTGGGTGCCCTTGATGAGTTTGAACCATTACTCAAACACAGGGTGCAGGCCGGAGACAGCGGCCTGGGAAGAGCTGGGGCACAGACTCCACGCCCTGCCACAGGTAGTTGGGAACTCTGAGCAGAGGAGCCAACGATGCCCTGTCACCGCAGGCCCAAGCTCGGTGGCCTGCAGTAACTGGGTGTGGCCAGGCTTGAGTAACCATGGCTCTGCCACTGGCGTACTGAAAACCACCTCCATCCTCTTTCGCTTGTAGCTCTATTCAGTAGATGCTAATGGAGCACCTACCTTGTGGTGGGTTTTGTACCAGGATCTGGGGATCCTGCAGTGAATGGGAACAGCGTCGCCCTAGTCTTATGAGGCCATCCTGGAAATATAAACATTAACTGAGTCATAAAATAGAGGAAGGTTACCAAAAAGGGAGTGTGGAGTTTGGTGGGCTTCAGCAGATGAGGGAGTGTGTTGGATTGTCAGTGGTCTCAGACGTGGTAGGGACCCTTTGATCTGGAATACAACCTTTCTGGGAACCTCAATATGTGACGCATGAAAAAGCAGAGTTGTTTTGGTCCCATCCATATCCCCTTTATGTACAGTGGTCCCTACTGCTGAACGGAACCCAGTTTGAAAACTGGTAGGTGACATGGTCCCTGAGGAGCCTTCCAGGAGCCCTTGCTATTCTAAAATTCTGTCACTTCTCGCTGACAGGTGAGGTCCCTTCAGTATCTTGTGTCTGGAATCCTGAACTGTCGGTTGGGTAGGGACTAGCATCTTTCTTTCTGTATGGATACCAGACTCATAGTCTTTATTTTCCTTTGGGGGGCTGGAGGAGCATGAATGTTGAAGTTTCCATCTGAGCAGCCTGACTGCAGAGGAGAAGAAGAGGGATGATGTAGAGTCAGTTTCCCCTGTACCTCTGGCTGTCCAGAGTGACTCTCAGCTGAGTGGTGGTGCTGTTGCTCCTGCCATCCCATCTGCCACACTAGCCAGGGTCACTGAACCTCATCCTCATCAGAATGTCCCAGGAACCCACACCACAGCCAGCCTCCTTACTGTCTTTGTCCAGCAAAGACAATTGGAGGGAGATTTGGTCGTGTCCTTGTCTTTGGATTCTTTTCAATGCATGTGATGAAACCTCCAACCCAAACATTCGTAAGAAGGAGATATTGTTCATGTAAATGACGCTTACTCCTTGGAAGAAAAGTTATGACCAACCTAGATAGCATATTCAAAAGCAGAGACATTACTTTGCTGACTAAGGTCCGTCTAGTCAAGGCTATGGTTTTTCCAGTGGTCATGTATGGATGTGAGAGTTGGACTGTGAAGAAGGCTGAGCGCCGAAGAATTGATGCGTTTGAACTGTGGTGTTGGAGAAGACTCTTGAGAGTCCCTTGGACTGCAAGGAGATCCAACCAGTCCATTCTGAAGGAGATCAACCCTGGGATTTCTTTGGAAGGAATGATGCTGAAGCTGAAGCTCCAGTACTTTGTCCACCTCATGCGAAGAGTTGACTCATTGGAAAAGACTCTGATGCTGGGAGGGATTGGGGGCAGGAGGAGAAGGGGACGACTGAGGATGAGATGGCTGGATGGCATCACGGACTCGATGGACGTGAGTCTGAGTGAATTCCGGGAGATGGTGATGGACAGGGAAGCCTGACGTGCTGCGATTCATGGGGTCGCAAGGAGTTGGACACGACTGAGCGACTGGACTGAACTGAAAACGAGAGGTCCAGGGACAGGGCTGCTGGATCCCTCTGTCACGTCCTTGTGCCTCATCTGCCCTTGGTACCTTTCCACTGCACCTTCCTCTCTGTGTAACTTTATCTTCAGTTCATCTTCTCATGTGCTAGCCAGATGGCTGTCACTACCCTAGACTGGACTTCCTCATTGTATATCAGGAGGAGAGAATGACCATCCCCTTCCCAGGCATCCCCACAAACATCTGGTGCTCACTGGTTCTGACCAAGTGTTGGTTGGGCCTATCCCCAACCCAGTCAGTGTGGTACAGGAGTTACCCATGCTGGAATGAAATTTCCTCTAAAAGGAGAGTGGCCCAAGAGACCTGGAGACCAAACAGTTCCAATATCCAGGAGTTCCAGAAGATGGAATTGGGGTCTGGAATGGCAAAAAGAGGAAGCTTTGTGGAGCCCCTGAGCCTTTAGCAAGAAAATTGATCTTTCAGGGTATCCTGTGCTCTCTTCTCACCAGCATGTTCCTTCACTCACTAATTCATTCAATTGTTTGATAATACATTCCCCACCTACCCCCCACAAATCTACTGAGCCCCTGTTCAAGCCAGACCCTGGGCTAGGCTCTGGGATGTGAAGATGAAACATTCATTTCCTGACTCTGAAAACTCACAGCCAAGCAAAGGAGACAGACAGGACACCTAGGCAAGCATAAGAGACTTGAATGTGGGGATTAGAGCACAGAAAGGGAGGTTGGGAGGTAGGGGTGGGGGGATAAAGGAGGTTCTATATTAGACCAATCAGGCTTGAAGATGGAAGCAAAAGGGCAAAGGTATGTTCTCTCCTCAGATTTGAATCAACTTTGGGCAGATGTTGGGGGTGGATCTTGAAGGGATGGGACAAAGCATAGACGGAACTAAGATGGAACAGTGGGGAGAAGAAAATGAAGGGTGAGCCAGAGAGGCTACCTGTAAGTGGGGAGATGGTCCTCCACTGCTGATCTGTGTCTTTCATTGAATATCTACTACTGTCTAAGAGTTTCACAAGGCATTATCTCACTCAGTCTTCACAGTAACCCCCCTGAGGTATGAGCTGTTCTTGGCCTCTGTGTAGCCAGTGAGGGCATGTAACTTGTCTCAGGTCCCATTGTTTCTAAGTAGCAGAATCGGGACTCATATCCAGGGCTGCTGAGATGGAGTTTGTACCTGTTCCCTCCAAAGCCTTGCACACAGAAGGGTCTGGTTGAAAAAGACTGGGGCTCCTGAGCAGGTTTTTGGCCAGGCCCTGGCATAGGTGGCCCTGAGTTCCCTTTTGGTGCTGAGTTTATGATTTAGGGGAAGTTGGAAGGTCTGGGGGCTTCTCTGGTGGCTCAGATGGTCTGGATATGGGTGGAGCTGAAATGAGAGGACTTGAGAGGCATCCTGGTCCAGAGCATGGCCGTTGTCATGGTCCAATTGAAAGGTTGTTGCTGAACCGTGGAAAGATGCTGGGATTCTTGGCCTCTGGAGGAGAAGAATTCAATCTGGGGCCAGAGACAAGGCTTGATCGCTCAGAGCTTTTGTGTAATAAAGTTTTATTAAAGTATAATGGATATAGAGAAAGCTTCTGACACAGGCTTCAGAAGGGGGCAGAAAGAGTACCCCCTTGCTAGTGTTAGCAGTGGAATTATATACTCTCCAATGAATCAAAAGAAT
Organism: Oryx dammah; assembly: GCF_014754425.2. NCBI lineage: Eukaryota > Metazoa > Chordata > Mammalia > Artiodactyla > Bovidae > Oryx > Oryx dammah. The sequence continues at coordinate 47,733,027 of NW_024070213.1, read as the reverse complement.
GTCTGGAGGTTGTAAAGACCTCACCAGTGAAGTGAAGTCACTCAGTCGTGTCCGACTCTTTGCGACCCCATAGACTGCAGCCTGCCAGGCTCCTCTGTCCATGGGATTTTCTAGGCAATAGTACTGGAGTGGATTGCCATTTCCTTCTCCAGGGGATCTTCCCAACCCAGGGCTTGAACCCGGGTCTCCCACATTGTAGACAGAGGCTTTACCATCTGAGCCACCAGGGAAGTCCAAAGACCTCACCAGACCTACTCCCATAATTTACATTTTAAGATAACAGGATTAGCCAGAAGGTTTGAGAAACACTGGACTGGAAGAAACACAAGCTGGAATCAAGATTGCTGGGAGAAATATCAATAACCTCAGATATGCAGATGACACCACCTTTATGGCACAAAGTAAAGAGGAGCTAAAAAGCCTCTTGATGAAAGTGAAAGAGGAGAGCGAAAAAGTTGGCTTAAAGCTCAACATTCAGAAAACGAAGATCATGGCATCCAGTCCCATCACTTCATGGGAAATAGATGGGGAAACAGTGGAAACAGTGTCAGACTTTATTTTGGGGGACTCCAAAATCACTGCAGATGGTGACTGCAGCCATGAAATTAAAAGACGCTTACTCCTTGGAAGGAAAGTTATGAGCAACCTATATAGCGTATTCAAAAGCAGAGACATTACTTTGCTGACTAAGGTCCGTCTAGTCAAGGCTATGGTTTTTCCAGTGGTCATGTATGGATGTGAGGGTTGGACTGTGAAGAAGGCTGAGCACCAAAGAACTGATGCGTTTGAACTGTGGTGTTGGAGAAGACTCTTGAGAGTCCCTTGGACTGCAAGGAGATCCAACCAGTCCATTCTGAAGGAGATCAACCCTGGGATTTCTTTGGAAGGAATGATGCTAAAGCTGAAACTCCAATACTTTGGCCACCTCATGCGAAGAGTTGACTCATTGGAAAAGACTCTGATGCTGGGAGGGATTGGGGGCAGGAGGAGAAGGGGACGACCAAGGATGAGATGGCTGGATGGCATCATGGACTCGATGGACATCAGTCTGAGTGAACTCCGGGAGATGGTGATGAACAGGGAGGTCTGGCGTGCTGCGATTCATGGGGTCGCAAAGAGTCGGACACGACTGAGCGACTGAACTGAACTGAACTTAATCCAGAGACTGTTCTCAGGCAGGATACATTATTGTTATATAATCCTAAGGAATGTAGAGGAAGAAAAAAAAGTTTGTCCTTTCTTCCTCCTTGAGAATTCCAGACCCCTCTCTCCTTGGGGACCCCTAGACTTCTTATCAAGCTGCCTAGGAAATGACTCTCTCACAATGAAGGCATCCTAGAGCCAGATCTCTCAGCTCCTGGAGACTCCCGTGACAGGAAGCCCTAAATTTTAACTGATAAAAAGAAAATGCAATTTTCCTGGAGGCAGAGACCCTGGCCTGCTAGACTCTGTGTCTGAATGTCCAGGAGTAAATCAGTCAGTTCAGTTCAGTCGCTCAGTCGTGTCTGACTCTTTGTGACCCCATGAATCGCAGCACACCAGGCCTCCCTGTCCATCACCAACTCCCGAAGTTCACTTAGACTCACGTCCATCGAGTCCATGATGCCATCCAGCCATCTCATCCTCGGTCGTCCCCTTCTCCTCCTGCCCCCAATCCCTCCCAGCATCAGAGTCTTTTCCAATGAGTCAACTCTTCGCATGAGGTGGCCAAAGTACTGGAGTTTCAGCTTTAGCATTATTCCTTCCAAAGAAATCCCAGGGTTGATCTCCTTCAGAATGGACGGGTTGGATCTCCTTGCAGTCCAAGGGACTCTCAGGAGTAAATAGCCAAGGCCATAACACCACATGGGCTTCTCTGGTGGCTCAGCAGTAAAGAATCCACCTGAGTGCAGGAGCCGCAGGAGATGTGGGTTCTGTCCCTGGGTTGGGAAGACCCCCTGGAGGAGGGCGTGGAAACTCACTCCAGTATTCTTGCCTGGAGAATCCCCATAGACAGAGGAGACTGGCAGGCTACAGTCTATGGAGCCACAAAGAATCCGACATTACTAAAGCGACTTAGCACCCATAGCACCACGTCTCCATTCTGGTTCTGCAGAGAATGAAGACATTTGTTAGGATTTCCTAGCACCAGACATAGAAATAGTGTATTTTTATGCAATGTTTTTATAGTAACTGTCATAACCAGCAATATTCCTAAAACTTACTAGGGGTAATCATGGTTTTATTTCATCCCTATAGAAGTCCTTTGTTTAGAGCAGCGAATAATATCCTGTAAATCTCCATGTAAACTCTGCCCATTCATTTTTTGCATGGACCAGGTCGTAGCTTCAGCTGATCATTGAGGACAGTTTGGCTTTATTTATTGAAGTAGTCCTCCTAACCTGGAGAAAATTTAATTCAGTCTGAGCCAGTTCAATTTAGGCAAATTTTATTGAGCTGACTATAAGCCTCACACTATTCTCAGCTAGGAGATGTAATGTTACATATGATAGAAATTCTACCTTCAAGCATGTTTCAATTAACTGTTGCAGCATAATAAACCACTGCAAAATTTATGACTTAAAGCACTTATTTTATTTTGCTCTCAACTTTGTGTGTCAGGGAGCTGGTAAGGGCTCAGCTGGGCAGTTCATCTCTGTTGCACATCTCTGGGGTGGGTGGGGTTGGAGGACCCATGCCCAAGATGGTTTCCTTACTCTCATATTTGGTGCCTCTGCTTACCCATCTCTCTTTTTGTAGCATCCCATCTTCCAGAGCCCCTCCACATGACTTGGAGGTCTTAGGGTCATTGCCCTTCTTCTATGATGCTTGGCTTCCAAGAGGAGGAAAGTGAAAGCTTCCAGATCAATTCATGGCTCTGCCCAAAAGTGACACAGCAACACTTTGCCATTGGCTAAAGCAGTCTCAAAGCACAAAGCAGGACTCACTTTCAAAGGAGTAGGAAGAATTCCACCTTTTGATGGGGTAGTTATTGGCAAGGTCACACTGCAGAAGAACATGTGTGATGGGAGAAATTGTCCCAGCCATCTTTGGTCAAGTATGGTCTGCCACAAAGGACAACTAGACGTGCCATTCAGTGGACTATAATGTAGGTTATTAGCCACTACAAGGAGCACCAGCAAGTTGAAAGAGGAGCCCAGAGATAGAGTAGCAGGGTCCTTAATGGGCTGGGGGTAGGGAGAGGGTCTGTGAAGTCTTCCAGGAGAAAGAGGCAACTGAATCAGGTTTTGAAGATGACTTGGATTGTGCATTTCAGGGAGAGGGAATAGCCTGTGTGAAGGTGTGGTAGTGGGGTCCTCATGAAGAGTCTACCTGGAAACTCCCCCGACACTTCATTACTTGTATTTAATTTAATGTTGTTTTTTTTTGTGTGTGTGTGTGTGTATGTGTAGATATGGCTATATATAAATATGTGTGTATATTTACATGCTGCTGTTAAGTCACTTCAGTCATGTCCAACTCTGTGTGACCCCATAGACGGCAGCCTACCAGGCTCCTCTGTCCATGGGATTTTCCAGGCAAGAGTACTGGAATGGGGTGCCATTGCCTTCTCTGTATATTTACATATGTGTATATAAATATATGTATACATATATATATCCATAAGTGTGTATGTGTATACATGTATGTAATATGTATATATTTTTTAAACCAAGACTCTATTCAGTCTTTCACTTAGCAAACTTGTCCTGAGTGTCTAATGTATGTCAAACAGTGTCCTATGTACTGTTCTAGAATGGTGGTGAGAAAAACAAAGGTAGTGAACAACAGGCTGTTTTTGGAGCTTGTATTTTATGCTGGAGACCAACAGTCAGCAAATGGACATCTTAATATGTGATGTGATTTCGGGTAGTGCTGAGCGGTAAGGTGGAGACCTTACCTGTTTGAGAGAGCAGCTGGAAAGCCTCTCTCAGGAGGTGACACTTAAGCAGACGTGGGGGTGATCTTGGGTGGAGAATTCCACGCAGAGAGAACAGCAGGGCCTGTGTGACCAGTGGCATTCTGAGGTCACAGGCTAGAGCTAGGGCAATACCCCATCCAGGGTGCTGGATCTGAGCCTGAGGAGGGCAGCTGCAGGTGGAGGATGGTCAGCTTCCAGGGTGATCGCTGCCCAGGGTGGTGAGCAGCCTGTTCTGTCCAGACATCTCCCCCTTTCCCCATCCCCTCCCCAGTGTTCTGGCATCAGGAGATTTGTTTTCACTTAGGGAAAATCTGGCCTCATCACCCACTGCATCGGTGTGGTTCTCAGGAAGTTGGCCCTTTCCCAAGAGGAGGAAAGTGGGGCAGTATCCTCACAGTGAGCAATCTCACTAATGAGGAAATGTGGCTGGGATTCCAGAGAGGCAATGATGATTCAGAGGTAGGCGCGTAACAGGTTCCCTGGCTACTCATCTTCTGCAGGTGTGCATTCATTCATTCAGTTTTTCATTCATTCATTCATTCCCCAAACATGTACCGAGCACATAGATGGAAAGGTAGAGGTTCAAATTCAGCTCTCCCACCTATGAGCCATGTAATCTCAGCCTCTCTAAGCCATTGTTCCTTTAACTATAAAATGGATATAATACCTATTTTTCAGAGTTGTGAGGATTAGATGAGATGAAACTCTAGAGATTAAATTGCCAGATTTGGCAAATAGAAAGGACAGGATGCCAATGAAATTTGCATGTCAGATAAATAAGAGGTATTTTTTTTTAGTATTAAGTTATGTCCCGAATGTTGCATGCTTATCTGACATTTAGTTTTAACTGTGCATCCAGTATCTTAACCAGCTATGCTATCTGGGAATAAAGATGAGGGGAAAAAATGCCTGACTTTGAGGAGCATGTGATAGTGGTCAGACAGGCATGAAGAATGTAATTGCTATTCTCTGGATGATGTAAGTCAGGTTAGAGGGATAGAGTGCTATGGAAACAGACATCACCCTTCGGGCTCTTAAGAAATCCAGGCTCACTCTCGCTTGTTGAGCATCCCCAGTACTGTGGGATTGACGCCATGAGATCAGAGTACAAACACATTAAGTAAAACAGACAGTTGAAGTTTGCTTTTCTATTGAGCAATCAGGAAGGTGACCTCTGTTTTCTTCCCTCTCAAAGCAAAGGGTGATCTCTGTTGATCAGGAAACAGACAATCCATTACTTATAGTTACTTTTTCTATAGGCTATTTAAAAATAAAATGAAGTTAATTCAGGGGAAAAAATTGTTCCCTGACTTTATGGTATGTGCATCTCTCAGATAAAATGCTAATAATTCATTATTCTGCTTCCCTGGAGATCTAGAGGTAAATTTGCCATGCGCCACTAGGGATGTAATAAGAGACACACAATGGGAGTCTTCAGCTCAAACTACAGTCTATCCAAAGCCTCTCTTTGGGTGAAGCTGCAAGCATCAAAATACTTGGAGCAGAGTCTGGCAATATTTTGTAGAAGGTGGCATCTGCCAGATGCATTCTTGTCTTCCCTAGGAGATATATGACCTGGTATGAAGCATGGTCTGATCAGCATTACTGAAGGCTCCCTCTTCTTTCCCAGATGTGGTAGGGGATGTTAGATTGACGGGTTTTTTTTAGAAAACCCTGGGAGCCTCAGTGCTATCTTGGAGTCCCATTAGCTGCTTGCAGCCAATTCTAGAAACCGAATCCCCTTTGAGGTTTGCTTTCCACTGCACCGTGGTGAAGGATGTGTGTGTACTCATTCGTGTCCGACTCTTTGTGGCCTCATGGACTGTAGGCTTCCAGGCTCCTCTGTCCATGGAATTTTCCAGGCAAGAATACTTGAGCAGGGTGCCATTTCCTACTCCAGGGGATCTTCCTGACCCAGGGATCAAACCTGGGTCTCTTGAGTCTCCTGCATTGGCAGGCGGGCTCTTCACTACTAGCGCCACCTGGGAAGCCCAGTGAACCTTGGGAGAGAGTCATAGATAGGATCTGTGTTCATGGGATTGATTGGCAAAACAGGGCTGGGGTGGAGTCCAGTGTGTATCACGGGGTTATAAAAAGCCTTATTCAATTACAGGATTCATAGGTAATTTTAATTGGCTAGTAAGTGCCCAGCAGTGTGCTCAGCGCTTGTCATACAACATTTCATTGATCCCACCCATACCTCATGCAGTAGGTGCCTGAATTCCATTCTACAGATTGGAGACTCACTGTCCGAATTAGTTGCCCAAGGAAACACAGCTAGTAAGTAGCCCTGGGCTCTCTAATTATGCCCTTGTGCTTAACCATTGTGTTCTACTGGGTTTTGCTATCAGATTTTCTCTATAGGAGTGTCCCACGTGTTTAGGCACTTCTGCTCTCTCCATCTGCTATGGTGGGTGGAGGATTGGCCTGGCTTCTAATACCCTCTTCCAATGGACCACACACGCGTGACCTGAGGAAGTTGTGGAACCTTCCTGAGGAATCAGCTTCCTTCTCCATAAAGTGATGGGTCAGACTGAGTTAGTAGGGATCTTCTCCTAATCCAAAACCCTGTGTGTCCTACCAATGACAAGCCATTTTGTTTCATTCACTTACCTCGTCATTAGCTGATTAATTCATTTATTCAATAAATATCTCCCTTGTGCCAAGTACGTGCCCCAGATACAATGGCGAATTGATGAATAAGCAGCTGGTTCCTGCCCTTGCAGAGGGAAGGTTCTGGGAAGAAACAGCAGAGTAAACAGATGATCATGGCACAGGGTGAAAAGAGCTGTAGGAGGGAGGTGCCAGGTAGCCTGGGGTCACTCGTCTAGGCTCTGGTGAAGGGAGGGACATCTAAGGTAATGGCTGAGGGTTGTGCAGGAGTTGGCCGGGCTTGGAGGGAACAGTTTGTTCAAAAGGGGGGGGAGCACACGCAGAATTCTTGGGGCATTGAGAACTGTGCTGACTGTCTGGATGGAAGATGGCATGCAGTGGGGAGGGAACAGACCGGAGCAGGAAGAACTTGCAGAAATAGAGGCCACATTGTTAACTCAGTAGTAAACAATCCGCCTGCCAATGCACGAGACGTGGGTTCGACCCCTCGATTAAGAAGATCCCCTGCAGAAGGAAATGGCAACCCACTCCAGTATTCTTGCCTGGGCAGAGGAACCTGATGGGTTACTGTCCACAGAGTCATAAAAGAGTCAGACAGCAACAACACACTGCACAGGACCTCAGGGCCTCCTCGGAGGAGTTTGGTGTTTGTTCTCAGAGCAACAGGCAGACACTGAAGGTCAGAGCTGCCCTGGGTGAATTCCCAGGTTGTGTCCTGCACAAGGGTGCCAGCTAAGGGGAGCCCCTCCACTTCCCAGGCCATGGGCCTCAGTGCAGGGCCACTTTGTCTCATTCTAAAATAATCAAGGAGCTTTAAGGGCCAGTGCCTTCCTCGATATCAGGAGAATGATGTGATCAGATGTGTGTTTTTGAGCCTTTTCTCTGGTTGTAGGATTTGCTGGATGAAGGATCAGCAGGAAAGTGAAGAATAGGGTGGGGAGGGGTCGGCATGAAAGAGAGAGTGGCAGCCTGGGGAGGCAGTTTGAATGGAGACTGGTGAATGGATATGAGTTTCAGAAGTCGTGGCCTGTACAAACCAGCTGGTTCTCATTGCTTCCAATGACTTAATCAGCTGAAGACTTTCTTTCCAGGACAGAAATACTAAATCATGGAGGAACACAGCCTACGGGGATTAGTGTTTTGCCCCCAGGCTCCTGAGAGAGCCAGAGTTCAGTGTGGCGCACTGCTCTCCAGCTCAGGCTCAGATATTTGATCCAGCTGTAGGAGGCCCATCAGATGGTGACTGTGTGGTCTAATGGACAGACTCAAGGCCGAGAGCCAAGAGACCCAGGCATGGAGTTCACTGTAGGCGGCTCTTCTACATTTCCCGATGGCATTCTCCCTGCCTCTTTTTCTTTGCCCCCTGATCATACCCAAACATTTGTAGACTGCCTGCTAAGTGCCTGGCTCTGTGCTGAGCACAGTGGCGGATACAGAGCCCAGAGGCCCTCAAGGAACTCACCAGTGGGGCAGTCTTGAATGGACAGTCTCCCATCAAAGACTTCTGAGAAGTGCTCAAGGAATGTTCCAGATTATCAGAGTGGAGGGAGGCAGAGCACTGTGGGTATTGGCATGGGATCTGGAGTCAGAACTGAGATCAAAATCTGGCTTTCAAAAACACTTTCTAGTTGTGACCCTAGGCCCATCACATAGCCTCTCAGAGCCTCAGTTTGCCCATCTATAACATGGGTACAGTAATACCTGAGTGATTTAAGGATTAAATAGTTCAAGGCATATAAAGTATTTAGCAGAGTGTCTACTAGGTTAAATTTTTTAATAATTTGAACCATTTTTAATATGATTAGGGCAGGCATCTCTTTTTTTGAATCTTTGGTGTACAGTTCTGAGTTTTGACAGAACCAGTTTTGAGCTGTAACCAGTACCACAAACAAGATACACACTATTCTACCACATGGACTTCCCTGGTGGCTCAGACGGCAAAGCGTCTGCCTACAATGCGGGAGACCAGGGTTCGATCCCTGGGTCGGGAAGATCCCCTGGAGAAGGCAATGGCACCCCACTCCAGTACTCTTGCCTGGAAAATCCCATGGACAGAGGAGCCTGGTAGGCTGCAGTCCATGGGGTTGCTACGAGTCGGACACGACTGAGCGACTTCCCTTTCACTTTCTACTACCTACCCCCAAATTCCCTGGTCTTATTTCTCTGTAGTAAACCCTCCCCATACTCTTTTTTTCTTTGTGATAATTTATTATCTCTTAGTTTTTGCAAAAGTTTTCTTGAGATGTAATTCACACTGTACAATTCACCTATTTAAAGTGTACAGGCCCGTAGCTTTTAGTACCTTCACAGAGTTGTACAACCATCACCACAATTTTAGGAAACTTTCATCACCCCAAAAAGAAACTCTGAACCCTTTAGGGGTCACAGTTCATTCCTGTCAACTATCCCTTCTTCCCCTGCCTCAGCCCCTGAAAAACACTAATCTACTTTCTATGGATTTGCCTATTCTGGATACTTCATAGAAATGGAATTATACACTATCTGGTCTTTCATGACTGGCTTCCTTCACTGAGCAGAATATTCTCAAGGTTCATCCACGTTGTAGCATGTGTCAGTATTTCATTCCTTTTTATTGCTGAATGATACTCCATTTTATATATATCGCATTTTGTTTATCCATGTTTCAGTTGGTGGACATTTGGGTTGTTTCTGCTTTTTGGCTATCATAAATAATGCTGCTGTGAACAGTGGTGGACAGGATTTTATGCAATGTATGTTTTCCCATGGAATTGCTGGGTCATAGGATAAGTACGTGTAACATTTTAGAGGAGCTGCCAGACTGTTTCCCATAGTAGCTGCACCATTTTGCTATCTCACAAGCAGTGTATGAGAGCTCCAGTCTCTCCACATCTTTGCCGATACTTATGATTATCTGTCTTTTTGATTCCAGCCATCCCAGTGGGTATGAAGTGGTGTCTCAGTGTACAGTCTCCTATACGTACCCTACATTCCTGGCAACCACTGATTCACTCTCTGGCCCTCTCACTCTGCCTTTCCTGGAAGGTGATAGCTGTAGCCATCATACATGATGTAGCCTCTGACTCTCTTCTTCCCTCCAGCATAAGGCACTGGAGATCCACCCGTGTGGTTGCGCTCCTTTTCATGGCTGAGTTGCATTCCCTCCCTTGGATGGATGTACCCTAGGTGCCTGTGCTTGTCTGCACAGTAAAGTGGACACTTTGCCCAGGGAATCAAATACTAAGCCTTATCCCTTGTCAGGACTTTTTATAGTTTTGGCCTTTTCTGAGCCTCCCTGGGCTGCCAGTGCTGCAGGACACCCAGCATGTTCCTCTTTTAGGTTCCTCTGAGCTGTAGAGCTGAGTCCTGTGAGCTGCAGTGCCTAGGAACCCGCCCGGCATTAGGACTTCTGTGTTGTGGCTCTGACATACCACTCATGGTGAGAGGGCTGAAGCCCAGTGAGACAGATGGGGCCTGGACCATGGGACAGCTGCTGACAGGGAGCCAGCACCTCCGCTGCCCAGCTATCTCCCTTCTCATCAGGGAGTCCCAGAATCTGCTCCTTGGATTCAATCACTTCAGTTCAGTTCAGTCGCTCAGTCATGTCCAACTCTTTGCTACCCCATGGACTGCAGCATGCCAGGCTTCCCTGTCCATCACTAACTCCCAGAGCTTACTCAAACTCATGTCCATCAGGTCGGTGATGACATCCAACCATCTCATCTTCTGTCGTCCCCTTCTCCTCCTGCCTTCAATCTTTCCCAGTGTCAGGGTCTTTTCCAATGAGTTGGTTCTTCGCACCAAAGTATTTGAGTCATAGCTTCAGCATCAGTCCTTCCAATGAATATTCAGGACTGACTACCTTTAGGAAGGACTGGTTGGATCTCCTTGCAGTCCAAGGGACTCTCAAGAGTCTATTCCAACACCACAGTTCAAAAGCATCAATTCTTCAGCGCTCAGCTTTCTTTATAGTCCAACTCTCACATCCATACATGACTGCTGGAACAACCATAGCTTTGACTAGACAAACCTTTGTTGGTAAAGTAATGACTGTGCTTTTTAAGATGCTGTCTTGGGCTCATAAATAAAGCCATTTCTCATTCCCTTATCTACTTTCATAGCTGGCTGGCAACTTTGAGCATTTGCCACCTCCCTACCCCTCTCCACCCTACCCCAAGTGTAGCAGTTTTCCAACTCTCTATTATATGTGCATGGAGAATAGGATGTAATAATAATAAACTAATAATGAATTTGTACCTACCAGGTTTATTATGTATAGCAGAATCCACGAGGTAGACATAATCACTTTATGCAGGAAGAAATCAAGATCCCAGGAGGGTAAATAACTCATTCAAAGTTACCCGGCTTGGGATTTGCAGCAGGCTTGGGATTTGGACCTGCCATCTGCACTTTCATTCACTTCCAGTGGGTCTTGGACTTCAGTCATCTGCACACCACCTTCGTAAGCCCTTCTGCCACCTGAACTTTAGTTGTTTAACTTTTTCTTTACTATCATCAACTACACAAGAACAGTTTTTGTTCATCAAAAACAAGTCCAGAGCACAAGTGTGCATGACACAGAGTGTTTGATGTGCTAGTTGTAATTTTTGACTATATATGAAAATAAACACATAACTCAAAAATGTTCATCTATATGTCACTTAAAACCAGCTCAGTATGTGGATCACACTTTGGGGAAGGAAACTCATGATGTGCAGTGATTTGCCTGCGGGCCTATCTTTCCCCCTTGATGAGGAGTGACAGGTAGGCTGTGCCTGTGGTTTATTCATCTCAGCATCTTCAGCATCCAGCACCACAATGGACCCATTATAGGCACTTGCTATGTGATTAATGGATAAATGACAGAATGAATGGAGTGAGAAAGGGGAAGAGTGAGTGGTGTTTCCCCTTCCTTAATGAGAAGACTAGAAGGAAACCTCTGGCCACTGGAGCCTTAGCACCAGGGGGACAAGAGTGCTTAGAGGGTTTGATGGCTGTGGTCACCACGGAGATGTTGGGAGGCTCACTTTCTCCCTGTGAAGTCCTTCTAGCCCTCTCAAGCTTTTGGTTTGTGGGACTGTAGACATTGTCATCTTTCTCTAGTTCATCCAGCCTCTTTGATTCCTGGATGTGGAAGGGTCAGCCCATCTCTGGTGGTTTCTCTTGCCAAAAGAGTTCCCACCGTGTGATCCAGTGGCCACTTTGATTTCTTCTCAAGCCTCTTCAAATGGTCCAACAGCGTACCGGGCAGATTCTGCACCATCTCCTCTAGCAGAAAATGCGGCAGTAACAAGCCTGGGAGCTGTCGAGACCACAGTCCTAGTTAGTAGCTGGATGAGTCTGAAGATCTGTCAGTGAACCTAACCGCCAACATTTATTGAGGACCTACTATGTGCCAAACACTGGGCTAAGGGCGCCTGAATTCTCTTCTACTTTATAATCAGACCATCTAGGCATAGACATTGAAGCCAGAACTTGATTTCTGAGTTTAAAAGGAAAAAACTCAGCTCAACAATTACTTATTGTAGCCCAACTATATGGGAGGCTTCCCAAGTGGTGCTAGTGGTTAAGAACCCACCTGCAATGTAGGGGACATAAGAGACGTGGGTTTGATCCCTGGGTCAGGAAGATCCCTTGGAGAAGGAAATGGCAATACACTCCAGTATTCTTGCCTGGGAAATCCCATGGACAGAGGAGCCTGGTGGGCTGCAGTCCCTGAGGTCACAAAGAGTCAGACATGACTGAACACATAGTGTATAACTGTATGGGGACAGAGGGGAGGCTGAACTCAGCCTTGAGAAAACAAAGCTTCCTGCCCTCAAGAAGCTCAGTGGACCCTGAGGAATCTTGTTGAATTATAGCTTGGGAAGTTGCATGTGTGTAGGACAGGGTCTTGGAATGTCACCATACTTGTACCCTTAGACAACCAGAATATTATGAGCACATTGGACAGGCGTATGTCATTTATGAATTCAGCTGACATTTATGGGGCATCTTGGGCACGGGTGGCAAGTGTATGGCTCATGTGTGCTCCCATTCTCATCACCTGCCCACAGTAGGGGCCCTGGAGATGGCCTCCTTCAGCATCCTTCGATGCCCTAGGCATTTAGTGCTGGTATTTGAAGTGAAATTCACAACCCTTTCTCTGTTACTTGAAAGGCATTGGTGCTAAAATGTTTATTTCATGAGACATTGATGCTTAGAGTTCTGCAGGGTACGACATGTGCTGTGTATTGTCCAACCCCTGGGGCACCTTTCACTTAGGTTACCGTGTGTTCAGTGGCCTCTGGTCTACCCCGTGGGGCCCTGAAGGGATAGGAGATGGTGATTGATGTTTCTGGGCTTTTAAAGCACTTACTCGCAAAATAAAGTTGGCACCCCTGTTGTTGATCTGAAACTATTACAAGAATATTACTTATCTGTGAAATTCCTTTCTTCCTTCTTTGCATCCTTTCCCTCTCCTTCCTTCTCTCCCTCTCTCCTTCCCTTCCTTCACTCCCTTTGCCTTTCTCTCTTTTCCTTCCACAAATACTAGATAATCTACAATATACCAGCATATTCTGGGATTTAGCAGTAAACAGAACAGACAAACCCCTTTGCCTTCATGGAGCCCACAGTCTGGTGGGGAAGACAGAAATTAAAAAAAAAAATCAATGGAAAACATTTTAATTAAAAAAATGAAATATTTAAACCAAAAATAAATGAAATTAATGATATTAAATATAAATATATAGTATATTATGTGGGGATAAGTGCTACAGAGAAAAAGTAGGGAATGGGGATGGGAGATAGTGATTTTAGATAAGGGGCAGGGGAAAACATCAGTGAGACAGTGACATTTTAGTATAGACCTTCAAAGAGGTGAGGGCATGAGCTCTACAGATAGCTGTGTGTGTGCAAGCTGTCACTTCAGTTGTGTCCAGTTCTTTGCAATGCCATGGACTGCAGCCCACCAGGCTCCTCCATGGGACTCTCCAGGCAAGAATCCTGGAGTGGGGTGCCATGCCCTCCTCCAGGGGATCTTCCCAAGGATCGAACGTGCATCTCCTATATCTCCTGCCTTGGGAAGTGGGTTCTTTACCACTCTCACCACCAGTTAGATAACTGAGGAAGGGCCTTCTAGGCAGCGGGACACATGCAAAGGCCCAGAGGTAGACATGTGCCCAAAATGTTTGAAGAAGAGTGAGGGAGCTGGCTGGAGTGGGTCGAACAAGGGGAAAGTATAGAAGATGACTTCAGGCAGGTAATGAGGGATGAGGGCCGGACCTCGAAAAAATTCTATCCAAAATAAGTGGGCTTCCCTGATGGCTAAGATAGTAAAGAATCTGCCTGCAATGCAGGAGACCCAGGTTCAGTCTCTGGGTTGAGATCCAAAATGATGATTCTTGAAGTCTCTGAACCACCCCAGATCCACTGAATTGGAAACTCTGGGAGTAGGGTCCACAATATTTGTTTAAACAAACCCCCCAGAGGGATTCTGATGCCACTGAAATGTGAGAGCCACTGATAGCAAACACCAGGCCACTCCTGACCATTTTTGCAGGGCCTGCTACTTCCTCCGGTGTGTGATATAAAACAGAGGGGTGATCATCATTGACCTGACCTCCTCACCCCAAGAAGTGCCATCATCTTAGTGTCTGGACATTGACATTCAGACTAATTAAAAAGTTAGATGCTGTGTCCATGCTCAAACTGATATCAGGTGACTGAGGGACAGAAGGTAGGAGGCAGGGATGAGTGGGCCAGTGTCTCAGGGCTGGGATCATTGACGCTCAGTGTGGAGAGACCTTGAGGACATCAATCTTGTCCCCAGATTGATCAGAAAAGACTGGGGCCTAGAGCGGGGAAAGAGTTGCTGATTGGATACACGTGAGGCTCCTGTGCATCCTCTGGACTTGAAGGCACCTTCTCTGTTTCATTGTTCTTGTAGGCTCTGAGCACAAAGACTGTAGGCTTGGTGGCACCCAGACAACATTGCTGCTGGATGGATGTAGGAGATGTCGGCCATGTGTGTAGATGTAGGAGGCATTAGTGGTATAGGTAGGTGTGGGGGATGTCGGCCGTGTGTGTAGATGTAGGAGGCATTAGTAGTATAGGTAGGTGTGGGGGATGTCGGCCGTGTGTGTAAGTGTGGGAGGCATTAGTGGTGTAGTAGGTGTGGGGGATGCAGGTGCTGCAGGATCAGAAAAAAGTGGAGGATAATGAGGAGAAGAAACATCCCATCAGGTGCTCTGAGGGAGCAGGGTCTGGACCATTTGAGGAGTGGTGGGAGCTTTCTGAAATGCTTCCCTGGTGGCTCAGAGGGTAAAGCATCTGCCTGCAATGCATGAGACCCGGGTTTGATCCCTGGGTCAGGAAGATCCCCTGGAGAAGGAAATGGCAACCCACTCCAGTATTCTTGCATGAAGAATCCCATGGACAGAGGAGCCTTTCTGTGTCTGGATCTGAGCCAGTGGGCTAAGCATGAGGACCTGATTCAAAGGCTCTGAATGTTGTTCTAAGTGGCTGGGGCTTAAACCTTTGGCAGTGCAAAGTCCCAGGTGCCCATTTCCTGATAACTGTTTCCAGACTTTTCTAAACTCCTTGCTTGGGTCACCATCTGCCCTCCCTGGCCAGTACTGACTATTCCACAGGGCTCCTACAGAACCCTGCCCTGACTTTTATCAGAAGAGAATCAGAGCAACCAGACCTCAACTGATAAGTCAGGGAAGACCCTGAAGGGTCTGAACACAGTCCCATTTACCTCGTGGCTCTGTTTCCAAAGGTTGGGGGGCAGGACCATCTGAGGCTGAGAAGTACAGGTTGAACGCTCTGCAGGAGTTCTCTCCATCAGCCACTGCACACTTGGCTTTTGAAAAATGAAAAATATTCAATACCTTCTTTTTATTTTTTAGGAAATTCATGTACATTGGGAAAAATGGAATATTTCCATAAGCAATAAAAAAAAATTTAGATGACCCTCCATTTCACCCTCTAGAGATAGTGTTAACAGCTTGTATATCTTATCCAAATGTTTTTCTGCATTTCATGTTTTCCTTACAAGATAGAATCATCTTGTAGATATTGTTCTGTATTTGGCTCTGTTCACTTAGATTATGAACATATTTACATGTTGTTACACATTCTTGGCAGCATTGCTTTAAATGGCTGTATTATGTGCTATCTTACAGTGAGTTCCCTAATATTGGACATTTAGGTTGTTTCCCATTTTTTGCTTTTATAATCAGCTCTGTTGTGAATTGCCCTGTAATGTCACATGTGATTGATTATATCCTAAGGTTAAATTCCTAAATGTAGGAACCAGCCAATTCATAAAAGGCCTTGAATGCCCAACAGAAATATTGCAGTGACCATCACTGAGGTTGGAGGTAATCCAATAAACAGCACCTCTTTCTCTGCACCAGTTCTGATATAGCCGAGATAGACACAGGAGATAGGAAGATGGAGATGAAAATACTGCTTTTATTACTAATAAAGACTAGTTAGGAGAACATGGCTTAGATATGCATCTACAATTGGCTTCTTAATACTGGACCCTGCCTCTAATCAGGGGTAGGCACCTACTCCTGGACTGTACTGGAAAATTGGAGACCTCACCCTGAAAAACTATGGCAGAGCAGTTCAGAGGACCACTCCCTTCCTGTAGGCAGCTGACTTCCAGGGAGAAGGTGGGAAAAGGGGCTGGGCTGTGCCTGCCCAGCTCCTCCTCCCCAATTCACTAACCAGATGAGTCATTCCACCTCCCCAGAGAAGAGTAAGTAAGTGTGTGAAGAAAAGCCTAGAGTGTTATACAAATGCATGTCTCTCCACAAGGCAGGTAAACAGCAAGGGAGGGCAATAAGCTTTCTCTAGTAATAATTATGAAAATGATAGCTAATTTGTATTGAGTACTGTGCTGGGCTTTGTACATGCAACTTCTTTGATCCTTTGCACAATGAAATAGACATTCTGTCCCTGTCTGTCTTGCAAATGAGGAAACAGGCTTAGAGAATTAAGTAGTTCATCCCCAATCTCCTAGCTGGTATGCAGAAGAACTGGGATTCAAACCCAGGCAGCCTGACTCCAGAGACTGTTAGGAATCTGCTTCCCACCGTCAGCATCATCTGACTTTTGAAAAGCTGACAACCCCTAAACTTAGAGGAAGAGTCAGCTGGCATACCTGCCAGCTTGTGAGTGTCCCCAGGTTGAGACGGCATGCCCCTCACTGGCAGACCTTCTGACCAGCCCTGTTCCCATGAAATTTGTTAATTGCTTTTGAGAGAACCACTTGACCAAGTGTCCTGAATTACGACGAGCAGCGATTATGCCAGACCGCATAGGATAGAGAGGACCTTAACAAGTGTCCTTACTTCACAGAGGACTCAGACACCCTCAAGTTCACAGCGTGAGGTTTCTGATGATTCCATTTCATCTTAAGGATCTCAGCCATTCATTAAGAATTTTCTTGGATTTAGGGAGAAAACAGTGAATCTGTTAAATATTTTGTTTCAGTCAGAAAAGAAACATGTAATTAGGAGGATGGGGTGAGAACACTAATTATACTTTTAATTGTGTCTCTTGCCCTTTAGGGTAAACTCTAAGGAAGTAGGTAAAGAAAGAGAAACTGAGCTTTTCTTTAAGAGGTTTTCTGCTGTTCCAGGCAATTTCCCAAAGAACAGTCACCTCTGTTGTAACCCATTTTCAGTTTTAATTGCTTTACAAGCAGAAGCTAGACTTTTTTTCCCCCTTCTTTTTTAAAGCAAGCAATTTTGGTGTTCCTTTAATTATATGTTCTTATAATTCTTTTATTCTTTAAACATTGGCTAAGATTTACCAAGAAACTTATAGACCTTGATATTTATGCATTAGTATCTGACTGGTAAAAACATTAGTGAGGAAATGAAGGGTACTGATTAAAAACATAGATTCTGGAGTTTCCATTCCCAAGGTTCACAGATGTGCTATCGTTTACTAGTTGTGTAATCTGGCAAGTTGCCTAACTTCTCTGTGCTTTAGTTTCTTGTCTATAAAATGGGGTAACAGCAGCACCCCCATCATAATTGTTACAAGGATTCAAGATAGTCAAGATGGGCTACGTTACACTGCAGTGAAGTGAAGTGAAGTCGCTCAGTCGTGTCCGACTCTTTGCGACCCCCTGGCCTGTAGCCTACCAGGCTCCTCAATCCACAGAATTCTCCAGGAAAGAAAACTGGAGTGGGTTGCCATTAAACCCTAAATCTCAGAAGTTTGATGCAACCAAGGTTTATTTCTCACTCATGCAAAGTCCTCCAAAGATCTGCATGATTCCCAGTGCAGTTGCCCACCGTGTGTTGGCTCAACATATTCCAGGCTGCTTCAGTTTTACAGCCCCTTCATATCAACATGCTTCCATGCTTGCTACAGCAGAGAAGATATGCTGGGGCATTACATACTGGCTCCCAAAGGCTTCGACAGGCAATGACACAAATCACTTCTTTGTGTTTCATTGGGGAAAGCAAATTGCATAGGGATGCATAAGTTCAAGGTGGCAGAAAAGACCAGAAGCAGAGGGAAACCGGGGACACGGGTGAGCAAGTGGTACGTCCACCACTGTGTGCACAGTGCTTGTTAAAAATGAGCATGAAGTAGGAGTAGGCTCTCATTGCTGATGGTTCAGTTCAGTCCAGTTCAGTTCAGTTGCTCAGTCGCATCCCACTCTTGTCACCCCATGATCCGCAGCATGCCAAAATACAATTTTAATTTTGATCGAGGCCATTTTTACTTTCTTTTTAGATTTGGTCTAAAGAATAACTTCCACATACTCAAAGAGGCCCAAATAGATGCCCCTGGGAGGTGGTGAGTATAGCCACTGTCATAATGGTTGCTTTAGTGCCCTGTCACTTAGTAGGTAGCACATATTTGAAAGGTAGCATCAGTTGTGTTTGAGAACATGGGCTTCGAGTCAGGTGGACTTGCGTTTGAATCTCAGAACTAACACCTACTGAATGTGATCTTGATGAGGTGATTTAACCTTTCCCAGACTCAGTGACTTCACAGTTATCATGGGATCATCTTTAATACCCCTCTTTTATTTTTCATTATTTTATCTTTTATGGCAAAATTGCCTTACAGTCAATTAGTTATGCCGTGAAAATGGTGGCCAAAATTGTTGGCAGCAAAGATATTTACAGCAATGAAACTTACAGAGATGACACGGGACACAGGTGAACAATTTTCTGAACCCTCAGCTTGCTCATCTGCAAAGTGGGAGTAATAATACTAACATTTTAGAGCTTTTTATCTTTTTATTTGACTGGAGTATAATTACTTTACAATGTTGTGTTAGTCTCTGCTGTACAATGAAGTGAACCAGCTGTATGTAGACTTGTATCCCCTCCCTCTTGAGCCTTCCTTCACCCCCTACCTCTTGTACCCTATGCTCTCACACGCTATATCCCACCTCTCTATGTCCTCACAGAGCACTGAGCTGAGCTCGCTGTGCTTTATAGCAGGTTCCCACTAGCTAGCTATTTTACACATGGTTCTGTATATATGTCAGTCCCAATGTCCAGTTCCTCCCAACCTCTCCTCCCCCCACCCCGTATCCACATATCTGTTCTCTATACCTGCATCTCTATTTCTGCCCTGAAAAGAGGTTCATCTGTACCATTTTTCTAGATTCCACAAAGAGGTGTGGATGGACCTAGAATCTGTCATATAGAGTGAAATAAGTCAAAAAGAAAAAATATACCATATATTAACTCATATATGTGGAATCTAGGGCTTTGTCGGTCACATGCATAGATACTTAATACACAGAGTAAACACCAAAAACGATTTTTCCCTTTTGTCTCCACCTGCTTCATAATTATGTCAGACTGTGACCCTGATCTGGCTGTAGGGTAGCCATTTGGGACATCTTCAACTCTTCCCTGCCTCCCAAGGTTGTTGCCAGGTAAATGAGCTGATACAAACATTTACCAATGTGGGTGCATAGCAGCTGCTCAGTAAATGTTGGTTTCCATCACCCTCCCCCACCCCACCATGTTCTCTTACTATGGTACTCTTCTACGATGGGATGGAATTACAGACACGGGGCAGAGAGATGATTCACGACCTTGGGTGGGTCCAGCTTGGCACTGCATATATCTCAACAGACAACTGCCCGTTCCACCTGCTGCAGTGAACTGACCCACCACAGCGTAAAAGGTTAGACTTCACTCACAAATGGGGAGCATTCATGGAATTAGACAGCCTCTGAAGGAATATTGAACAGCCTCTGAAGCAACCACTTCACACTTGTTGTTGTTCAGTCGATCAGCCATGTCTGACTCTTTGTGACCCTATGGACTGCCGCATGCCAGGCTTCCCTGTCCATCACCAACTCCCAGAGCTTGCTCAAGAGTCGATGATGCCATCCAACCATCTCATCCTCTGTCATCCCCTTCTCCTCCTGCCTTCAATTTTTCCCAGCATCAGGGTCTTTTCCAATGAGTCAGATCTTTGCATCAGGTGGCCAAAGTATTGGAGCTTCAGCTTCAGCATCAGTTCTTCCAATGAATATTCAGGGTTGATTTTGTTTAGGATTGACTGGTTTGATCTCGTTGCAGTCCAAGGGACTCTCAAGAGTTCTTCTCCAACACCACAGTTCAAAGGCATCAGTTGTTTGGTACTCAGACTTCTTATGGTCCAACTCTCACATCCATACATAACTACTGAAAAGACCATAGCTTTGACTATATGGGCCTTTGTTGGGGAAAGTAACATGTCTGTTTTTTAATATGCTATCTAAGTTTGTCATAGCTTTTCTTCCAAGGAGCAAGCATCCTCTAATTTCATGGCTGCAGTCACCATTCACAGTGATTTTGGAGCCCAAGAAAGTAAACTCTGTCACGATTTCCGTTGTTTCCCCATCTATTTATCATGAAGTGATGGGACCAAATGCCATGATCTTTTTTTTTTTTTTTGAATATTGAGTTTTAAGCCAGATTTTTCACTCTCCTCTTTCACCTTCATCCAGAGGCTCTTAAGTTCCTGTTTGCTCTCTGCCATAAAGGTGGTGTCATCTGCAGGTCTGAGGTTATTGATATTTCTCCTGGCAATCTTGATTCCAGCTTGTGCTTCATCCCACCTGGCATTTTGCATGATGTATTTTGCGTATAAGTTAAATAAGCAGGGAGCCTTGGGGTACACCATTCCCGATTTTGAACCAGTTCATTGTTCCATGTCCTAGTCTAACTGTTGCTTCTTGACCTACATACAGGTTTCTCAGGAGTCAGGTAAGGTGGTCTGGTATTCCTGTCTCTTTAACAGTTTTCCACAGTTTGTTGTGACCCACACAGTCAAAGGCTTTGAAGTGAAGAAGTGGAGTCAGTCAGTCATGTCCGACTCTTTGCGACCCCATGGACTATAGCCTACCAGGATCCTCCATCCGTGGGATTTTCCAGGCAAGAATACTGGAGTGGGTTGCCATTTCCTTCTCCAGGAGATCTTCCCAAACCAGGGATTGAACCCTGGTCTCCCATATTGTAGGCAGACGCTTTACCGTCTGAGCCACCAGGGAAGTCAATGAAGCAGATGTAGATGTTTTT
Source organism: Oryx dammah (assembly GCF_014754425.2). NCBI lineage: Eukaryota > Metazoa > Chordata > Mammalia > Artiodactyla > Bovidae > Oryx > Oryx dammah. The sequence goes on along the minus strand of NW_024070213.1, from coordinate 47,711,985 downwards.
CTGGAATTCTCTTGCTTTCCCTGTGATCCAGGTGATGTTGACAATTGGGTCTCTGGTTCCTCTGCCTTTTCTAAATCTAGCTTATACTCTGGAAGATTGACCTCACACTAAGATTGACCAATAGTTGGCTCAGGTGCCTGTGGGTACCCATTGGAGCTGATGAAGCCAGAGTGAGAGTAAGGCATCAGGAGGACACATCACACATTCCTGATGAGACTGAAGCCACCAGCACCTTTCCACACTTGGTCTTCTGGAAGGCTTCTGAGAATGTGCTGCTTCTTCTCTGAAGCCCTTTCTTCCCCTTCCTTGCTGTGTGTCCTACTTGAACACATGATCAGTATCCATCAGTGAGCCTTCCAAAGGGGAATTAGATCTCATTCCTCTTGGCACCCCAGACACTAGCACACAGTAGGCAATTAACAGACGATTATTGAATGAATAATTGCAGGAGGAAATCAGAGACCTTGAAAACACCTATTTTCCAGGGAAAACATGTTATATAAGCTCTTTGAATATATTGAGTCTCCTGGGCAGAGAAGAGTGGGTATTTTCCTTCTCATCACATGTCTTTTTTTTTTTTTTTAAGAAAGTAAAGATGATAAACCTTACCACCAGGAAACTCTGCAGGGTACCATTTGAGGCTATGGAAAAGGTTCAGTGATTGATTAGGCATGCCTGCTGGGGAGAGGGCAAAGAAGAGAGCAGCACTTATGCCTGACAGATGCCATCTCTCTTAAACCTCTAACTAGAGACCAAATTAGTGAAAATGCAGCTTATTCAGTGAAGTATGGCCTTTTCTTCTAGAGATATTTAGTAAATATGTTTTACTATTAAAATGAAAATGGGGTGGAAAATAGACTTCATCTTATCCATATTGACTATATATTTGTACCTTATCAACAGAAAAGATCCTTTTAGCAAATAAGAAGGAATGTAACCCCTGTATCTGAATGACTGATTATTCTTTTTGCCTATTAAGGGATCCAATGATAGTCCCAAAGACAGAGAAGAGGGACATTCCTTGTATATCAGGGGCCACGTCTAGGGGTGATGTGTCAGTATCCTGGGTTATCCTTGGCCTTAAAATCAGAACATCTATGTTTTTCTCACAACTTTTTTTTAATTTATTTTTTTATTGAAGGATAATTGCTTTACAGAATTTTGTTGTTTTCTGTTAAACCTCAACATGAATCAGCCATAGGTATACATATATCCCCTCCCTTTCAAACCTCCCTCCCATCTCCCTCCCCATCCCACCCCTCTAGGTTGATACAGAGCCCCTGTTTAAGTTTCCTGAGTCATACAGCAAATTCCCATTGGCTATCTATTTTACATATGGTAGTGTAAGTTTCCATGTTACTCTTTCCATACATCTCACCCTCTCCTCCCCTCTCCCCCTGTCCATAAGTCTATTCTTAATGTCTATTTCTCCATTGCTGCACTGTAAATAAACTCTTCAGAACCATTTGTCTAGATTATGTATATGTGCATTAGAATACAGTATTTATCTTTCTCTTTCTGACTCACTTCACTCTGTATAATAGGTTCTAGGTTCATCCACCTCATGAGAACTGACTCAAATGTGTTCCTTTTCATGAAGTGAAGTGAAAGTCGCTCAGTCGTGTCTGACTCTTTGCGACCCCATGGAATTCTCCAGGCCAGAACACTGGAGTGGGTAGCCTTTCTCTTCTTCAGGGGATCTTCCCAACCCAGGGATTGAACCCAGGTCTCCCGCATTATAGGCAGATTCTTTACCAACTGAGCTATGAGGGACGTCCATCCCTTTTTATGGCTGAGGGAGAGTTGGACTGTGAAGAAAGCTGAGCGCCAAAGAATTGATGCTTTTGAACTGTGGTGTTGGAGAAGACTCTTGAGAGTCCCTTGGACTGCAAGGAGATCCAACCAGTCCATTCTGAAGGAGATAAGCCCTGGGATTTCTTTGGAGGGAATGATGCTGAAGCTGAAACTCCAGTACTTTGGCCACCTCATGCGATGAGTTGACTCATTGGAAAAGACTCTGATGCTGGGAGGGACTGGGGGCAGGAGGAGAAGGGGACAACAGAGGATGAGATGGCTGCATGGCATCACTGATTCGATGGACATGAGCCTGAGTGAACTCCGGGAGTTGGTGATGGACAGGGAGGCCTGGTGTGCTGCAATTCATGGGGTCACAAAGAGTCGGACACAACTGAGCAACTGAACTGAACTGAACTGAATATTCCATAGTGTCTATGTACCACAACTTCTTTATCCATTCATCTGTTGATGGGCATCTAGGTTGCTTCCATGTTCTAGCTATTGTAAATAGTGCTGCAATGAACAATGGGATATATGTGTCTTTTTCAACCCTGGTTTCCTCAGGGTATATGCCTAGGAGTGGGATTGCTGTGTCATATGGTGGTTTTATTCCTAGTTTTTTAAGGAATCTCCATACCATCTTCCATAGTGGCTGTATCAATTCCCACCAACAGTGCAAGAGTGTTCCCTTTTCTCCACACCCTCTCCAGCATTTATTGTTTGTAGACTCTTTGATGATGGCCATTCTGACCGGTGTGAGGTGATATCTCATTGTAGTTTTGATTTGCATTTCTCTAATGAGTGATGTTGAGCATCTTTTCATGTGTTTGTTAACCATCTGTATGTCTTCTTTGGAGAAATGTCTGTTTAGGTCTTTTTCCCACTTTTTGATTGGGTTGTTTTCCTGGTATTGAGTTGTATGAGCTGCTTGTATATTTTGGAAATTAATACTTTGTCAGTTGTTTCATTTGCTATTATTTCCTCCCATTCTGAGGGCTGTCTTTTCACCTTGCTTATAGTTTCCTTTGTTGTAAAGCTTTTAAGTTTAATCAGGTCCCACTTGTTTACTTTTGTTTTCATTTCCATTTCTTTAGGAGGTGGGTCATAGAGGGTCTTGTTTTGATTTATGTCATCGAGTGTTCTGCCTATGTTTTCCTCTAAGAGTTTTATATTTTCTGGTCTTACATTTAGGTCTTTAATCCATTTTGAGTTTATCTTTGTTAGGGAGTGTTCTAATTTCATTCTTTTACATGTAGCTGTCCAGTTTTCCCAGCACTATTTATTGAAGAGGCTGTCTTTGCCCCATTGTATATTGTTGCCTCCTTTGTCAACAATAAGGTACCCATAGGTGCATGGGTTTATTTCTGGGCTTTCTCTCTTGTTCCATTGGTCTATATTTATGTTTTTTGTTTCAGTACCATACTGTCGTGATGACTGTAGCTTTGTAGTATAATCTGAAGCCAGAAGGGTTGATTCCTCCAGCTCCATTCTTTTTTCTCAAGACTGCTTTGGCTATTCAGGGTCTTTTGTGTTTCCGTATGAATTGTGAATTTTTTTCTTCTAGTTCTGTGGAAAATGCCATTAGTAATTTGATAGGGATTGCATTGAATCTGTAGATTGCATTTGGTAGTACAGTCATTTTCACAATATTGATTCTTCCTACCTAGGAACATGGAATATCTCTCCATCTGTTTGTCTTCTTTGATTTCTTTCATTAGCATCTTATAATTTTCTGTGTGCAGTTCTTTCATCTTCTTAGGTAAGTTTATTCCTAGATATTTAATTTTTTTGTTGCAGTGGTGAATGGGATTGATTTCTTAATTTCTCTTTCTGATTTTTCATTGTTAGTATATAGAAATGCAAGTGATTTCTGTGTATTGATTTTATAGCCTGCAACTTTGCTAAATTCACTGATTAGCTCTAGTAATTTTCTGATCCTTTCTTTAGGGTTTTCTATGTACAGTATCATGTCATCTGCAAACAGTGAGAGCTTTACTTCTTCTTTTCCAATCTGAATTACTTTTATTTCTTTTTCTTCTCTGATTGCTGTAGCTAGGACTTCCAGAACTATGTTGAATAATAGTGGCAAAAGTGGACACCCTTGTGTTGTTCCTGATCTTAGGGGAAATGCTTTCAGTTTCTCACCATTGAGAATAATGTTTGCTATAGGCTTATCTTATATGGCCTTTACTATGTTGAGGTAGGTTTCTTCTATGCCCACTTTTTGAAGAGTTTCAATCATAAATGGGTACTGAATTTTGTCAAAGGCTTTTTTTGTATCTATTATCATATTGTTTTTATCTTTCAGTTTGTTAATATGATGTATCACATTGATTGATTTGCATATATTGAAGGGCCTTGCATTCCTGGAATAAACCCAACTTGATCATGGTATATGAGCTTTTTGATGTGTTGTTGAATTCTGTTTGCTAAAATTTTGTTGAGGATTTTTGCATCTAGGTTCACCAGTGATATTGGACTGTAGTTTTCTTTTTTTGTGTTGTCTTTGTCTGGTTTTGATATCAGGGTGAAGGTGGCCTCGTAGTGTGAGTTTGGAAGTGTTCCTTCCTCTGCAATTTTTTGAAAGAGTTTCAGAAAGATAGGCATTAGTTCTTCTCTAAATATTTGATAGAATTCTCCTGTCAAGCCATTTGGTCCTGGACTTTTGTTTTTTGGGAGATGTTTGATCACAGCTTCAATGTCAGTGCTTGTAATTAGGTTGTTCATAATTTCTATTTCTTCCTGGTTCAGTCTTGGAAGATTGAACTTTTCTAAGAATCTGATGTTGGGAGGGGTTAGGGGCAGGAGGAGAAGGAGATGACAGAGGATGAGATGGCTGGATGGCATCACTGACTCGACGGACGTGAGTCTGAGTGAACTCTGGGAGTTGGTGATGGACAGGGAGGCCTGGCGTGCTGCGATTCATGGGGTCGCAAAGAGTCAGACACGACTGAGCAACTGAACTGAACTGAAGAACCTGTCAATTTCTTCCAGGTTATCCATTTTATTGCCATATAGTTGTTCATAATAGTCTCTTATAATCGTTTGCATTTCTGCATTGTCTATTGTAACCTCTCCTTTTTCATTTCTAATTTTGTTGATTTGATTCTTCTCTCTTTTTTTCTTGGTAAGTCTGGCTAAAGGTTTGTCAATTTTGTTTATCTTCTCAAAGAACCAGCTTTTAGTTTTATTAAGCTTTACTATTGTTTCTTTCATCTCTTTTTCATTTATTATTGCTCAGATCTTTATGATTTCTTTCCTTCTACTAATTTTGGGAACTTTTTGTTCTTTTTCTTTCCAGTTGTTTTAGGTGTAAACTTGGGCTGTCTAGTCAATGTTTTTCTTGTTTCTTGAGGTAGGATTGTATTGCTATGAACTTCCCTCTTAGAACTGCATTTGCTGCATCCCATAGGTTTTGAGTCATCATGTTTTCATTGTCATTTGTTTCTAGAAATCTTTTGATTTCCCTTTCAGTTTCTTCAGTAACGTTTTGGTTATTTAGAAACATGTTGTTTAATCTCCATGTGTTTATGTTTCCTTTTCTTGTAATTGATATCTAGTCTCATAGCGCTGTGTGAGAGAAGATGCTTGATACAATTTCAATTTTTTTTAATTTACTGAGGTTTGATTTGTGACCCAAGATGTGGTCTATCCTGGAGAATGTTCCATGTGCACTTAAGAAGAAGGTATATTCTTCTGCATTTGGATGGAATGTCCTGAAGATATCAATGAGATCCATCTCATCTAATGTAGAGATGTATTCCACATCCACCTACTCCTCTGCCATCTTGTTCCTCCCCACATCGCACACTTTAAAGATATTATAATTTTATTTGTCATATGTTCCTTTGCCACATGCCTTTGCCAAGACACGTGGCAAAGCAGGCCACATGTCTTGCAGATGTCCCCACATTCTGGATTTGTCTGATGGTTTCCTCCCGGTTATGGTAAAATGAAACACATTTGGCAGGAATGCCCACAGGTATGATTTTGTATTTGTTATAGCATTCTCCCTTTTGGAGCACATAACATCAGGTGTCCCACAGCTGGAGACACAAAGTTTGAAGCCCAAGGACCTGGGGTTGCCAGAGACGGTCCAGGAGAGTCCCTCCCAGCTCCAGGAGCCACTACTTTTTTCTAATTAAGATTGTTTAAACCTGTGGGAAACCTGAAGAACTAGTATGATGAATGCCTCTATACCCTTTATCTTTACCTTGTTTCACCAACTGTTAGCATTTGTCACATTTGTATGCTCCCTCTCCCTTTCTGTCTCTTTACACATACACACACACACACACTTCTCTCTTGCCAAACCATTTAAAAGTAAATTTCAGGTATCATGACACTTCATCCCTCATCTTTACCCCAAATGCTTCAGCTGCCTTTCCTAATGACATGGACATTCTCCTACATAGTTATAAGACCATTATTGCAATCAAGAGCTGTAACATTAATACAGTAATATTATCACACCTCAGAATATTAATATTAATTCAGTAATATCATCTGCTAGTCGATTCTTATTTAATTTTCCTGAAATGAACCAAGAGTGACTTTGATAGCTTTTAACAGACCAGCAACCAATGCATTACCTCTGATTGCTAAATCTCTTTAGTCCCTTTTAAATCTAGAACAGCTCCCCTGCCTTTTTGTGCTTTCATGATAATGTTTTTGAAGAAAAACAGGCCACGTGTCTTGCAGATGTCCCCACATTCTGGATTTGTCTGATGGTTTCCTCCCGGTTATGGTAAAATGAAACACATTTGGCAGGAATGCCCACAGGTATGATTTTGTATTTGTTATAGCATTCTCCCTTTTGGAGCACGTAACATCAGGCTATCCCACAGCTGGAGACACAAAGTTTGATTTCTTGGTTAAAGAAAGTGACAGCAAGAGCTCACCATTGTAAAGACACAGATTTCCTTTTTAACTCACAGATTAAGTGAGTGATATTTTGACAGCACATGAATATCCTATTCTCCAACAGTCTTCCTCTCAGAAGTCTTAGCCTCCGTTGATGATCCTCACCTGAGTCACTTACTAAAGATTGCAAAATGGTGATTTTTCTAGTTCTATTGTTCCTTCCACAATGATTAGCTTGCATTCCAGAAAACTGTGGGTTGATTGCTTATCCTCTTTGAGCTTTATCCTACTTATCTATATAAAGAGCATAATAAAAGAGTATTGATATAAGGGTTAATCTTGACAGTGAATACAAAAGAACCTCGTATCACATGTTTCACAGTTGAGAGGAATTACTATTATTTACATTCTAGGAGTCGGAAGTGGGGTGCCTCAAATAAAATGAGTAAATTTAAGTTAGTGGTTTCTAAAAGAAAAATAAGAAACATGTAAACAGTTCAGTTCAATTCAGCAAATATTTATAAGCTTCTGCTGTGTGCCTGAACAGTGCTCAGCATGGAAATAAATACTTTAATGCCCTAGATGCCTCAGGGGAAGAAGATATGTAAAATAAAGATCATTGGAAGAAAAATTAATTTGTTAATCAGTTAATTAAGTCACTCATTCATTATTTTATTCATTCAATAAACATTTAAGAAGGTGCTGGGGACTTGTTGTTCAGTTGCTAAGTCATGTCCAACTCTTTGCAACTCCATGAACTGCAGCATGCCAGACTTCCCTGTCCTTCACTATCTGCCAGAGTTTGCTCAAACTTGTGTCCATTGAGTTGGTGATGCCATCCAACCATCTCATCCTCTGTCACCCACATCTCCTCCTGCCCTCAGTCTTTCCCAGATCAGGGTTTTTTCCAATGAGTCCACTCTTTGCATCAGGTGGTCAAAGTATTGGAGCTTCAGCTTCAACATCACTCCTTCCAACAAATATTCAGAGTTGGTTATTCAGGGTTCAATATTCAAGGTTGATCCTTTAGGATTGACTGGCTTAATCTCCTTGCAGTCCAAGGAACTCTCAAGAGACTTGTCCAGCACCACAATTTGAAAGCATTGATTCTTCAGCACTCAGCCTTCTTAATGGTCCAACTCTCACATCCATACATGACTACTGGAAAAACCATAGCTTTGACTATACAGGCCTTTGTAGGCAAAAGTGATGTCTCTGCTTTTTAATATGCTGCCCAGGTTTGGCATAGCTTTTCTTCCAAGGAACAAGTGTCTTTTAATCCCTGATCCCTGCCACTAGAGAGCCAACAGTCTGGTAGAGACTCACAGTTTCTCCTTGGGGCACCCCCTGAATTCATACTCAGGTCTGCCTGACTCTAGGTCCAACTCCTTCATGGAACTCCAAGGAAAGGAATAACGGCAGGGACCTTCTCTGATGAACTGTTTGGGCTGAGCTGTGTTTGTTGCCTAGTCATTGCTCTAATGTGTCTATGTAGTGGATTTCCAGGCCAGCTAACTCCTGAACCCCACGTCCTCCTGAGACACAGAAGATTCAGGCTAAAAGCCTTGCATCATCTCCAGCAGGTGCAGGCCTGAGCATGCCTTGCTGGCTCACCCACTGGCTGGCCATTTGTTCTCATCTGAGATTCTCTCAGGAGCTGGGATCACCCCCCACATGGAGGGATGCAGCCCATCAATGCCATCAGTTGGTGCTATTCGGATCTTGCCTCTCCAGTCAGCTTGTTTGCTGCTCTGTTCCCTCATGGGGGCACCTCTTCTTAGATCATAGCGAAGTGCAGTATGGGCAGCAGCTGCTGTGGCTGTCATCTTTGTACTAAGGAAGTGTGGTGACCATGAAGATTGCGAAGTGAATGTCGGTCTGGGCCAGTTAAAACTTGGTTAGGAAACTCTGCTTACAAGTCTGGCTGGTGTAAAGACTGATTGGCATAAAATGCATTCTGAAATCAACTAAGGAGAGTTATTTCAACCTGTTTCCCTTGCCTTTTCTTTTTGGATCTCAGATATAAGAAGAGTTGAGTAATTCATACTCATAAGTTTATGGAAGTTTCATCATGAGCAACGCCAGGTTTTCTCTCGTCTTCTTAATTTTTTTCTCATCATCTGTGATCTCCACTCCCCTATCAGTACCCATGTAAGGTATCTATTACATGCCCTGGAGTGGACATATGTTTGTAAAAAATACAGTGTTGCTTTGAGTGTGTGTGTGTGTATTAATGATTTATAGGAAAGATACTGTGCCGACAAGCTTCCTCTGTTCTTACCATTTTCACTCTTGTTCTCACTGTGGTTTTAAAGTCTATCCATGTGCTTGGCTGTACATCTAGTTTATTGCTTCCAACATCTGCGTAGTTGTATCAATCAAGGTAAGCTAAGTTATGGTACAGTAACAACACCAGATTTTTAATGACTTGGAATGATAAAGGTTTACTGCTTGGCCATACTACAGGTCCATCAGGTCAGTGGAAACTTTGCTTCACTTCTCACTCAGGTCATAGTCTGATGGAGCCTCCACCATTTACCATGGCAGGGAGAGGAGAAAGTGGCAAATCACACACTGGCTTATAAAGGCTCTTGTAAAGGCCCAAAAGGAGGCAGAGTGCATCCTGATCCACAGGTGGCCAAAACAAGTCACATAGCTATTCCCAGTTTCGTAAGGGATAGAAAATGTAATCCTTCCATGAATTTTAGGAGGAAAACTAGAAATGATTGTGAAATGTCCTAAAACTACCACATAGTAGGTGCCCACAATTTTTGCATTTATCCATTCTTTAGCCATAGGCAACTAGTTGCTTCCAATTCCCCATCACCATGAGCAGTACAGTCACAAACATCCTTTGCTTATCCCCTTATATACCTGTGCAGGTGTTTCTCTGAGCTCTGTACCCAAGCATGTGTTTATTGGGTCATAGGGTTTACAGGCACTAGGTTTCTTTCAATAACCACTACCAGATGAGTCTCTAGAATGGCTACACCAACTTAGACTCCCATTAGTGGTGTGTGGGTTCTCACTTACCCATATCCTCTCCAACCCTCAATATTAAGCATTCAGATTTTGATAATTCATTGGGTATAATGAGGAATTTCTTCATTTCTTTCATTAACAATGACTGGGAATTTTCTATATATCTGTTGAGCATGCTAGCATTCTAGTTTCCACTTTTTTGAACTGTCAATTCATATTCACAGACGATTTTTTTTTGTTATTTCTTATTGATTTATTGGTGTTCCTAGGGTGGGCTAGGAGAAGGCAATGGCACCCTACTCCAGTACTCTTGCCTGGAAAATCCCATGGACGGAGGAGCCTGGTAGGCTGCAGTCCATGGGGTCGCTGAGAGTTGGACACGACTCAGTGACTTCACTTTCACTTTTCACTTTCATGCATTGGAGAAGGAAATGGCAACCCACTCCAGTGCTCTTGCCTGGAGAATCCCAGGGATGGTGGAGCCCGGTGGGCTGCCATCTATGGGGTCGCACAGAGTCAGACACAACTGAAGTGACTTAGCAGCAGCAGCAGGGTGGGTAAATATTAATCCTATTGTGCTTAGAAATTGCACAATCTATATCTTTTTCCACTATGCCACTTCTCTGTTAACTTTGTCCATAGTGCCTTTTGTTGAATGGAAGCCTTTTATTTTTATTTAATCAAGTACTTTTGTTTTTTTAATGGATTGTGCTTTGGGGAACTTATTTAAGAGGTTCTTTCATACCCTGAGTTCATGAAGATAATCTATCCCACTTTATTCTGCTAGCTTATAGATTTCTTTTTCCAGATTTATGTTTTTTAATTCATTTGGAATCTACCTTTATATATGTGAAGTATGAGAGGGATCCAAATTCATTTAGTGAGCCAGTTTTCTCAGCATTATTAAAGAGTCAGTCCTTTCTCCACTGACATAAGAGGCAACCTTTATCATAAATCAGGTTCTTGTATGCATAGATTTGTTTCTGAGCTTTTTCTGCTCTTCTGAGTTCTCTGAACCTTACCATTTGAAAACAAGCAGAACGAGGTTTTTGTTTTGCACAATTGGTATGTTGCGTTCTGAGCAAGTGAGCCTTGACAGTTTCCTGTAATGCTGGGAAGTGGTGAGGCATAATGAAATGAATGTTGTTCTTGAGGTCAGAAGAACCTGTGCTCAGTCCTGGCTCCACCACTTCCCAGTCATGTGAACTTGAGCAACTTCCTCAACCCCTCTGAGCCTCTGTTTCTTCATCTGTAAAACAGATGATAATATGAACCGCCTAGGATTGTTGTAAGAGTTAAATACTACAATATATGAAAATGCATAATCCTCAGTGAATGTTATTTCCCCTCAGATGATCAGCAGCAGACAATGACTTTGAAATATTTTTTTAATTGAAGTATAATTGATTTACAATGTTGTGTTAGTTCCAGTGTACAGCAAAGTGATTTAGTTGGATATGTATGTATGCATGTATACATATATATATTCTTTTTCAGATTATTTTCTATTATAGGTTATTATAGTCCATGGGATCGCTAAGAGTTGGACACAACTGAGTGACTTGACTTTCACTTTCATGCATTGGAGAAGGAAATGGCAACCCACTCCAGTGTTCTTGCCTGGAGAATCCCAGGGGAGCCTGGTGGGCTGCCGTCTATGGGGTCACACAGAGTCGACATGACTGAAGTGACTTAGCAGCAGCAGCAGCATAAGATATTGAATATAGTTCCTTATGCTATACAGTAGATTCTTGTTGTTTATTTTATATATAGTAGTATGTGTCTATAAATCCCAGTCTGCCTCTCATCACCTTTGGTAACCATAAGTTTGTTTTCTATGTCTGTAAGCTTATTTCTGTTTATAAATAAGTTCATCTATATCATTTTTTAAAGATTCCACATATAAGTGATCTCATACATTATGTCTTTGATTGACCTCACTTAGTATGGTAATCTCTAGGTCCATCCATGTTGCTGCAAATGGCATTATTTCATTCTTTTTCGTGGCTGAGTAGTATTCTATTGCATATATTTACCACATATTCTTTATCCATTCATCTCAGATAATGCCTTTAAGGGTGCTCTGAGCTATTTCCCCGGGCCTCATCAAAGTGTGGATTTAAGTGAGGGAGCATGTTACCCCAGCCCCCTAAATGTCATTGTCTCGCCCCACCTCTTCCACAGCTTCCACTCAATTATTTCTGGTGTTCCTGTGGTGTCCCATGTGGGCTCATGAAGCTTCCACTGGCCTTTTCACCAGCACATTTGTGATCACCACCAGGGTCCCCATGGAGCACCTGCTCTGTCCATTCCCTCGAGGCTCTGAGACAAGGGCCTGGCATGTGGCAGATGCTTAGCTGGGGATGCTGAAGGAGCCATCTGAATGCTCATCTTCTGCACATGGGCTTCTGGAACATGTAGTATTTCTGCTTGGCTCCCCTTCCCCTTTCAGCCCTTTCTCCAGAAATGAAAATAAAAATAGACAAAATAAAGCAAGGTCTTTGGGCTGCAGGTTTGAAGGCTTCACAAATGGGCTCTGGGCTGTTCAGCCTCTGCCTCTGAAAACAGTTTAGTTTAAAGGTGGCATAAAGCTGGCTATATGAAGGCACTTTTTTAGGTTGCCTTTCAAAAAAGGACTTAACAAACAAACACTTTTGCGACTTAAGCTTTTGATCTCTTGGTTGCAGCTCTGTTCTGTCTCCTTCTTTCCTGAGCCTTGGAGGGCTGTCCCTCTAAGTGAGAGGACACACTGGCCAGCAAGTTTGACCACCTCCTCCCAACACAGCAACCCTCTGAGGGTGAAGGTTGCATCTCTGAGGCATTCCCCTTACCTCCCTCCTCCCCGCTCCCTTCCCATTGTTTGTGTCTTGAAGTACTGCTGGCACAGCAGAGCCAGAACACTCTCTCTCCACGTGCCTTCCCTTTGTGATATTGATGAAGCAATTCCATCTCTCTCTGGATCCTAAAACCTGTGCACTGCCTTTACCTCAATCCCAGGTTGACTAGCAAGTGGGAAGATCATTCTGGAGCTTTGTTATGTCAGCGCTAAACTAAGTCCCATTTATAGGCTGCTTCCGCCAGGCAGACAGAGTTCTTCAACAGCTTGAACAAAACAGCAGTGGGTAGAATCCCAAAGAAAGGTGACTTGGGAATTTGGCCCCCAAACTGTCACTGCACAAGCTTGCAAAAGTCCAGGCAGTCACAGGATATCTTGTCCTGTCCGTCCAGGGCCTGGCAGGGAAGGATTTGACTGGCAAATCCAGTTCTCAGAAGAGATTTCACTGCTTTCCTGCCAGACTCCTCAAGTCCACCTCCTGGTGGAGGTGGGGTGGGGAGGGGCCTGCAGTCCAGAGCTCACTTCCTGATTTTAATCAGTTAAAAAAATTTTTTTAATTGAAGTATAGATTTTTTTGTTTTTTTTTTTTGGCTGCACCACGCAGCATGAGGGATCTTAGGTCCCCAGTTCAGTTCAGTTCAATAGCTCAATCGTGTCCGACTCTTTGACCCCATGGACCACAGCATGCCAGACCTCCCTGTGCATCACCAACTCCCGGAGTTTACTCAAACTCATGTCCATTGAGTCGGTGATGCCATCCGACCATCTTATCCTCTGTCATCCCCTTCTCCTCCTGCCCTCAGTCTTTCCCAGTATCAGGGTCTTTTCAGATGAGTCAGCTCTTTGCATCAGGTGGCCAAAGTATTGGAGCTTCAGCTTCAACATCAGTCCTTCCAATGAATATTTAGGACTTACTTCCTTTAGGATGGACTGGTTGGATCTCCTTGCAGTCCAAGGGACTTAGATCCCCAACCAGGGCTCAAACCTGCACCCCTTGCAGTAGAAGCACAAATCTTAACCACTGGACTGCCAGGAAAGTCCCTTGTGCCCTGCTTTTAAATGGTAAACTTTGGCTGAGTCTTGCTTGTAATTAGCCATTTAAAAGCAGAGAACTCCTTACTCTTTCTCTTATTTCTTTTTTTTTTTCTTATTTCTTAAATACTCCTAGAGTTGAAGAGATCAATAAACGTACACTCGATGTTATGAAATTGAGTTTCTTGCTGCTCCTCCATTTCCACTTCAATAGTGTTGCATATTAATTATATTTCTGTGTTAATCATTAAAAAGGAAGGACATAATTCACTCTTAAAGCTACATTTCCACTTATTTGGTCTCCACTTAAGCAAAAATACTAGGAATATCAGCCACCTGTCTTCCCTGTTGGTGGAAGACCCAGATAATTGATCACAGCATTTTTTCTCAGAGTTCACATGGGGTATCAGAATTCTTCTTAACATCATTCTAGGCACCACTTTGTACCTTATATTATTAATTATGTATACATTTTAACTTTTCTACCCCTCCCCTATATAAGTTGCAGGAGAGAAGAATCTGTGCTTGATTCATTTTTGCCCTATGGTTATCTCCAGTAACTATGTGTTGGATCCGTGAATGGATACCTCTTCTTATTTGGACTAAGAGGCCAGTGTAGACATTCTATTCACAACCAGCTCTAGGACTTGTGATTCCCTCCTCAGTGATACTTATCATTATACTCTCTCTCCTGAAATGATCGAAAGCCAACTAACAATTTAAAAATGAAAGATGAAAGCACATTTAAACCCATTTCCTGCCCCAAACCAGAACAAAGTAGGGACAATGTGTCTTATGCAAATTTCTTAATACATGAAACTGCCTGCCCTGAGCCAAAATATAAGTCAGCTTGGCGTCTTCATCAGCTTGGTTCCATCAAGCATGTGGCACTGAGAGGTTATGTACAAAGGCATGACCTGTGTCCTCAACGAGTGCACCACCCCTGGGGGCCAGAAGACGTCCACAACTAACTAAACTGCGCCAGTCACCTTCTGACCCAATCTCCGCCACAGGCTCCCGACTCTCTGCAGTCCAACTGCACGGGCCCCCTCCTTCACCTGAGGATGCTCGTGTGCCCTGCCCTGGGGCTTTGGTCCTTCACACCCAGCAGCTACCGGTTCACCCCTCACTTCCTTTTGGTCTCTGCTCAGTGTCCTCTTCTGTCCCCTTCTGACTCAATCACTCTTCCTTCTTGTTCTACTGTATTTTTCTCCTCAGCAGACCCCTCCATGTTAACTTGTTATTTGTCCATTTTCTGTCCATGCTTTTGGATGTACGCTTCAGGAACGCTGGTCTGTTTGGTGCACTAGAGCAGGGTTTCTCAGCCTCAGCACTGCCGACAGTTTGGACAAGATAATCTCCCTTGGTGGGGCACTGCCCTGTGCTTTGTGAGACTTCAAGCAGCATCCCTGGCCTCTGCCCACTAGATGCTGGCATCACTGCCCATGTCCAAGTTGTGACAATTAAGAATGTCTCCAGGTGTTGCTGATTATTCCCCAGGGGAGAGGCAAAATCACCTCTGGTTGAGAAACACTGGCCTAGAAACATTTAGTGCTTAGTAGACACAACTGTTGGAAAAGGCAATGGCACCCCACTTCAGTACTCTTGCCTGGAAAATCCCATGGACAGAGGAGCCTGGTAGGCTGCAGTCCATGGGGTTGCTAAGAGTCGGACATGACTGAGCAACTTCACTTTCACTTTTTACTTTTATGCATTGGAGGAGGAAATGGCAACCCACTCCAGTTTCTTGCCTGGAGAATCCCAAGGATGGGGGAGCCTGGTGGGCTGCCGTCTGTGGGGTCACACAGAGTCAGACATGACTGAAGTGACTTAGCAGCAGCAGCAGCAGACACAACTGTGGGCTTCCCAGGGGGGCACTCGTAGTAAAGCACCTGCCTGCCAATGCAGGAGACCTGAGACCCAGGTTTGATCCCTGGTTTGGGAAGATCCCCTGGAGAAGGAAATGGTAACTCACTCCAGTATTCTTGCCTAGAGAATCCAATGGACATAGAAGCCTGGAGGGCTAAGGTCCATAGGTTGCACAGAGCAGGATATGACTGAAGTTCTTAGCACACATGCACTCAGACACAATTATGTGTCCAGAGAATGAATTAACTCAACATTTATTCCCACTCCTACCATATGCCAGGCCCTGTGCAAGGTCACTCCCATTTACCATTGCATCTGTGTACAGATAGAGCAATTCCCACTTTGTAGGGTGATGGTAAGATTTAGGAATGATATCCATAAAGCATGGGAAGCAGTTCTGGACACTTACTAGTGGGAGATTGATAAATGGCAATTATGATGTTATGCAGAGGCCTTGATCTGACCCCTTTTTTGCCCTTTCAGGCTTTATCACTCCATAGCCCCATCTCTGTTCTCCCTATCCCCATAACACTCCATATCCCCATCTCTTTTTCTGTACAGAAAAAGAACTGAAATTGAGACAGCTGGAGGAATTTGCCCAAGGTCACACTGCTAGGAAGTGATAGAGCTGAACTTGGATTCCAGGTGCCTGGGCTGTCTGTCCTTGAGAGAGGGATGATCTTGTAACTCAGTATCCTTCACAGCCCCGAGTCCAGTGCCTTATTCATGCTCAGTAAATATTTGTGGAAGAATTGAGCACACAACCCAGCAAATAAAAGTCAGACAGGATAAATGCTGGAGCGGAGTTCATGAGGGGAGCTCAGGATGTGCGGGAGGGAGACATTTGTTCTGGCAGAGAGGAGTTTTAGTGGAATTATTAGTGAGTGTCTTGGGCAGCGGCCCAGCCTCGGGTCTCCACGTGTCTCCACGGTAGGTAGGTGGTTGTTCGGCTCCTGTACCACCTGGCCCAGGTGTCCGTGGGGTGGGCGGGGGAGGGCCTGCTGGCCGCTCTGCCTCTGCTCAGCCGGCCTCCCTAACACCCCTCCCTCTGCTTCAGCAGAGCAATTCTTTCTTCTCCTTCCTCTGCTCCTTTTCCAAATGGAAGGCTTTGAGGTCCGCTTGGTCCTTTGCCTGTTCTACTTCCTGTCTCTGATGGCCCCTGCCTAACTTCCCAACAGACAAGCCCCAGCTTCAGAACTGCCCTACATGCCTAACCTACATTTCCTCCCCCTGCTGCTTGCACCTGTCAGGCCCCTCCTGGAGCTACGAGTGATTTCTGCCCTATGCTACAGTCAGGGGTAGATCCCGAGACCTCACTCAGGTCCTCTCCCCACTCCTTACCCTCCGAGGCTGAGACCCTCCTCACGCTGAGATCAAGATTGGGCTTTCAAATCTTTGCGTGTTGGTGGGCCAGGTGGAGAGAGACAGGTAGGGCTGGGGGGACTTTCCTCATGCCCTCCTTCCTCCTGGCTGTATCTAAACGGGCTGTGTTCCTGGTCCTGGACATCGTAGCTCCTCCTGTGATGCCAGGATGGGGATTCTTGGCTGCCCTGCTTGCAAGTGATGCTTAATGTACAGAAAGTGATCCTCAGAAGTGTGTTTGCTTTCTGGGCCCTGGCAGAGGAAGATGGGCTCAAGCTAGAGGCTTCTTGGCTTGTGGTCCTGAATCTTCTCATACTTTTTCTGCAGGCACCATGCAGAGTCCCTCTGTGATGAATGATTTGATTCACATACTGGAGACTCTCTGAAGTTCATGCTTATCTGAGAGCTGGGCTGTTTTCTCTCTTGGGTCCTGGGCTGGACTCAAGGATGGAGGAAGTAGGTGGCTCCAGGGAAAGGTTAAGTCTTTCTGGCCTCCTCCAGTGTTTGGAACAGAGAGAGTCTGGTCAGAGGATGTAGAGAAACCATTGAACTGGCACCTCAGCTGCTGCAACTGAGGAACCTCTCTGAAATGTTTCTTTTTACAACCCACATTAGTGCCAGGGATTGCCTTAGAACAGAACAGCAGCAGCAGAAACCAAAGCCTGTTCGCTCCCTGGCATGGGCTGGTGGAGCACTTCCAGAGAGAACAGAGCATCCTGGTCCCTGTTCTGTCTCTCACGGACTGCGGGTGACCACGGGACCCTCAGCAGATCTCCTGACATCTCTGGGCTCAGATTCCTCATCCACAGTGTGGTGATGTTCATCCTTAGTTTCCAGAGGGCAAGGAGCTGGGCCAGATACTCTCAGGAGACTGCTTACCACTCTGGGATCTCGGATCCTCTCCCATCTTCCTCCACTGACATAGACCCAGCTGGGCAATTTTTGTTTATGGACGTCTCCTCTTGTGTGTTGGATGTCTCCTCTTGTGTGCTAGAATCTCACGAACCCCAGCAGTGTTCCTCTTCTGCTCAAAAACTTGCCAAGGCCTTCCTTCCCATCACCCTTGGAAGAGAATCCAGAGTTTTCACCTGACCTAAGGCTCTGTATGGTCCAGCCTGGCTGCCTCTTCAGCCCCAGGGCCTTTCTGCTTGTACATGGTTTTCTAATCTCAGGGCCCTTTTTGTCATTCTCCAAATATGACAGGCAGCTCCCAACCACCAGGATGGTGTCCCCCAGGCACCCACTGCTCCTTCCTCACTTCCATCTGTAGTTTGCTTATTGCTTCCAGAGATGATTCCTTGGGCATTCATTCTGTCCAAACAACCCTCCCCTTTCTCCACCATCCTGGCCCCTGCCAGCCCTCTCTGTCCTCTTGCTGGACCTGTATGTTTCTTCTTAGAACCAATGCCAAGAAGACATTGGTTCTCTTGTTCCACTCAAATCCTCGAGGGCCAGGCTTTCGCCATGGATCACCACAGTCCTTCTGGGACCTGGGATTATTCCCTGTATATATTTGTAGGCCCTGAATACATTTCCGATGGATTTACATGTGTGCTACAGACTCTGTGGGGCTAAGAATGAGAAAATATGATTGCTATGGCCAGGAGTAACCAGTGTATGCCTCTATTGTGGGTTTGTGATAACGACCAGAACTCCCTTATTTGGAATGATTACTGTGTCAAGGCGTGTGTGTTGTCTTATCCAGCCCTACAGTAGCTGAATATGGGGATACTGTTAGTGGCCCCAATTTACAGGTGAAGGGCTTAGAGATAGAAGGGACAGGTCCTTCATTGGAGCCCAGGCCTGTCTGACTCCAGAATCCAACATCTCAACCACTTCCCTGTTCTTCTGCTTTTCAATGGGAAAAATAGTCAGTCAGTGGCTGTCACCAGAGCACCCTGACACAGAGGTGTGCCTTTCAGGACTGAAGGCCCCTCCTCACTGTTTGAAGCATTGCTGACACAGTCCTGGGCTTGCAGCTCTCTTTGGAAATTGCCTCTGTTCAAAGAGCATCCAGGCCTGTATGCTATCACTTATATGTAGAATCTAAAAAATACAGCAAACTAGTGAATAAAATTTTAAAAAAGCAGACTCACAGGTATAGAGAACAAGTTAGTGGTTACTAGTGGAGAGAGGGAAGTGGGGAGGGGAAATCAGGGGTGGGAAGAAAAAGGGTTATTATGGGAATATATGAAATCATGTGTGTGAAACTTTTGAAAATTGTAAAGCACTAAAGAATCTTTCATTCAACTGAAAAAAAAAAGTGTATCTGGGCTAAAGTCATATCCCTCTGTAGACAGCCCTCTCTCAGTGACTGTGAGCCTGCTTCTATTTTGTTTTAGATTGGGGGTATAAAAGCTGGGCCCTCACTCAGAAGTTCAGGACAGCTCTGAAGTTCACCCCAGCTTCTCAGCACCTAGTGGGCTGGGCTGAGGCCTCCGCTGAGACTGACTTACAGCCCATCTTCTCCTTCTGCCCAGTCTTCCTTCTCACCTTCCCTCACACAGGGGCCAAGCCCTGGAGCACCCCTTTGTCTCTGTGTATAAGTCCTATAGGTAAACCTCCACCTGCTCTTCAGCTTCTCTGGGAACCCACCTTGCTGCACGGATCCCCTCTACATCCCCTTGGAGAGGTGTCTTGGGTCTTGGAGGGCCAGCTCGTGCTGCATGAAGGCTTGGGACTATTCATTGGTAGTGATGACCAGCGGGAGGGGACAGTTGAGTGTGAGGCTCAGCACGGTTTCTCCTTGTGGTTCTGAGTTTTGATGGCCCACTGATGAGATGAACAACTTTTTGCTGAGCTGCTGTGAGCCCATGCTGTGATCTTCTTAGGAAATGCCTGTTGAGAACTGGAAATAAGAGAGACAGAAATGAGATTGTTCTTTTAAAATTCCACACACAGCCCAAACAGGAAAGGGAAAGACCTGGTTTGGGGTGGGCAGTGGGATGTGGCCAGGTGTAATATATAATTCACCTTCTGGTTGTTAGAGCTTACATCTGGTTGCTTCAATTACAGGCCTGTCCCAGACTCCTTTCAATACTCTTCTAGTTGCCAGCAGGACTATGACATACAACAGACACTCAAAAAGTGAAGGAAGATCAATGAATCAGCAGCAAGGGAAGTAACGGGAGACCAAGCCAAGGAAAGTAGGAAACATAATCTCATCATTATCTTTGGGAGACCCGCCACTTGGATATTTCTCAAACCTCAGTGGAGTGCACACTCTGCAAAGCCTATGTCAGGGCTAGAAATATCAGATGATTCAGCCACAGTCCCTGCCCAGAAAATGCTGTGACTCAGCCTTGGGCATTTCCCTTGATGATGGTCTTTGTCTTGGCTGTATTCAGATACAGTCTCTTAACCTCATGTCACTTAAAGCTTGGGGGTGATATGATTGCTGCCTCCTTACATCTTACCTGCCCAAGCTTTTTCCTCCCCTTCTGTTTCACATCAGTTATATGACTGGACCATTTCCACCACCACTGTTTCTTGTTGAGCACTTCCCATATGCCAACCACTGTGCTTAAAGCAATTTACATACACTATTTAATCCTTATAAGAATTCTATAAGGTAGGTACCATTATTATCCCCTTTTTATATTAATAAAGGAGAGCCCGAAGCTCTGGGAGGTCCAGGGTCTCAGAGCAAGTAAGTGCAGTCCAGTCAGTGCAGCCCATTCTCTTGGTGCTTCTTCATCCCTTGAACCTCCTGGTTCCACACCAGCCCATTTTCTCTGTTTTTTTGTTTCTCATCTGTGTCCTGACTCTTCATGTCCAGATCTACAACTGTGTTGACACCTTTTGCTTTGGGGAATGAGAGTGGATCTTCTGTCACTTGTGCAAATGTTCCCTGACAGGGCTTTAGCTGCATGTCCCACGCTGTGGACCGACATCAGGGTTCCCCAGGAGGCTGTATCACAGGAGTCACTGGATGCTGCCTCCTCCTGATATGAGAGCTGCCCCCACTCTTACAGTGCAGACTAGCAGAGGTGCCGGAAACAATAACTCAGTTTCTGCTCCCAGTGACAGGCAGGTGTTCAAGCACTGGACCCGTCAGAACTGATGTTCCGGGTTGACCACCTATTTGCTGAGTGACCTTGGGCAAGTTACTGAACTTCTCTGTGCCTCTGTTTCCCCTTCCCCCTCTAAACAATGGGGATTGCAACAGTGACCTCCCCAGAGGTTATTGGAAAGAGTAGCTGAGACATTGTATTTAAAGCACTGGTTGCCGCAGCTGATGTGAGCTAAGGCTCTATGAATGATTGCTTTTAGCACTGTTCTCAGTATCAGCAGACAAGCCATAAACTGAATCCCCCTCTCTCCTCTCCCTCCATCCCTTCCTCCATGTTAGTCACCTACTCCTACCTGCAAAGCCTTGTGCTAGGGAGTGGGAAACAGATAACAAAGACTGACTCAGGCTTGAGCTTACAGAAACTTCCAGAAGAATGAGTATTCATGGGTCAGGCTGTTGGGTAGCCTTGGCCTTGAGTTTTGCCTTGAATCTTGCCTCCACTCCTCTCTGTGTAACTCTGGGACAAGTTGATTTCTCGGAGCCCCAGATTCCTGAACCTAACGATGGACTTTACTCACATCTACCCTAACCCCTCACAGGGCTGTCTGGCCACCGTCTGGAAAGCCAGCGAATCTCTACCATCTACATACTCTCCAGCAACAGAAGCCTCAGGCCCCTGGCATCCCTGGCTTTGACAATGCTGAGAACCACCCTTGACATTTAAAGGACTTGCCTTTAACCCCAGCAGGTGTGCAGAACAACAGAATGGGTTCTCAGCACTGGCAAATGTGTTCTGAGCACCAGTAAATGGACCCAGGATTTATGAATGGGTGTCACTGGCCTGCTGTGTTGCGTTTTATCACCAAAGATTATAGAAGATTGGGAACTCTTATTTCAGCAGATGCTTTATGGTTTTCATTACTCTCTTGAATCTCTGCATAATTTGCTGGGGTTAGAGATGGAGTGCCTTTGTTTCTTTGTTTGCATTTTTTTCCTTTCTGTGTGAACCAGTAAAAATCAATAAAAGGCCAGCAAATGAAAGCCCTGCCCACACCAGAGCGTGCTGTGTGTTGCTGCAGGACCAAGTGGGCTTCCTTCTAGGTTGGGGAACAGTGGTTGGTTCAGGCTGAGGGAACCCGAGCCTGGGTCTCTGGGCCCGTGTAGACTCACCAAGGCCCTTGGGGATTGAGACCACACCCTGTGTTTATAGACGGAGAAACTGAGTCCAAGAATTAGGACGTGACGCTCTGAGGCTGACTTACCTGGTGTCTAATGAACCCCATTCCCTGACTCACCTGGCAGATTATTTTGGGGTGTCTGCTACATGTCATTTGCCAGGATCAGGAGTGGCCTTGTTTCTCTGTTTGTGTTTTTCCTTTTTAACACTAAGCCGAGCTGCCGTTCTGGTACGGGGGTCTTTGAGTCAGGGTACACGCACAAACGTGCAGCGTGCTGCACCAAGAGGCAAGAGAAACGTTCCAGAACGTCTCTTCCTAAGTCATTTTTTTTTTTACTCATCTTTAAGGTATTTCTATATTTTATGTCTATTTTGTAATGAACTGTGATAGAGTAGTACAGCAGTGATTAGGGGAGCCTGTAATTAAATATATGTTCATATACTGGGGAGGTACCCTCAAGAATTATAGGGTATATGATCAAAACAATTTGGAGACCATTGGTTTAGTGAATGCACAGCCATCCCTGAGCCCTCTAATATAACCCTACCCTGTTACTCTCTTTCCCTCTCCTCTGCCTTTGCCTGCATCATTTTCCCTGACTTTATATTTTTGTTTCTTTCTTGTGTATCCCCTTCACTAGGATGTTAGGTCTGCATGGTTGGAGATTGTGGTTTGCGCAGGGCTGTCTCCCTAGCACCTGCAAGGCTGGGCATGCAGTAAATATTTGCTAAGACAAATGAATGAGAGGGGAGCCACTGCAGATGGGTGAACACACGTGTGCACCAGGGTGGACTACACACAGGGTTTGAGGAAGTACAGGGTCCTAGGAGGACCCTGAGGCGGCACCTGACCCAAGCCTTCAGGGAAGCTTGCTGAGCTGAAACTCTGAACTGGAACCTTCAGGGTAAGAAAGGAGTTAGTCAAGAAAGATGAGTATCCGGTAGAAAACAGCAAAGCTAAATGGTGGAGACAACAAAGGGTAGGGTCTTCCAGAAGTTTCCACGGGACTGGAACTTAGTGTGTGCATCAGGGAATGGCCAGAATGAGGCTGGAAAGGAGATTAGATCTGATCTCATTGTGTCAGGGAGTTGAGGCTATAGCCTGAGGGCAGACCAGAGCTACTGGACCTCCATGTGGTGTGGAGCTAAGACTGGGCAGCCAGACTGCCTGGATTCTCATCCTGGCTGTCATTTAGGCAAGATAGTTAACCCCTTCTGCCTCTGTTTGCTCATCTGTAAAATGGGGATGATAATTAGGGCCAGCTGTATCAGGGTGATGTGAGGATTAAATGAGCTAATTCATGTTAATCACAGAACTCATTCCTGGCATGGAAAACTGCTCTGCAAGTCTTACTTTTTGTAATTCATTTAACAAATATTAACTGCAAAGCCTACTGTTCTCCAGGCTGGGGTTACATTGTGACCAAACCATCCTGGCACGGAGTTTGCATTCTAATTAGGGGAGAAAAATAGTACATGAATAAATAAATTAACAAGAACAAATCAGTCAGTGATAAGACTAAGGGAACAATTAGCAGAGATATACAGAGGTGCCCAAGGCTCCCTTGGGTTGGGTGTCCAGGAAGGGCCTCCCTGAGGAGGTGACTTATCTGCAGTGTGTGCGAGGGCCCAGGAGAATCAGAATGTCTGGGATGAACTGGGGGAGGAGGAGGCCAGGACCTGGTCTGCAAAGGTAAAGCGTTCTGGTGGAAAGGCACTGGAGGGCTTAGGAGGTGATGAAATTTAGCTCCTCTCAGGTGGCTCAGTGGTAAAGAATCTGCCTGCCAATGCAGGAGATGCAGATTCAATCCCTGGGGCAGAAAGATCTCCTGGAGAAGGAAATAGCAACCCACTCTGGTATTCTTGCCTGGGAAATCACATGGACAGAGGAGCCTGGTAGGCTGTATAGTCCATGGGGTTGCAAAAGAGTCAGACACAACTGAGCGACTAACCAACAATAACAACAAAAGATCCCGTGGCTGGTGCCTGAACTCATCGCAGAGTGAGAAGCAAAAGTGAGAGAAAAAGATGTGTTCGTCTGTGTCCTTTTTTTTTAAATTAATTTTTATTGGAGACAGAGGATGAGATGGTTGGATGGCATCACCGACTGGATGGACATGAATTTAAGCAAGCTCCAGGATTTGGTGATGGACAGGGAAGCCTGTCCTGTTGCAGTCCATGGGGTCACAATTACTTGGACACGACGGAGCAACGGAACTGATTGTTGCTTTACACTGTTGTAGTAGCTTCTACTGTACAGCAAGATGAATCAGCCCACATAAACACATTGTGTGTGCATGTTAAGTCGCTTCAGTTGTGTCTGACTCTTTGCCATCCCATGGACTGTAGCCCACCGGGCTCCTCTGTCCAGGGGATTCTCCAGGCATGAATACTGGAGTGGGTTGCCATGTCCTCCTCCAGGGAATCTTCCCGACCCAGGGATCGAACCCATGTGTCCTACCTCCTGCCTTAGCAGGCAGGTTCTTTACCACTAGCACCACCTGCCAAGCCCACATGAACGTATATGCCCTCCCTCCTGGACTTCCTTCTCGTTCAGGTCACCGCAGGGCAGTAAGTAGAGTGTGTCCCTCTTCTGATGACATTTGGCCCCTCACTCGAGTGGCTACCAGTGCCAGTGTGTCGTCCCCCTTCCCCACCTGTCATGCACTGATGCTCATTCAGGCAAAGGTCCCAGTGATAGCAATAGCTTACTTAGTGGCTCTTGATTTGGGGACAAGTTTGGCCAGCAGGTAAATGCCACATTTGAGGCTCAGATCTACTTCTGAAGCCAGGTCTGTAGGTCTTCCCCTCCCCTGCATGTATAGCTGGCCTGAGACCATCACCATCTCTGGGGTGTCTTCTATCCACAGCTCTGACTTGCATTTATCCCTGGTGCCATGTTGCCTCCTGGGTTTTGGAGGCCACTGGCTGCAGGAAGTAAGTGAGTAGGCCCCCCGGGTCAGACCGCCTAGGGTGAAATACTGCTTTCATTCCTGCTGACTGGGTGACCTTGGCAAATTCCTTAACCTCTCTGGATCCTAGCTGGCTCTGTAAGTGAGGGCAATAGTAACCACCTCACAGAGTTATAAGTGAGTTAAAATTCATAAAGAACTTGAAATAGGGCCCAGCCCAGAATAAGCAGTTGGTAAGTATTTACTATTACTATTAGCATTATTTTCCTGCCTATTCAAGGAAAGAAGTGCCTGTTCTCTGCCTACCTTTCAAGGATGGCTGTAGAATTAATGAGATAATGATTGTCGACTGTTTGGAGCTTTCCAGAACAAAGACACTGCATAAATACACAGGATTATTATTGTCATCTTTATGCTTTGCAGGCAGGCTGATTGTGTGGTTTGGTTGATTTATGGAAATGGCATGTCCCTAGTTGATCTGAATTAGTGATAAGCAAATTTCAGACAGTATCTTCCATCTGCTCGGGGTCTTTCATTCTGAAAGCTTCTGGAAGGCTGGTAAGGAGGAACAGCAAGAGAACACCCTTGCCAGCTTCACTAGCATCCAGGCATCACTCCCAGCATCCAGCATTCAGGCATGCATGCATCCATTTACCATCAGCCTTGTGCTTAGTATCAGGCTAAACACAGACCTGGCTGTGCTGGTCTCGCTGGGCTGCTGACCTACACACCTGCAGTCCTTCCAGGAGAGAGGAGACAAGCATACACTTTGAATAATCAAATCAGCCATGCTGCTGCTGTTCAGGCCCTCAGTTTTGTCCGACTCTTTGTGACCCCATGGACTGTAGCCCACCAGGCTCCTCTGTCTGTGGGATTTCTCAGGCAAGAACACTGGAGTGGGTTGCCATTTCCTTCTCCAAAATTGGTCATAACTAAGAGCTATTGTGTCTGGGGCACTTGCAGAATGATGGACACTATTCTGAAGATTTCCTATGTATTGATATGTGTGATCTTCAGTGTCTCATGACAGATAACTCTGTTTTATAAACGAGAAAACAGGAAAGACTTGCTTAGGCTCATGTAGCCAGAAAATGTGAAGCTGATTTTGAACTCAGGCACCCTGAGTTCAGAGGCAACTACGCCCTTAGCTAGCATGGGAGCATTTCTATCCAGAAACAAAAAGCCCCCAAGTCTCACTGACCGGGAGTCAGTGGCACTGACCCCAAATTGAGGTCCTGGTTGGGTTTCCTTGGTTTCCAGAGTGCATCTTGGGAGGTGTCTTAGGTTGGTTTTCCTGGAGGAGATTCAGATTCACCTGCAGGAGGATGGGTGGCGAGTGCTCCTGTGATCAACACGGGGAAGCAGAAATGGACAGATGGGGAGGTTGAATTGCAGCAGAGGTCTCTGCTAGTGCCCCGGGGAGCTCTGAAGCTGGAACGTCCCTTCAGAGCTGCCTCCAGTTTGGGGAAGGGTGCCAAGCCATTGTACCTCCACTTGTATCCATCATTAGACACAGCTGTCCTAAGATGCGACATGACCTTGGGCAAGGTCCTTCTTTATGCTCAGCAGTTCCTAGAAAGAATTTCAGCAGACAGGGGCAGAGTGCCTTGAACTTGAAAAGGGTGTGTTGGGAGGAAGCCCTGCAGACTCTGTGTACTACATGAGGCCTTACTGACTCTGACCAATTTTGTATCTGTTATTCACTCTGGAGTCACTGTGGAGTCACTCTGGAATCAGGGGTCATAACCAGAAACCAAGAGAGTAGCTTGGACTTTGTGTCTTTCTCAGCCCTGTGTTGCATCACCACGCCATGCTGGTTTTCCTGGGTCATATCCTTTCTCACTTCCACTGCTCCCCATCAGCATCCTCGGGCTGGGCTCAGCGCTTCTACCTGGACCAGATGTAGGCTGCTCACTCCCTGGGCAGTGGGAACAAGCCCAGCCTTTCAGGGGGGTGATGAGAGTTAGGGGGATAAAGTGTAAAGTTTCCAACCCAACTTCTGGCAAATGGACAAACTCCACATAAGTTGTCTTCCTTCGTTGAAAGCAACCTTCTTTCCTTCCATCCTTCCTTCCTTCCCTTCTCTCTCCCTCCCTCTCTTTCTCTTCCTCCTTTCTTTCTTTCTTTGCTTTCCTTCTTTCTTTCTTTCTTCCTTTCTTCTCCTCTCTCTACATCCTTTTCTTTCCTTTCCTTTTTTCTTCTTTCTTCCTTTCTCTTCCTTCCTTCCTCTCTCTCTCCATCCCTTTCTATTCCTTTCTTTCTTTCTTTAAGTGTTCCTTCTTTCTTCCATCCTTCTTCTCCCTCTCTCTATCCCTTTCTTTCCTTTCCTTTTTTCTTCTTTCTTCCCTTTTCTCTCTCTCCCTTCCTCCCTCCCTCCCTTTCTCTTCCTTCCCCTCTATTGTTTGCCCATCCCACAGCTCTTTCGAGTCAGTGCCCGGTTCTAGGATACAGTGGTGAGAAGGCAGGCAAGATGGGCTGTCTTCATGTCATTCACCTTCTCCTGGGAAAACAGTCAACAGACAAGTGAACACATGGGATAATTTCCAGCAGTGATAGTGCTGTGATGAAAATACAGCAAGATGTTGGGATAGTGACTGGAGGGCCTCTTGGTGACAGAGACAAGTTTGTGGCTTGCACATCTTTGCATTCCCTTCTGCCTACTGCAGTCTTCCCGTACATGACAAATATTAGTCATTTGAGTGTAACTGAATGCCAGGTTGGCTTAACTGTCATTGTCAAGGATGGGAAGCCTGTATTTCCTTCCTGCCAGCTAGGGTGGGGTTCTATGAAACTGCTCTGGAAGAGTGTGATGACTGCTGACTCAGATGTCCTCTGTCTGGCAGGGCTGAGATGTTCCTTGGAAAGCCTCCCACCTCGATCCTTGCCTGTGTACCCCAGAAGTGGGGATCAGAGCGGCTCTGCCATGATTACAGTTCGTGGGGCTGCACACACCCTCCCTACTCCCCCCCACCCCTTCTCCAAGCCCAGACACCAGTTGGGCAGTCTTGTGAGAATGGACGTTCTTTGCCATTTCCTTCTTCTGGCTGATCTGGAACAGAAATGCCTTGTGAGAACAGTCCTGCCCCCCCCCCCTTCCTGCTATCCCCACCAGCACACCCAGCCCAGCCTGAGCCAGGATCATGGAAGGCCCCAGAAAAGGCAATCTGGGGCCTTTGAAGATCCATGGAGTTTCACAAAACCAGGTTTTGAGTCAGAAGTCTGAGTTCTGATCCTGATTCTGCTGTGTGCTTCTTTGGGTTTTAATCCCTCATCTGTGAAATGGGGATAAGGTGAATAGAGCCTTGCCAGCCTCTCAAGGTTATTCTCTCCTGCCTCAGGACCTTTGCACAGGCTCTTCCCTCTGTTAGAATGCTCTTCCTTATCTCTTTCCCTTTTATCTAATGAAGCCCATTCCTCCTTCAGGTCTCAGTCAATCATCACACCTGCCTAACCAGGTCAGCTCCCCATTATCCCTCTCATGGGCCTGCATAGAGCTGCCTTGCTTCCCTCAGTCAGTGTTGTCAGCTGGCATTTGTTTGTAGGATTGTTGGGCCAGTGACATCTTGATTGATCCCAGTGAAGGCAGCCACCTTGCTGTCTTATCCATGGCTATACCTTCAGCATATAGCAGAATGCTTAGCATACAGTAGGTGGTAGATGCCTAATAAATGTCTGTTGCTGAGCACCTATCCTGATGAGATTATGTAAGTGACGACTTTGTCA
This sequence comes from Oryx dammah, assembly GCF_014754425.2. NCBI lineage: Eukaryota > Metazoa > Chordata > Mammalia > Artiodactyla > Bovidae > Oryx > Oryx dammah. The sequence continues at coordinate 47,683,420 of NW_024070213.1, read as the reverse complement.
GTGAAAAACACTAAGCAAAAGGGAAATGTGTTATTATCAACAGGATTGTAACATCAACCTGGAAGAAGCATCTCAGTATCTTCAGGAATTCGGATAATTCTTCTAGAACCTCAAAGAACACTTGTCCAAGTCTGTCCCTTGTCAGCCTGTGCCCA
>NW_024070213.1:46809231-47082865 GCF_014754425.2 Oryx dammah | reverse complement strand
CTGGTGCACTGGGATGACCCAGAGGGATGGCATGGGGAGGGGGGAGGGAGGGGGGTTCAGGATGGGGAACACATGTACACCCGTGGTGGATTCCTGTTGATGTATGGCAAAACCAATACAATATTGTAAAGTAATTAGCCTCCAATTAAAATAAATAAATTTATATTAAAAATAAATTTTAAAAATTCCACCATTTCTCAATGTTTTCCTTCCAAATTGGAACAGACTGATAGTGTTTTCACTTAGCACTGGACAAAGTAAATACTATACTGTACTTTGGGGTCCTGTTGCATGAAAAGTACTCTCTGCATCGTAAAACACTAGACTGCCCCTCAGGGGGCTATCAGATGAAGCCTCCTCTAGAACATGTTCATTGAGGAGAAAGGAAGGAGGAACTTCCTGCACTGTTAAAATTGCTTACCTTTGTCTTTCCAGTCTGTCTTTTCCTCTGAGCATATTAAATATGTGGCTCTACTGTATACAGGCATGTGCCACTTGCTTTTTAACTTATACTCCTTTCCAGTGCTTGAATTTTATACAAGCATGTATTACTTTTATAACGAGTAATGAGATAATATCTGAAAAAAGTCACTGCAAAGATGTAGAAATATAAAGTATACATCAAGATCCTTGTGTTAATTTTTGAAAGTATCCAGTTGTTTAGAAGTGTTAAAAAGAGACTGTGGAGGGGATTAGGGGTACAAACCACTAGGTATAAAATAAATAAGCTTCAAAGATACATTATACAGGAAATATAGCCAATGTCTTACAGTAACTATAAATGGAACATGATCTATAAAATTTTTGAATTATCACACTGCACACCTGAAACTAATATAATATTGTAAATCAGCTATAACTCAATAGTGCTTCCCTTGTAGCTCAGTTGGTAAAGAATCTGCCTGGGCTCGATTCGTGGGTCAAGAAGATCCCCTGGAAAAGGAAATGGCAACCCACTCCAGTGTTCCTGCCTGGAGAATCCTATGGATGGAGGAAACTGGAGGGCCACAGTCCATGGGGTTCCAAGAGTTGGACACGGCTTAGCGACTAAACCACCACCATACCTCAATAACATAAAATGAGACTGTGGAAGTTAAATTGTTATTGTCTTTTCAACAAAAATCACAATTTTTGTTTGTTGTTTTCTCTTCTCTCTCCTTCCTTCCTTCCATTTCTGTGTGGTTTGTTGTTGTTGTTGCTGTTGTTTTTTGAAGCTGCTCGTTTCAAGGAGGCAACTGATAGAAAGGCCCTGACTGGGAGCATGGGATTGGGACCATCCTAACACAAAGCCCAGTACACAAAATGCTTTAGGTGAGCCTCTGTGGAGATGAGGGAAAGGAAGAGACAGAGAAGCATGGTTTTCCACTTCCCATGCCCCTCTGCCCTCCAGGATCTCCCTGTCTGCTCTAAGAAAGGCCTCAGTGTTGAGAGGCTGCTGTTGATCACGCCATGGGATCTGGCTTATGGCACCCTATGTTTCTAGAAATCACATAATTGCAAGGATTCACTCAAGACACAGCAGGTCTAGCTAGAGCTAGCATTTATAGATTTTTACTATTATATATCAGACCTGGATTACCTGGCATAAACTTTCAATAATCCTATGAGGCAGACAGATAAATCTGTATTTTACACACAAGGAAAGAGAGCCATAAACAGGTGAAATGATTTCCTAGACTTGTAGGTCTGGGATTTGCAAGGAGGCTCTTAGAATCTAGGGCTAGTCCTTTTAGTCTGCCTCTGAAAACTATGTGTCAACTAAATAAATGAATGATGAGTGCATCAGACTTGCCCTTATGAAGGTCCCACCAGAAGATATTTCTATAATAAAATGGAGGTGGGAGTAATGTGTGTAAGAACTGAGTCATTCACACTTTCTAGCTTGTCATCCCTTATAAATTGGTAGGCTGGCTAAGGTTAGGGACAAAAATCTCTGGGGAACACAAGTGAATCACGGGTCTGTTTCAGAATTCTCGATCAGAGCCACTTGGCCTCAATCTCCACTCCAAGTGAGTTTCATTCTACTCTCTTTGATTCTGCAAACCATTAGTCTGCAGCCATCTTGGGCCATGAAGCATGTTTATCTATATCTATATTTTGAAGATAAGGAAACCAAGAAAGGAATAAGGACAACAAGTTAGAAGGAGCTTGAGTCCTTGAGATCTTCATTGAACAAAGCCATCATACTCATCCTGAAATGCCTTCTTCTGGACCTCGATGCACAAAAATTTAAACTTCCATCATATTCACAGCATATTATTTTGAGTCTCCGTTGAGACTCATATTAGTTTGAGTTTCTGTTATAACAGTTAGTATACATCATGGTTTCTTTGAAGGAATCCAGAATTGGTAGTAAGAAGACTTGTTTCATTTCTGCTTTTGCCTCTAACTTATTATATGATTATAAATTCTATTCTTTCTAATCTATAAGTTAGAACTAAATATAGTAAACTATATTTACTTTAAAAAAAAGAACAGAGATTTGGGAAGTAGATGGCAAAAAAGTCGCAAGGATATGGTTACACTATTGTTCTTTGGCTTTGAGTTACCAAGGGGAAGAGACTCCATTTTAATCAACTAATTTAAGAGCAGAGGAGAGTGTACAAAATCCAAGGGAGAATTAAATATTCAAACTACAGTAAGTCCAGAGATGAAGCTGGGTCCTAAAGAAGTTAGAAACAGGGATTCTCTACATCTCTTAACTCTACTGTCTGTATTTCACACTCAGTTTTTATTGTTGTAGACTTTCTTCCAACACAAGGCAAGTTTCACATCTCAACAGCTTTAGCCATTGTAAAGGGATGACTCTCTTTCTCCATTCTGTAGTCACCATTCTCAGGGAAGAACTCCAATCGGCCCATCTTTCTTCAGCTGCTTTCTCTGGAAACAAGTCAGTCATGCCAGGAAGCATGCTGTGTAAGAGAACATGTATATGTGGATCTCATGCCATGTGGAGATTGAATTTTATATAATGAGTATGTGTTACTATCATAATGAATAATGAGATAGATGGATAAATGAGATGAGTATAAGGAGCAGGGATAGGAAGGCATAAGTGTGTGGATGCACTTTCTGAAAAGGTGAGGCTGGACAGCACACTTCTTAGGTGACCACTGCAGATGTTCAGGAATGTTGAGGACAATTCTATCGGCAACAGAGCAAAGTGTGATGGACCAAGTGGAAGTCAGGAGACCTGATTTCTAGCCCTGGCAGCATAAAACTATTTGGTACATCTCTTTCTCCACTGACTCACATTTGCCACATCTGTAAAGCAAAGAGATTAAGTTAACTTGAATTTGCTCAGTTGTTTTCCAAATTTTTTTACTTAGGGAAGATTTCTGGTTTCTTGGTAAACTGGTTAGGGTGTTAGGGATCCCCACTAAATCTTTCATTCCCTACAAAAACACATGCGTATATCCTTCAGAGTTCTCTGGATTGGATGACTTCAAGTGTCCCTTACAAATTCCTAATGACCATAGTCTATACAAACTGGAAACTGTTGGGTGCCTTGAGCCTTAAATTCTAGAGAACAGCAGCAGATATAGAGAAAGGTAATAATTATGAAGGTCCAGACAAATGACTAGGAATTTCTACTCTCACTTGCTTTTACTCATCCATCTGCTGTAGCCAGTGATAGGGTTTTTTCTTTCATTAGTGGTAGAAAACAAGATATTGGGTTGGCCAAAAAGTTGGTTCAGGTTTTCCCATAAGATGGTATAGAAATGCCCAAAAGAACTTTCTGGTCAACACGATACACTGTAGCCCCTTGAGGAGCTGTACTTATGAAAAAAGATGTGTACAAGCCCTGTTTATACACAACATCTTGCCCATCTGTGGGCATATATATCTCTATCTTTAAACATATGTAGATTAAGATGTATGGTATCTTTTGGTTTGGGCCATTTTCTGAATTAAGAATTGCTCAAGTAGAGAAATTCTGATGTGTGAGTTGGAGAGGAATTCTGATTATTCCAGAGAAGGCTGGGAACGGCTGTTCTCGAGGTTAAGTTCTTGGTCAGAAGTCCTCTCCCCGAGGGCAGATGTGTGTCTCTTGGCTGTTGCTTGGGGCAAGGATGGCCCTGCCAGGCTTGCAGCTTCCTCTGATCCTCAACAGCACAGATTCCCCTCTGCCTGACAAGAAGACAGATTCTCCCAAGCACAAAGCCATGCTGTCTGGAGCTGGCACATTCCTTGTGGGAACTCAAAGCCACTCTCAACAGCCCTTTCTTTTTCTCTACAGCCGAGAACTGGGGAGGCAGCCAGTTGGGTGGTTCTCACATTGAGAAACTGGGTGGGGCCTGGGGAACCCTTCGGCCTTGGTCAGGCATCCAGACCTAGGTCCCTCCCTGGGAATTCCATATAATGCAGAGATGGCCAGAGAAAGAGAGCTTTGTGGAGATAGTCCCCTCCCATCTGGCCATGGCTGGGTTGGCAGCTGACATGGATGTGGGCTGAGAAACTTGGCTGGCTGTTTATCAGGGCTTGCCCTTGGATAAACTGGGGCCCATCCCCATTTCAAGGGGCCTAGATGGTGGGTAAGTGGTGGAGACCAGTCCTCCATGAGGATTCTGATGTAGGTCCCCTTCTGGGTAATGTAATAAAACAAAACAAAACCCTTAGCTTTTGTTTGTAGAGTAGGTTTAGCAAAACAAACTCAGTGTCATGGGATTGAGGGTGGGTGGGACGTTTTCTGGCAAACAGGGGGTCATGCTTTAGAAAGGGGGTTCCTCAGTGGGTAGTTGGTGGAAGAGAGAGCCATACATAGGATGTGGTGTCAGAATGGAAAGGGAAGAGGGAGCCAGGTGGCTTCTCCTCCAAAACTGTCCCTTCCTCTTGAATGGGACCCAGCAGCAGAATCAAGAGTTACCCACCCATCACAGCCACACAGGACACTCACCACCATGGGCCTTGATGCAAAGCACTGGCTTCACATGGGTGAAATGACTGAACCTGTCTTCCATGTTCCAGATACAACACACAAGAGATTTCCCCTGACCTCAAGGAATTCTCTTTGTATTAGGGAAGGCAGATGAACCAACAAGTGAATAGGATCCATCACCATGACAGAGGAGTACTGGGTGCTATGGAGTGCCCAGCAGGGGAGCCTAAACAGGACCTGTGGAGCCAGGGAGGTTCCTGGAGGAAGTGAAGTTCAAGCTGAGAGTTCAAGGATGAGTTAGGATTAGAAAGGGTGTGTGTGTGGAGAGGTGTTCTAGACAGAAGGAAAAAGAAAGAAAGAAAGTGAAGTCACTCAGTCGTGTCCAACTCTTTGGGACCCCATGGACTGTAGCCTACCAGGCTCCTCAGTTCATGGAATTTTCCAGGCAAGAGTACTGGAGTGAGTTACTATTTCCTTCTCCAAGACAGAAGGAATTATACATGCAAAAGCCTGCCTATAGGCATGAGAGAAAGATGATGATCTCCCAGAGTTGAATTGGATTGAAAATCTCACTGCACATAGGTTGAGGAGAGACAAGATGCTACCAGAGAAGTGAGCCAGCCTGATCACTCAGAATGTGGCTTAGGAGTTGAACTTTGTCCTGGGTTCAAAGAGGCCCCCTGATGAGTACTGAGCATGACTATAAGTGAGTTTTGGAAACCTCACTGTGGCTCCCCAATGGACACTGGATTTGAAGTGGCTAAGACTGAAAGATGGAAGGCTGCTGCACAGTACCAGGTTTCTAGCTTAGCAGAGACTGAGGTTTTCCAAGTTGAGAACTCTTGGGGTTCAGATGAAGGCAATTCTGCAGTCCTTATCTGTCCCTGAGTCATGGTCAGGGGTGGAGGAGCAGGGGAAGGGATGTTCCAATAAAGAGAATGGCCTGAACAGAAAGACTAGACCATGGTGGGCATATTTATTGTCTTCTTCACTAGAATGTTCCTGCTATGAAGGTAGAAACTTTTGATGTTATTTTCTATTTATGCCCCAGTTATTAGAGTAATGCCTGAACACCAGAGACTCACAAAAAACATTTGTTGAGTGGAAAAACAAAGGAGGTTACAAACACAGGATCAGGGGATTTGCCATTCCAATCAATGGGATGGAATGACTGGACCTTTTTGAGATGTTACAGAAATGTCTCTGGTTTCATCATTCCCCTTTATCAGAGGGTGACCAGGATGGTGGAAATGACCAGGATGGGGAGAAGGCTGATAGCATATCTAGGCACACGAGACTGTATGAAGTACACATCTACATAATAGATAAGTGTGCGTGTGCATGCGTGCAGACGCACGCGCGCGCACACACACACACACACACAGAGATAATCTCATTACAGTGGTTTAACTGTCATCATCAGTGTCATTATTATCACAAGTCTAAGCCCTTCACACACACCAGGAACCAAATTCATAGTGCTTTGTATACATTATCTCACTTAATTGTCACCACACCTTACAGAGCAGATCCTGTTGTTAACATGGATCTCTCTGACTCTAAGGCCACCTTCCCCCTATTCCAGAACCTTGTCTCAGGTAAGAAACAAAAACGTGATTGAAACAGAAACTATGAGGTTGAAAGAACACTCTGTGATGTCTCAGGAGGCCTCTGGGTTTGTCAGAGTCTGAACGGGCTGGGGAACTCGTCTGGCCCTGCTCTGGCTAGGCGCTCAGAAGGAAGTAGCCTCTTGTTGGTTTGTTTCTTTGTCACCCACCCCCAAGCCTAGCTGTACAGTTTCGAGACTGATACAACACCTAACAGAACGCTGGCTCCTAGAGAATCTCTTTCTGAAAGCATGCCCGACTCAGGGCTTCGCTGTGGAGACCTGGGATCAGGAGGCTGTGATGTCAGGCAGTGATCACAGGGTGGACACTTGGGGCTGTTGTCCAGTTGTCTCAGATATGGCAGCTTAAGCTGGGGTGATTTGGGGACCAGGCGATGGCTGGTGTCTGGGAACTGGGCTGACACTGGAGATGCTATAAACAGCGTGTTTCATGTAACTCTGCACCCCCATCCCAGTCCCAGAGCATTGGATTTCTTCTCTTGCACCCAAGGGCAACCTCTACAGAGATGAGTCATTGCTTTGGGAGAAGGAGGTTACTATGGAACCCAAAATCGAAGGCACCACATTTATGAGCATTAAGCGAAAAGTCAGCTGAGCTAACTGAGGGCTGACAGATTAATTGCCTGCTTGTGTTTTGCTTGCTCTTACTGCAGATCTGGTGAAAACCTCCCTGAGCTGGTGGTGAGGGGGGAGATGAGACCACAGACAGGGATGAGCTGAGGCGATCAGATCATCACCTCTACCCTGGTAGCCCCATCATTGGTTAGAAGCCGAATCATTGCTACCAGTACTCAGGTGTAAGTATTCCAGGAGGACCATAGGTGGCTTGTCCAGCAGGAACTAATATTTGTCCCCAAGGCATTGTTCAGCTCTTATTCAGGTTGCTACTGTATCATCAATTCCTATCCAGTGATCCAAGACACTCCTAAGCTCCCACAATAGACTCTGAGGAAGGGATGGTGGAGTAAAAAGGCAAACGGACAGCCCCACTGGCATCAATACCTGCATATATCTCAGATGATTTCAGCCCAACATCTCCCCCAAAGACCCTCCCCAACCGTTGTTCCAATTGCACCCATATCAAAAGCAATACTGAACGCCCTTCATCAAGTCTTGCACCTTCATGACGTAGCCAATCAGCTTGGAGAGAAGCTTTGGGTGATGTGTACAAGGCTTACACATCAAGGTATGTCACAGGGAACGGAAGGCACTCATTTCCACCTAGGAAGGGCTTGGGTATTTAGGAGGATCCAGGTAAAATCCCATGGTCGGCGGAGCCTGGAATGCTGCAGTCCATGGGTCGCTGAGGGCCGGACATGACTGAATGACTTCACTTTCACTTTTCACTTTCATGCATTGGAGAAGGAAATGGCAACCCACTCCAGTGTTCTTACCTGGAGAATCCCAGGGACGGGGAGCCTGCTGGGCTGCCGACTATGGGGTCGCACAGAGTCAGACACGACTGAAGCGACTGAGCAGCAGCAGGTACAGGCAATAGGTCCCAGATATCCTGGCACCAGCAAGATTTATCTGGACATTTGTGAGGGAATTGCCTGCTGGTTCCAGGGTGTTTCCCTACCTGTGAAGCCCAGAGATGCACAGAAGGGGCCCAGTGCCAACCCAAAGTCTCAATCTAGTCTCCTTCCTCAAGCATATGCCAGCCACAACAGTGTCCCTCATCAACCACCACCCTCGTGCCAGGCCTAGTGCTGCAAGGCCTCATCCTATCCTTCCAACAGCACACAGCTGGGGACTCTTCTCCACCTTTACACAGATGAGAAGACTAAGTTCAGAGACGAAGTGACATGGTATGTGATAGAACCATGCTGATTCGAACTCTAGCCTGTCTGGTTTCAAAGCCCAAATTTTCTGCAGTTCAGGTAAACAAATACCCACTGGACATATACCTTGCAGCAAGCTTTATGCTGTCCTGGGAGAATTCAGAGATGACTGCCACAGTCCCAGCCCTCAAAGAGCTTACCGAATAATAGACTTTTACTAGAAATTTCAACACATCCCTGAAAATGCTATAGCAGAGATACAAGCACATAGGACTAAGGGGTACTGGGTGGGATTCACTCCTTTGGAGTAATCAGAGATGCTGTTTTGTTTTTTTGTTTTGTTTTGTTTTTTAAGCAGAGGTCCTTGAACTGACTTTAAAGCTCTTAAGCAGGAATGTGCCAGGGGAATACGAACCTTCCATGCACTGCTAAGTAAAACCATGTTATACAGGGTGTTTCCTGCATGATTGTTCACAAGAGAATTGGGAGATCATTGGTAGGAGAATGGCTGAAAAAACTGTGGTTCATCCATACCAAGAAATATCCTGAAATAATTAAAAGGAATGGATTAGAGTCATATCTTTAATATGACTTTAGATATGGTTTTAGAAAAGGCAGAGGAACCAGAGATCAAATTGCCAACATCTGCTGGATCATGGAAAAAGCAAGAGAGTTCCAGAAAAACATCTATTTCTGCTTTATTGACTATGCCAAAGCCTTTGATTGTGTGGATAACACGAAACTGGAAGATTCTGAAAGAAGTGGGAATACCAGACCATCTAACCTGACTCTTGAGAAACCTATATGCAGGTCAGGAAGCAACAGTTAGAACTGGACATGGAAAAGACTGGTTCCAAATAGGAAAAGGAGTATGTCAAGGCTGTATATTGTCACCCTGCTTATTTGACTTATATGCAGAGTACATCATGAGAAATGCTGGGCTGGAAGAAGCACAAGCTGGAATCAAGATTGCCAGGAGAAATATCAATCACCTCAGATATGCAGATGACACCACCCTTATGGCAGAAAGTGAAGAGGAACTAAAAAGCCTCTTGACGAAAGTGAAAGAGGAGAGTGAAAAAGTTGGCTTAAAGCACAACATTCAGAAAACGAAGATCATGGCATCTGGTCCCATCACTTCATGGCAAATAGATGGGGAAACAGTGGAAACAGTGTTAGACTTTATTTTGGGGGGCTGCAAAATCACTGCAGGTGGTGACTGCAGCCATGAAATTAAAAGACGCTTACTCCTTGGAAGGAAAGTTATGACCAACCTAGATAGCATATTCAAAAGCAGAGACATTACTTTGCCAACAAAGGTCTGTCTAGTCAAGGCTATGCTTTTTCAAGTGGTCATGTATGGATGTGAGAGTTGGACTGTGAAGAAAGCTGAGTGCCGAAGAATTGATGCTTTTGAACTGTGGTGTTGGAGAAGACTCTTGAGAGTTCCTTGGACTGCAAGGAGATCCAACCAGTCCATTCTAAAGGAGATCAGTCCTGGGTGTTCTTTGGAAGGAATGATGCTAAAGCTGAAACTCCAATACTTTGGCCACCTCATGCAAAGAGCTGACTCATTGAAAAAGACTCTGATGCTGGGAGTGACTGGGGGCAGGAGGAGAAGGGGACGACCGAGGATGAGATGGCTGGATGGCATCACTGACTCAATGGACGTGAGTCTGAGTGAACTCCAGGAGTTGGTGAAGGACAGGGAGGCCTGGCGTGCTGTGATTCATGGGGTTGCAAATAGTCGGACACGACTGAGCGACTAAACTGAACTGAACTAGAGTCATATCAAAAGCATGTAAGCTTTGTTGAGTGACAAGCAAGTTGCAGAAAAGTGTTCTTCATATGTATATGTACACACACACACACACACACACACACATCAATAAATGCTGATGTGAACTCAGAGAAACAGATTCCTTGTGAATGACACAGTGTAGACAAAGTCAGGAGATGTACACCACTGTCTGGGAAGCTAATTTCTGCTGCAGTGTCACAAGGAACACAAACCCTCAGAGGGAAGCAGGAGATTCCCAGGGGTTGAAAAGCAGGTGTGGTTGGATTTTGGAGAGAGGCTTTGACTTGGCAATTGGATAAGCATCTTGGGTGTGGGCCTCAGATGGGGAGACGTAAGTCTGGTTTCCAACAGGGATTTTGTGTTGCAACAGTCACACCCACAAAGAGGGTGTCAGAACTGACTTTGAATTGAGACTGAGAGACAGAGGAGGTGAAAGAAGAGGAGTGCTGGGTGAGTCCAGACATCTATAGCTCAGGCCAGTCAACTATGAACTCACCGGGGGCTCTTAGAGTCCCTTCCCCTCTCTAGACCTTCCTCACCTACTCCCAGCTCTTTTAAAGTGTGGGGTGTCAGATCCCACATGACATCCTAGCCACACACAGGCAAGATCCTTTAATAATTTGCCCATGGACTTCCCTGCAGTCCAGTGGTTAAGGCCTTGCACTTCCAATGCAGGGGGCCTGGTTTTAATCCCTGGTCAGGGAACTAGATCCCATGTGCTGCCACCTCAGTGCCCACATGCTGCAACTAAAGCTCCTACATGCCACAAATAAGACCAGATGGAGACAAAAAAATAAAAAAATCAGCTCAGGCAAGACGAGCTCCAAACCATCTTTTCCTGCCCACCACTCCACTGAAGATGCCCTACTAGCGTAAGTGTCCTACTAGTGTAAGTGTCCTACTAGTGTATTATAAAGCAGGGATATCACTTTGCTGACAAAGGTCCATATAGTCAAAGCTATAGTTTTTCTAGTAGCCATATACAGATGTGAGAACTGGACCACAAGGAAGGCTGAGTGCCAAAGTATTGATGCTTTTGAACTGTGGTGTTGGAGAAGACTCTTGAGACTCCCTTGGACTGCAAGGAGATCAAACCAGTTAATCCTAAAGGAAATCAACCCTGAATATTCATTGGAAGGACTGATGCTGAAGTGCCAATACTTGCCGATGTAATGCAAAGAGCTGACTCACTGGAAAAGACCCTGATGCTGGCAAAGACTGAAGGCAAAAGGAGGAGGCAGCAGAGGATGAGATGGTTAGGCAGCATCACGAACTCAATGGACATGAATTTGAGCAAACTCCAGGATACAATGGAGGTATGCTGCAGTTCATGGGGTTGTAAAGAGTCGGACACAACTTAGCGACTAAACAACAATGAAGCATCAAGGTCACCAAGAGACCTTTTCTTACCTCTTCTCTCAAAAGTGTTTGATTCAGGGCGTGCCTTCCTTTATAGACATGTTCTTCACTCCTGACTTGTTTGACAGGACACATGGTCTCACTTTCAGGCCACTCTTGTTTGGTCTTCTTTGCTGACTTCCCTTTCTTTAGCTGAAATCTTAAATCTGCTTGTCTAGATGTGATCCTGAGTCCTCTCCCTAGGGGATTCCACTTAGACTTTTGGGAGGAGGACCTAATTGTATTGCCTCTTTATTCCACTGTTGCAATGAGGAGAAAAATTTCCAGAAAATCAAGAGTCTTTTGTCATACTCCTTATTCTCTCTGTCCTACTCAGATGGAGTATGATACTTGGTGAGCTTGGGAGGAAAACCAAGACTCCACTGTAGTTGTCTTGCTGCTTACTGGTCCCCAAATTTATCTTGTCTATTTGTCTACATCTTTCATTTCTGTTTTCCCCACCATAATATAAGCTACATGAAGGCAGGTATATTTGTCACTATATCCTCAGCAACTCAATACCTACAGTATTTTGTAACTGAATTAATGAACACATGATCCTTGATCCCTGTATGTAAAGAGTCCTTTGTTGCCCAAGAAGCTGTTAAGATTATTAAATTGTAAACTACATTTCCCTGTGGTTCCATGAACAAATCTCTCATCTTAGTCAAGTCCTTACATACTTCTCCTGATTTTCTGTTGTGTGAGCTCAAAAGAAATCTTCTATATCCATTCTTCTTTAATTCTTAATGGCAAAATTACTCACTTCCCTCTGATCACTTTGCCTCTGCATGAATTCTTACAATTACTTAATTCTACATGATAGTAGAGTTTGCTGCTTCTTTGTCTCTCCTATAAGATTGCAATCTCCTTGAGGACAGAGGTAATGTTCTACTTTTCTCTATTTGTTTCTCTTCTTTTTTTCCCCCAGCACCTAGCTCAGCATGTCCTACACTTCAGTGTACCTTGTTGAATGGGATGGAATCTGGCTGACAACACTCTCATAGCATTGCTTGCATAGACTGGCCAAATGGCTTACCTGCTTTGCCCAACAAAGCCTTCTTAGGTCTAGGTTGACTCCCTGTTCCAGAAGGCAATCCTCTCTACTCAACTTGACAAATGGGTTTCATCCTTTTGGATTCAGATTTTCCTATCTGTTCAGAGTCAGAAGTTTCAATGGCCAAGCTACAAGTCTAAGTTTCTTCATTATTCTGTCTCTTATGCTCACAGCATATTTCAAAATTAATACCTAAAGTCAAGGATCAACAGATTCCCTAACTTATTTTTTCCCTATCTTCTGAGGTTGCTTCCATATGGCTAGGCTACTGCTGACGTCAAATATCCCAGCCCCGGAAATGTAGGCTGGACAAAATTATTCCTTCTATTTCCAGAAGAAAGTTGTGAAGTTCAGCAAAATGTGGTTCCTTCTTATCTCCACACATCTTTGCTTGTTAAATTCAGCTCATACCTTGATAAGGATCTTCTCCGTATTTCACTTTTCACAAAATAATCTTAGCATTTATTGAGCAACTATGTGGCTGGATGTGTCCTAAATGATTTTACACACACCACCTTTAATCTTCTCAACAACCATGAGCATACATATTATCCCATTTACCATATGAGAAAACCAAGACTCAGAGAAGTAGAGGTGTTTGACCACAGATACCCAGCTAATGTGCGACCAGGGTAAGACTGGAATCCAACTCTGTCTGACTGGAAAGTCTGTGCTTTCACCATTCTATTGAGGTGTCACAGTTGCTGACTCAATCCAACATTCTCAGTGGCACATCACTTTATTCAATAAATATTTATCAAATACCTCATATGTGCCAGGAACTGTTCTAAGCACTAGGATACATATGGTGGATGTAGCAAACAAAAGCTCCTGCCTATGTAGAGGTTACATTCCAGTGGAGGGAGCTACATGAAAACAATTAAAAAAATTTTTTTAAAGCTATGAAGTGCTAGAAAGTAATAAGTGACATGGAAAAAGACAACTGAGTGATGGGGATGGAGTGTCTTAAGGGCCTGGGTGATAAATGCAGTTTCTAATACAGTTGTTGAGAGTCACATTCAGACAGTGATGTTTGAGCAGAGACATGAAAGAGATGAGAGAGTCACATAGCATTGGGGAAAGAGTCTGGGGAGTTCAGTTTAGGGAAAGAACTTCCCAAGCAGGCAGAGGATAGAACGGCTCTGATGCAGAAGCTATTTTGGCAGGATCAAGGAATGCCCAAAAGGCTAATATAGCATGGTGGAGTGAGGGGTAAGAGGGTGTAGGAGATGAGATCCCAGAGGTAACAGGGGTTGGGATGGTGTATGGAAGTGGTTCTCAGCAAGGGGTAGTTTTTACTCCAGGGGACGACTGTCAATATCTGGAGACATTGTTTTTTTGTCACAGCTTTAGCATGGGATGCTATGGGCATCTGGTGAATAAAAGACAAAGTGAAAGTCGATCAGTCATATTCAACTCTTTGCACCCCAAGGACTATAAAGTCCATGGAATTCTCCAGGCCAGAATACTGGACTGGGTAGTCTTCTCCTTTCTCCAGGGGATTTTCCCAACCAGGTATCGAACTCAGGTCTCCTGCATTGCAGGTGAATTCTTTACCAGCTGAGCCACAAGGGAAGCCCAAGAATACTGGAGTGAGTAGCCTATCCCTTCTCCAATGGATCTTCCCTACCCAGGAATTGAACCAGGGTCTCCTGCACTGCAGGTAAATTCTTTACCAACTGAGCTATCAACAAAGACGCTGCTAAATATCTGACAACGTATAGGACAGCCCTCTAGAAAAAGAATTATCCAGTTCCAAATATCAATAAAGTTGAGAGTGAGAAATTCTGCTGTAGAAATTTACAGGACTCTGACTTTTGCTGTAATATGGAACACCTTGGGGGATCCTGAATAAAGCAGTGACATGCTCTGATTTATATTTTGAAAGGAGCCCCTGGCTACTGTTTTAAAAATAAATAGAATGTGGGGAATGGGCAAGGGAGGAAGCAGGGAGACCAGCCTGGAAGGAACTGCTGTAACCTGGGCATGAGATATAGGGTGACTCATTCATCTCTAGGATCAAAAGCCTGAGAAGTCAGGTAGGAAGGAAAGTAGCATTGCTGGGCATCTAGAGGGAGCCAGGCTTTCACATTCACTTTCTTTTAGACTACACCTAATCTTTATTACAGAGAAGGCATTGGCACCCCACTCCAGTACTCCTGGAAACTCCCATAGACGGAGGAGCCTGGTAGGCTGCAGTCCATGATGGGGTTGGTAAGAGTCAGACACAACTGAGCGACTTCACTTTCACTTTCATGCATTGGAGAAGGAAATGGCAACCCACTCCAGTGTTCTTGCCTGGAGAATCTCAGGGACGGGGGAGCAGGGTGGGCTGCCGTCTATGGGGTTGCACAGAGTCAGACACAATTGAAGCGACTTAGCAGCAGCAGCAATCTTTATTATCCTCAACACTTAGATTGGAGTTTGGTTACTTAAGTAGTAACCATATCCCTGAATTTAAACACGGCTTTCCGTAGAAAAAAGTATTTTTTCTTTCATACTTTTTGCTCACTCTTTTTCTGGATGGTGCTATTTCTACACCAACATGGCACATCTCCTTCTAGAAACACATCAAAAAACCTCTTAGAGGTGCCCAGGGAGAGGTCTCCTATAATCCCCTATGCCATCATTCAGTAAATATGCCTTTGGGAAGTACCTTGATGAGGTTGTCTGTTACACATTCTGTTAAGAACAGACTCCTGCACTGGGCATCTGAAGCCAGGGAGTTGTCATTTTTACTGATGGAGCCAAACACTTGAAAACATCTATATTAGGGCCTTTCCTCCATAGACTAGAAGGTCATTTATTCAAGAGCCAACAAATAGATGTGGGGGAGAGGGGCTGCAGGAAAGCAAAAGCTCAACTGGTAAAATCACAGAATGTTGACTCATAGCAAGTGGTGATAAAAAGTGAACTTGTCTCGGTCATGCTAGTGCAGGAACTGATGGCCACATCAATACTATGGCCCTGCTCTGCCTCTGTCAGGGAGAGGACAAGTGATCCAGACGCCATTGCTGTACCTTTCCTCCACCTCTACTGCCATCCACATTCCCAGGTGGGTGACCGGGCTCACCAAGCCCTTCCTTTTTAGAAACCTCTCTTCTTGAGGCTCCCACTGCCATACTTTATATCTTCTTATTGTTGTTGTTGTTCAGTGGCGAAGTCTCCAACTCTTTATGACCCCATGGACTGCAGCATGCCAGGCTTCCCTGTCCTTTACTATCTCCTGAAGTTTGCTCAAATTTGTATTCATTGAGTTGGTGATGCTATCTAACCATCTCATCCTCTGCTGCGCTCTTCTCCTTTTATCCCCTTAACCCTTATGTATACCATTTATTTTGCCATAATGCCTACATTAATTTCCTAGGGCCACTGTGACAGACTGGGTGACTTAAAAGAGGAGAAATGTATTGTCTCGCAATCCTGGAAGCTAGACTCTTCAAATTAAAGATCGTCAGGCTCATACTTTCTCTGAAACTTGCAGGAGAATCTTTCTTGGCTTCTTCCTAGTTTCTGGTGGTTTGTCAGCCATCCTGGGAGTTCCTTGGCTTGCAGCTGTATCACTCCAATCTCTGCTTTCATCATCATGAGGCAATATTCCTGTGTCTCTGTTTTCACACGGCCTTGTTCTTATAATGATATCAGTCAATACTGGATGTGGAGTCTATCCTACTTCAGTAGGACCTCATCTTAACTTAAGTAATTAATCTGCAGCAACACTATTTCCAAGTATAATTTCACATTCTGAAGTACTGGGAGTTAGGACTTCAACATATCTTTTTAAAAATTTTATTTAAATTTACTTATTTTAACTGAAGGTTATTACTTTACAATATTGTATTGGTTTTGCTATATATCAACAGGAATACGCCACAGGTATACACGTGTTCCCCATCCTGAACCCCCATGCCTCCTCCCTCCCCGTACCATCCCTCTGGGTCATCTCGGTGCACCAGCCCCAAGCATCCAGCATCATCCATCAAACCTGGTCTGGCAATTCATTTCCTATATGATATTATACATGTTTCAATGCCATTCTCCCAAATCATCCTACCTTCGCCCTCTCCCACAGAGTCCAAAAGACTGTTCTATACATCTGTGTCTCTTTTGCTGTCTCACATACAGGGTCATCATTACCATGTTTCTAAATTCCATATATATGTGTTAGTATACTGTATTGGGGTTTTTCTTTCTGGCTTACTTCACTCTGTATAATCGGCTCCAGATTCATCGACCTCATTAGAACTGATTCAAATGTATTCTTTTTAATGGCTGAGTAATACTCCATTGTGTATATGTACCACTGCTTTCTTATCCATTCATCTGCTGATGGACATCTAGGTTGTTTCCATGTCCTGGCTATTATAAACAGTGCTGCGATGAACATTGGGGTACATGTGTTTCTTTCAATTCTGGTTTCCTCAGTGTGTATGCCCAGCAGTGGGATTGCTGGGTCGTATGGCAGTTCTATTTCCAGTTTTTTAAGGAATCTCCACACTGTTCTCCATAGTGGCTGTACTAGTTTGCATTCCTACCAACAGTGTAAGAGGGTTCCCTTTTCTCCACACCCTCTCCAGCATTTGTTGCTTATAGACTTTTGGATCACAGCCATTCTGACTGGTGTGAAATGGTACCTCATTGTGGTCTTGATTTGCATTTCTCTGATAATGAGTGATGCTGAGTATCTTTTCATGTGTTTGTTAGCCATCTGTATGTCTTCTTTGGAGAAATGTCTGTTTAGTTCTTCAGCCCACTTTTTGACTGGGTCGTTTATTTTTCTGGAATTGAGCTGCAGGAGTTGGCTTGTATATTTTTGAGATTAGTTGTTTGTCAGTTGCTTCATTTGCTATTATTTTCTCCCATTCTGAAGGCTGTCTTTTCACCTTGATTATAGTTTCCTTTGTTGTGCAGAAGCTTTTAAGTTTAATTAGGTCCCATTTGTTTATTTTTGCTTTTATTTCCAATATTCTGGGAGGTGGGTCATAGAGGATCCTGCTGTGGTTTATGTCGGAGAGAGTTTTGCCTATATTCTCCTCTAGGAGTTTTATAGTTTCTGGTCTAAATGTTTAGATCTTTAATCCATTTTGAGTTTATTTTGTGTATGGTGTTAGAAAGTGTTCTAGTTTCATTCTTTTACAAGTGGCTGACCAGTTTTCCCAGCACCACTTGTTAAAGAGATTGTCTTTAATCCATTGTATATTCTTGCCTCCTTTGTCAAAGATAAGGTGTCCATAGGAGTGTGGGTTTATCTCTGGGTTTTCTATTTTGTTCCATTGATCTATATTTCTGTTTTTGTGCCAGTACCATACTGTCTTGATGTCTGTGGCTTCGTAGTAGACCCTGAAGTCAGGCAGGTTGATTCCTCCAGTTCCATTCTTATTTCTCAAGATCGCTTTGGCTATTTGAGGTTTTTTGTATTTCCATACAAATTGTAAAATTATTTGTTCTAGCTCTGTGAAAAATACCATTCGTAGCTTGATAGGGATTGCATTGAATTTATAAATTGTTCTGGGTAGTATACTCACTTTCACTATACTGATTCTTCTGATCCATGAACATGGTATATGTCTCCATCTATTAGTGTCCTCTTTGACTTCTTTCACCAGTGATTTATAGTTTTCTATATATAGGTCTTTAGATTCTTTAGGTAGATATATTCCTAAGTATTTTATTCTTTTCATTGCAATGGTGAATGGTATTGTTTTCTTAATTTCTCTATTTTCTCATTATTAGTGTATAGGAATGCAAGGAATTTCTGTGTGTTGATTTTATATCCTGCAACTTTACTATATTCATTGATTAGCTCTAGTAATTTTCTGGTGAGTCTTTAGGGTTTTCTATGTAGAGGTTCATATCATCTGCAAACAGTGAGTTTTACTTCTTTTCGAGTTTGGATTCCTTTCATTTCTTTTTCTGCTTTGATTGGTGTGGCCCAAACTTCCAAAACTATGTTGAATAGTAATGGTGAAAGTGGGCACCCTTGTCTTGTTCCTGACTTTAGGGGAAATGCTTGCAATTTTTCACCACTGAGGATAATGTTTGCTGTGGGTTTCTCATATATAGCTTTTATTATGTTGAGGTATGTTCCTTCTATTCGTGCTTTCTGGAGAGTTTTTATCATAAATGGATGTTGAATTTTGTCAAAGGCTTTCTCTGCATCTATTGAGATAATCATATGGCTTTTATTTTTCAATTTGTTAATGTGGTGAATTACATTGATTGATTTGCAGATATTGAAGAATCCTTGTATTCCTGGGATAAAGCCCACTTGGTCATGGTGTATGACCTTTTTAATGTGTTGTTGGATTCTGATTGCCAGAATTTTGTTAAGGATTTTTGCATCTATGTTCATCAGTGATATTGGCCTGTGGTTTTCTTTTTTTGTGGCATCTTTGTCAGGTTTTGGTATTAGGGTGATGGTGGCTTCATAGAATGAGTTTGGAAGTTTACCTTCCTCTGCAATTTTCTGGAAGAGTTTGAGTAGGATCAGTGTTAGCTCTTCTCTAAGTTTTTGGTAGAATTCAGGTGTGAGGCTGTCTGGACCTGGGCTTTTGTTTGCTGGAAGATTTCTGATTACACTTTCAATTTCCGTGCTTGTGATGGGTCTGTTAAGATTTTCTATTTCTTCCTAGTTCAGTTTTGGAAAGTCGTACTTTTCTAAGGATTTGTCCATTTCTTCCACGTTGTCCATTTTATTGGCATATAATTGCTGATACTAGTCTCTTATGATCCTTTATATTTCTGTGTTGTCTGTTGTGATCTCTCCATTTTCATTTTGAATTTTACTGGTTTGATTTTGCTCCCTTTGTTTCTTGATGAGCCTGGCTAATGGTCTGTCAATTTCATTTCTCCTTTCAAAGAAACAGCTTTTGGCTTTGTTGATTTTTGCTATGGTCTCTTTTTTTTTTTTGCATTTATTTCTGCCCTAATTTTTAAGGTTTCTTTCCTTCTACTAACCCTGGGGTTCTTCATTTTTTTCTTTTCTAATTGCTTTAGGTGTTCAGTTCAGTTCACTTCAACTCAGTTGCTCAGTCGTGTCTGATTCTTTGCGACCCCATGAATTGCAGCACGCCAGGCCTGCCTGTCCATCACCAACTCCCAGAGTTCACTCAGACTCACGGCCATCGAATCAGTGATGCCATCCAGCCATCGCATCCTCGGTTGTCCCCTTCTCCTCCTGCCCCCAATCCCTCCCAGCATCAGAGTCTTTTCCAATGACTCAACTCTTCGCATGAGGTGGCCAAAGTACTGAAGTTTCAGCTTTAGCATCATTCCTTCCAAAGAACACCCAGGGCTGATCTTCAGAATGGACTGGCTGGATCTCCTTGCAGTGCAAGGGACTCTCAAGAGTCTTCTCCAACACCACAGTTCAAAAGCATCAATTCTTCGGCGCTCAGCCTTCTTCACAGTTCAACTCTCACATCCATACATGACCACAGGAAAAATCATAGCCTTGACTAGATGGACCTTTGTTGCCAAAGTAATGTCTCTGCTTTTGAATATGCTATCTAGATTGGAATGGTCATAACTTTTCTTCCAAGGAGTAAGCGTCTTTTAATTTCATGGCTGCAGTCACCACCTGCAGTGATTTTGGAGCCCCACAAAATAAAGTCTGACACTGTTTCCACTATTTCCCCATCTATTTCCCATGAAGTGATGGGACCAGATGCCATGATCTTCGTTTTCTGAATGTTGAGCTTTAAGCCAACTTTTTCACTCTCCTCTTTCACTTTCATCAAGAGCCTTTTTAGCTCTGCTTCACTTTGTGCCATAAGGGTGCTGTCATCTGCATATCGAGGTTATTGATATTTCTCCTGGCAATCTTGATTCCAGCTTGTGTTTCTTCCAGTCCAGCGTTTCTCATGAGGTACTCTGCATAGAAGTTAAATAAGCAGGGCGACAATATACAGCCTTGATGGACTCCTTTTCTTATTTGGAACCACTCTGTTGTTCCATGTCCAGTTCTAACTGTTGCTTCCTGACCTGCATACAGGTTTCTCAAGAGGCAGGTCAGGTGGTCTGGGATTCCCATCTCTCACAGAATTTTCCACAGTCGATTGTGATCCACACAGTCAAAGGCTTTGGCATAGTCAATAAAGCAGAAATAGATGTTTTTCTGGAACTCTCTTGCTTTTTCCATGATCCAGCGGATGTTGGCAATTTGATCTCTGGTTCCTCTGCCTTTTCTAAAACCAGCTTGAACATCAGGGAGTTCATGGTTCACGTATTGCTGAAGCCTGGCTTGGAGAATTTTGAGCATTACTTTACTAGCATGTGAGATGAGTGCAATTGTGTGGTAGTTTGAGCATTCTTTGGCATTGCCTTTCTTTGGGATTGGAATGAAAACTGACCTTTTCCAGTCCTGTGGCCACTGCTGAGTTGTCCAAATTTGCTGGCATATTGAGTGTAGCACTTTCACAGCATCATCTTTCAGGATTTGAAACAGCTCAACTGGAATTCCATCACCTCCACTAGCTTTGTTTGTACTGATGCTTTCTAAGGCCCACTTGACTTCACATTCTAGGATGTCTGGCTCTAGATGAGTGATCACACCATCGTGATTATCTGGGTCATGAAGATCTTTTTTGTACAGTTCTTCTGTGTATTCTTGCCACCTCTTCTTCATATCTTCTGCTTCTGTTAGGTCCATACCATTTCTGTCCTTTATCGAGCCCATCTTTGCATGAAATGTTCCCTTGGTATCTCTAATTTTCTTGAAGAGATCTCTAGTCTTTCACATTCTGTTGTTTTCCTCTATTTCTTTGCATTAGAGTTAGGTTATTTATTTGAATTTTTTTTCTTTTTTCTTGAGGTATGCCTGTATTGCTATGAACTTTCCTCTTAGCACTGCTTTTACAGTGTCCCACAGGTTTTAGGTTGTTGTGTTTCCATATTCATTCATTTCTATGCATATTTTGATTTCTTCTTTATTTCTTCTGTGCTTTGTTGGTTATTCAGCAGCATGTTGTTCAGCCTCCATATGTTGAAATTTTTAATAGTTTTTCTCCTGTAATTGAGATCTAATCTTAATGCATTGTAGTCAGAAAAGATGCTTGAAATGATTTCAATTTTTTTCAATTTACCAAGGCTAGATTTATGGCCCAGGATCTATCCTGGAGAAGGTTCCACGTGCACTTGAGAAAAAGGTGAAATTCATTGTTTTAGGGTGAAATGTCCTATAGATATCAATCAGGTCTAACTGGTCTATTGTATTGTTTAAAGTTTCTGTTTCCTTGTTAATTTTCTGTTTAGTTGATCTATCCATAGATGTGAGTGGGGTATTATAGTCTCTGACTATTATTGTGTTATTGTTAATTTCCCCTTTCATACTTGTTAGTATTTGTCTTACATATAGCAGTGCTCCTATGTTGGGTGCATATATATTTATAATTGTTATATATTCTTCTTGGATTGATCCTTTGATCATTATGTAGTGTCCTTCTTTGTCTCTATTCACAGCCTTTGTTTTAAATTCTATTTTATCTGATATGAGTATTGCCACTCCTGCTTTCTTTTGGTCTCTATTTGCATGGAAAATCTTTTTCCAGCCCTTCACTTTCAGTCTGTATGTGTCCCCAATTTCAAGGTGGGTCTCTTGTAGAAAACATATATAGGGGTCCTGTTTTTGTATCCATTCAGCCAGACTTTGTCTTTTGGTTAGGGCATTCAACCCATTTATGTTTAAAGTAATTATTGATAAGTATGATCCTGTTGCCATTTACTTTATTGTTTTGGGTTCGAGTGTATACACCCTTTTTGTGTTTCCTATCTAGAGAAGATCCTTTAACATTTGTTGGAGAGCTGGTTTTGTGGTGCTGAATTCTCTCAGCTTTTGCTTGTCTGTAAAGCTTTTTATTTCTCCTTCATATTTGAATGAGATCCTGCTGGGTACAGGAATCTGGGCTGTAGGTTATTTTCTTTCATCACTTTAAGTATGTCTTGCCATTCCCTCCTGGCTTGAGAAGTTTCTATTGAAAGATAGCTGTTATCCTTGTGGGAATCCCCTTGTGTATTATTTGTTGTTTTACCATTGCTGCTTTTAATATTTGTTCTTTGTCTTTGATCTTTGTTAATTTCATTAATATTTGTCTTGGGGTGTTTCGCCTTGGGTTTATCCTGTTTGGGACTCCCTGGGTATCTTGGACTTGGGTGATTATTTCCTCCCCATTTTAGGGAAGTTTTCAACTGTTATCTCCACAAGTGTTTTCTCATGGTCTTTCTTTTGTCTTCTTCTTCTGGGTATCCTATGATTCGAATGTTGGGGCATTTCACATTGTCCCAGAGGTATCTGAGATTGTCCTCGTTTCTTTTAATTCGTTTTTCTTTTTTCCTCTCTGATTCATTTATTTCTACCATTCTATTTTCTAATTCACTAATCCTATCTTCTGCCTCTGTTATTCTACTATTTGTTGCCTCCAGAGTGTTTTTGAGCTCATTTATTGCATTATTCATTATATATTGACTCGTTTTTATTTCTTCTAGGTCCTTGTTAAACCTTTCTTGCATCTTCTCAATCCTTGTCTCCAGGCTATTTATCTGTGATTCCATTTTGATTTCAAGATTTTGGATCATTTTCACCATCATTATTTGGAATTCTTTATCAGGTAGATTCCCTATCGCTTCCTCTTTTGTTTGGTTTGGTGAGCATTTATCCTGTTCCTTTACCGGCTGGGTATTCCTCTGTCTCTTCATCTTGTTTATATTGCTGAGTTTGGGGTGTCCTTTCTGTATTCTGGCAGTTTGTAGAGTTCTCTTTATTGTGGAGTTTCCTTGCTGTGGGTGGGGTTGGACGGGTGGCTTGTCAAGGTTTCTTGGTTAGGGAAGCTTGTGTTGGTGTTCTGGTGGATGGAGCTGGATTTCTTCTCTCTGGAGTGCAATGAAGTGTCCAGTAAGGAGTTATGAAATGTCAATGGTTTTGGAGTAACTTTATGCAGCCTGTATATTAGAGCTCAGGGCTGTGTTCCTGTGTTGCTGGAGAATTTGCATGGTATGGCTTGCTCTGGAACTTGTTGGCCCTTGGGTGGTGCTTGGTTTCAGTGTAGGTATGGAGTTTGATGAGCTCCTGTCAATTAATGTTCCCTGGAGTCAGGAGTTCTCTGGTGTTCTCAGGGTTTAGACTTAAGCCTCCTGCTTCTGGTTTTCAGTCTTATTTTTACATTAGACTCAAGACTTCTTCTATACAGCACCATTGATAAAACATCTAGGTTAAAGATGAAAAGTTTCTCCACAGCGAGGGACACTCAGAGAGGTTCATAGAGTTACATGAAGAGAAGAGGGAGGAGGGAGTTAGAGGTGACCCGAATCAGATGAGGTGGAATCAATAGAGGAGAGAGCCAGCTAGCCAGTAATCACCTCCTTATGTGCACTCCACAACTGGACTGCTCAGAGATGTTCACAGGGTTATACAGAGAAGAGAAGAGGGAGGAAGGAGACAGAGGTGGCCAGGAGGATAAAAGGGGGGGAATCAAAAGGAGAGAGATAGATCCATCCAGTAATCAGTTCCATAAGTTTTCTCCACCATCTAGAACACACAGAAATTCAGAGTTCGGTACAGAAGAGAGGGAGTAGGGAGGAGACACAGGCAATCTGGTGGAGAAAAAGGAGAGTCCAAAAAGGGAGAGAGCAGTCATGCCAGTAATCTCGCTCCCAAGTAAAAATGGGTACTGAAGATTAGGTTCTTGAAGGTACAAAATTGATAACAAATACCAAAAAGCAAAGATTAAAAATCTAGAGTAGAGTTTGGAATTTCAAAAATACAATATTAAAGAAAAGAAGAAAAGGGAAAAAAGTCACAAAATTATAAAAAATATATATATATGAAGTTTGCTTTTAAAAAATAGGGTCTTTTTTTTTTGCAAAGTAATAGTAGGTTATAAAATGAAAATTAAGGGAGTAATAGAGGACTTAAAATGAAAAAAATTTAAAAAAAAGAATGATCATAAAAATAGTAAAAATATATCTAGGACTTTCTCTGGTGTTGTTGTGGGTATTGTGGGATCAGATAATTTTTGGATAGTTCTTTGGTCTGGCTTATATTTCTCAAGATCTATAGGGCCCTTCCTGTGTAGTCGGTACCAACGACAGGGTTTTAATCTATTGCACCTGTCACTTCCAAGGCGGTTCCCTCTGTTTTAGCTACTTCTGTTTGCTGGTCTCTTCAGTGTCTGATTTATGCCCTGACACAAAGAGGATGGTGGTGGACACTTTTTGTAAGCTGACTTGTTCAGTCGCACTGTGGGGAGGGAGGGATGCTGCAAACAAATAACATTGGTGTGTGCTCGCAGTGCCTCAGCCACAATGGGCCTGCCCCTGATCACGGCGCGTGTACCCACCCTGCCCACACTGCTCAGGCTCTAGGTTGCTCCACCAGGAACCAGTGGAGGCCGGCCCGCAGCTGCATGCACCTCCCAGGTCTAAGCCACTCAGGTTCAGGCACTCGGGTAGTCCTCAGAGGCACAGACTCATTTGGGCCTGCATTTTGTGCCCTTCCCAGGTCTGAGCAGCTCAGGTGATGAGGTGTTTGGTGAACATGGTCGTTGTGACTTATCACCTCACCTGTCCCTGCCACTCGGTTTTCTGGGTGTACAACCGAAACACCCTCTCAGGCAGATGTTGACCGTCCAGAACCCCAAGAAGTCTTAGTTAGCAAAGAAGCCTGCTTACAGTTTTGTAGATAATGCCTCTCTGGGGCTGCGATTGCCCTCTTCCAGCTCTGGCTGCCTGTCACCGGAGGGGGATGGTCTGCAGCTGTCTATCTCTGTTCAGTCCTTTGTTCTGTGTGCAGGCCTGGTGGTGTCTTAGGTTAGGGCTGGCTTTTCGCATGGTAGTTATTGCACAGTCTGGTTTGCTAGCCCAAGTTAGTTCACTGAGATTGCGCTCAGGGCATTCAGGCCAGATCCTTACTCTAAGAAATGCAGCCCATGCCTCCCTGCCCAGCCCCTGCTTGCTAGTGGCGGGTGCAGGTGTCTGCACTGCTTCTCCGCTGGGGGAATTACCGTTGGGCTTGTAATCTGTGGATTTTAATTATTTATTTATTTTTCCTCCCTGTTATGTTGCCTTCTGTGCTTCCAAGGCTCGCCACAGACTCGGCAGTGAGAGTGTTTCCTGGTGTTTGGAAACTTTCTCTTTTTAACACTCCCTTCCTGGGATGGAGCTCTGTCCCTACCTCTTTTATCTCTTTTTTTGTCTATTTTTTTCCTACCTCCTTTTGAAGACAATGGGCTGCTTTTCTGGGTGCCTGATGTCCTCTGCTGGCATTCAGAAGTTGTTTTGTGGAATTTAGTCAGCGTTTAAACGTTCTTTTGATGAATTTGTGGGGGAGAAAGTGGTCTCCCTGTCCTATTCCTCTGCCATCTTAGAACCACCCTATAGGACTTCAACATATCTTTTATTGGGAGAACAAAGTGCCCTTTTCCACTTTTTCCTCTCAGCTGTAAGTACAGGAGCAAGTCTAGATAGCACTGCAGACTGGGGAAAGTCTTAGGCTCTCTGAATAGATACATCTTCACAGAAGAGGTAGATGCAGATCTCTTAAAATTAATATTTTGTTGCAAGAGTGGTCTTGGAAGCTATTATTAACTCCTAAGGGGAACAACCCCTCCCCTATCCCACGTGACCCTAATGCAGCACCAACCATATGGTGGTAGGTTCCCTGACAACAGTGGTAAGAGTGCTACATGTCTCTGGGCATAATAATTGATCCAGTAGTGGGCATATAGCCCAAGAAGAAACAATCAGATTCCTTCTGTGAAATTTTGAAATATGGTGTCAAGGGGATGAGCACCCCTTTCTTTTGAACACAGTTAGTGCTAGTGGAGGACTTACTGTCTTCTGCATAAAGACTGGTGCAAGGACAAGCAGAGAAGAGGAGAGAGTGACAGTATCCTGATGACATCATTTCAGATCCTGGATCCAGCTGTGCCTGAAGCCATTGCCCTTGGGTCTATGAGATGTTTTCAGTTGTTTAGTCCTTCAGTTGTGTCTGACTCTTTGCAACCCCATGGACTGTAGCCCACCAGGCTCCTCTCTCTATGGGATTTTCCAAGCAGGAATACTGGAATGGGTTGCCACTTCCTTCTCCAGGGGGGCTTCCCAACCCAGTGATTGAACCCATGCCTCCTACATTTTAGGAGGATTCTTTACAGCTGAGCCACCAGGAAAGCTTCATCTGAGACACAGAACCCAAAGAATTTCCTTTTTCTCTTAACCACTTATGTTACTTTCAACGGAAAAAGTTTATTAATTCAGCTGCCTTGCAACAATGTCAAGCTCTTTTCAGAAAGGGCAACTACATCATCAAACATCACTGTTAAGAATAACTAATGTCTTTGACATTTTTTTTTTTGGCATTATGGTTATTTATTTAACTCACATTGCTATGCATTCACGAAAAAGGGTTCATTATGCAGTAGAGAGAACCCTAGATTAGGAGTAAGGAAATCTGGATTCAAAATTCCAGGTTTTCTGATTACTAGCTGCTTGGCTATGAACAAGTTACTTGATTTCTCTGAGCTTTAGTCTCTCTGTGTAAAAGGCACACTCACTGCTGTCCTACCTACTTCTCAAGATGATAAAGAAAATGGAATAGATAAAGCAGAGGTTGGCAGACTATGGCTGAGGGCTAACTCCAGACTATGGCAGGGCTGATGGTTTCTGTAAATACAGTTACATGGGGACACAGCCACACCCGTCATTTATATATTGTCTACAACTGCTTTCTCGCCAGAGTTGAGTAGTTTGCACAAAGACTTAACAGCTCAAAAGCAGAAAACTAACATTTTCAGGGGCATTTTCCTATTCTACCCGGGCCTTTCTAGAAGAAATCTGCCATATCTAGTCTACAAAAGACATAGTTTGTATTGACAGAAGGGTTTTCTCGTGGGTTTCCTATTTTCCAACTGAAAAACTTGAGGGAATGTTTCTAAAGCGGTAACATCCAGTATTGGAAAGATGTGATGGATGATGATAATGGAAACAAGTTTCTGGAGGGCATCTTGACAATTCTTTTAAAGCTTTAAGGATAGAGTACTCCCCTTTGATCCACAGGTTTACAGTCCTCGTGTTCACGTAACCCTTATTTTACCTAATAATGGTCCTAGAGCACAAGAGTAGCGATGCTGGCAATTCGGATATGCCAAAGAGCATCTGTAAAGTGCTTCCTTTTAGTGAGAAGATGCAAATTTTTGATGTAATATGGAAAGAAAAAAAATTATATGCTGAGGTTGCTAAGATCTTTGGTAAGAAAGAATCTTCATAAAATTGTGAAAAGTGAAGAAGAAATTCATGCTTGTTTTTCTTTTGCATCCCAAATTGCAAAAGTTACACCCATAGTGTGTGATAAGTGCTTAATTAAGATGGAAAAGGCATTAAATTTTTGCAATAAAATATTTTGAAGGAGTGAGAGAGACCACATATATACAAGTTTTACTACAGTATATTGTTATAACTGTTCTATTTTATTATTAGTTATTGTTGATAATCTCTCACTGTTCCTACTTTATAAATTAAACTTTACCATAAGTATATATGCATAGGAAAAAGCATAGTGTATATATGTACACACACACACACACACACACACATGTATATGTATATATATATGGTTCAGTACTATCTGCAATTTCAGGCATCTACTAGGGGTCTTGGAATGTATCCCCCATGGATAGCATGGGACTACCATTACTCTTGACCTTTTTAAGAAGTTGTCTTAAGAAATATTAGAGTTGAGATACATTTACAAAGTTAAGAAATGCTGGTGGAATAATTTCCTAAATTATCCATCATATTATACATTCAAAATCTTGTTTCCAAAGAATCTTTAAAACTGTAGCAAAATGGTCCTGTTTTGATATAGTAAAAAAATAGCATCATAAAGAAATGTCTATAGTATGATCCCAATTTTATAAAACAAGGCTAGCAGGAAAAACACCTAAAATTAATTTTTTTTCTGGGTAGTGAAGTGACAAGAGGCTTTTATATTGCTAACTTCATTTCTCTTTTTTGTTTCAAGAATTATTTTTTAATCAGAACAACATAATTTAGTGGATTGTTATTGGTTATTTCATGTACGGATGTGGGAGTTGGACCATAAAGAAGGCTGAGAGCCAAAGAACTGATGCTTTTGAACTGTGGTACTGGAGAAGATTTGAGAGTGAGTACCTTAGACGGCAAGGAGATGAAACCAGTCAATCCTAAAAGAAATCAACCCTGAATATTCATTGGAAAGACTAATTCTAAAGCTCCAATACTTTGGCCACCTGATGCGAAGAGCTGACTCACTGGAAAAGACCCTGATGCTGCGAAAGATTGAGGGCAAGAAGAGAAGGGGGAGACACATGATGAGATGGTTGGATGGCATTACTGACTCAATGGACATGAGTTTGAGCAAGCTCTGGGAGTTGGTGATGGACAGGGAAGCCTGGTGTGCTGCAGTCCATGGGATTGCAAAGAGTTGGACACCACTGAGTGCCTGAACAACAACGACACGATTAAGGTTGGATAAGCTTGAGAGATAGCTGATGACTAGATCTGTTACCTTACCATTCCCTAGAAAATGGGTGATCCTCTAGACAGGGCATACACTTGGGTGGGGGCTGAGGGGAATCAGGCACCAGGGTGAGAGGCAGAGCTCCTTTCCAAGCAGCAGTGTTTACTTAGCTCCCACTAGCCATCACCATGTAGGGATGTGATTCAGACTCCATGTTGTGGATCTTTTTTTTTTTCCCCCAAGAAAAGTCAGAAATTGGGATTGTGCTGGGAATTTACCAGTGATTAAACTTTGGCTCAGAGGGTAAAGAATCTCCCTGCAATGCAGGAGATCCGGGTTCAATCCCTGGGTTGGGGAAGACCCGCTGGAGAAGGGAATGGCTACCCACTCCAGTATTCTTGCCTGGAGAATTACATGGATGGAGGAACCTGGTGGGCTACCGTCCATGGGGTCACACAGAGTTGGAGATGACTGACTAACATTTTAACTTTCAAATTCTTTGTGGGTCAACTAGAACACTCATGTGTCTTGAACCCAGCCCCCACGTCATCTGTTTTGAAATGCCTGCTCTAGACCAATGTGACTTTAGAGCTGGAAGGGGAGTTGCAGGTAATCTAGTCAAATTGCTGCATTTGACTTTACCGTGGTAAAATGACTCATCTGGGGTCATGCAACTGAATATCAGCAGGGGCAGACTACAGCAAAGGGATTCCAACTCTCAAGTTGGAGCTGTTTTCTGCCAAGCCACTGGTGAAATGGGACTTTCCCTACTATCCCTGCCCTCCTCCAGCATCCCCCTCCTCCAACATTCCCTGTCTCAGAGAATTGGCACTAGCTTCCCATGAGGTGTCCAGACCAGAAGGCTGGGTGTTATACTTGGCACTGATCAAGCATGAAGACCCATTCAGCCTGAGTTCAGTTCAGTCGCTCAGTCGTGTCTGACTCTTTGAGACCCCATGAATCGCAGCACACCAGGCCTCCCTGTCCATCACCAACTCCTGACTCACGTCCATCGAGTCAGTGATGCCATCCAGCCGTCGCATACTCTGTCATCCCATTCTCCTCCTGCCCCCAATCCCTCCCGGCATCAGAGTCTTTTCAAATGAGTCAACACTTTACATGAGGTGGCCAAAGTATTGGAGTTTCAGCTTTAGCATCATTCCTTCCAAAGAAATCCCAGGGCTGATCTCCTTCAGAATGGACTGGTTGGATCTCCTTGCAGTCCAAGGGACTCTCAAGAGTCTTCTCCAACACCACAGTTCAAAAGCATCAATTCTTCGGCACTCAGCTTTCTTCACAGTCCAACTCTCACATCCATACATGACCACTGGGAAAACCATAGACTTGACTAGATCGACCTTAGTCGGCAAAGTAATGTCTCTGCTTTTGAATATGCTATCTAGGTTGGTCATAACTTTTCTTCCAAGGAGTAAGCATCTTTTAATTTCATGGCTGCAGTCACCATCTGCAGTGATTTTGCAGACCAAAAAAATAAAGTCTGACACTATTTCCACTGTTTCCCATTCAGCCTATCTCCTATATATATTCTGCCCCCATCTGTTTCTTTCTTTTCACTGCTACCACCTAAATTCCACTGCAATGGCTTCCTAATTATGCTCTGATCTCCTCACTTCTCTGCTTAAGGCCCAGTTTCCAAAATCTCTAAGACCCTGCACAGCCCCACCTCCCTCTTTGACCCCATTCTGTACCTCTGTCCTCCTCAGTCTAGCTTGCAACTCCTCCAATCTGTCATTTTCCTCCTGTCTAAAGGAACTTTTCTATACCATCCCACTTGTTTGGAATTCTCTCTCCATGTCTCTTCTTAGTGTTAATCTCAACCAATCTTTGAGGTCTCAGAACAATGCTGGTCCATCCTATGTGCTATATGAGTGTTAGCTATTGTGATTTTTTATTCCTATCATCTCTGCTCAAATGTCACCTTTTTGAGGAATCCTTCTTAGGTCAGGTCATTCTGTGATTCACCTTCATAATACCTAGAATAATCATAGTTCAACAATAAACTGCTTTTATTTGTTTCATATCTACTGCCTTTATGAGACTTCAGGGCACTTTCACAATAAAGACTTTGTCAATTCTTTATATCCCCAGTGACTGTCAGGGTGCGTATTGTAGCACTCTATGGGTTTCTGACTGATGCTGAGTAAATGCTTGCTAATATCTGTATACCTCTATCAGAACATCCAATGAAGCCTTCAAAAACACTTCCATGTTCGCCATTTTACAGATGAGGAAGCAGGGGTAAGTGGGGCATTAATTAACTCTATTAGGTTTGTAGCATGTAAAAGCATAAACCCCTATCCTCGAGCCCTTAGCTTGGGGTCCTATCTTTGCTTCGGGCTCTGATGGCTGGGTGGACATCTGACTTCTGCTGTTTTCTGACTCAGAACTGGTATTCATATGTTTTTTTCAGTGGTAGCAAGTCTTGCCCAGGGGAAGCCTACTTGGTTAGCATCTGGGGAAAGAAAAATATTTCCCCCTTTGTTAGCTGGTGCTGGGCAGCCTGAAAACTATTTATCCCCACTGTCTGCTGCCTGGGACGTAATGACCTGCTTTCAATCCTTTTTAATTATGGGATTTCTGATAGGAATTTGGAAAACAGCTACTAAATCCTGAGGCTTGGATGGTAGCCCATGTTTCATCTCCAAGTCTCTGAACCCAGATTTTCAGAGAGACTTTTTATACTTCACCCTCAGGCAAAGTCCCATCTGCTATGGTTCCCATTCCTCCCAAAATGCCCACCTGGGGGTTGTCTAGCCATGTTTGTTTTCCAATTTACTCCCTGGATGGAAGCACCTCTTTGCCTCCAGTGCTGGGCTGTGTTTTCAGTCCTGGGGCTGTCCTGAGGCAGCCCTTGGCAGGTAAAACACCTGGGCTGTTGTCCTGTGAGAGGCAGTCTTGGACAATAGCCCGGAGTGAGCAAAGCCAGGTTTATATCCTTGCTCTTCCAAGTGTTAGCACTGGGGCCTTGGGAAGCGGACTTAAGCCCCTATGTCTCCCTCTCCTTAACTGTAAAACAGTAATAATAACGCATCTTTTAGGTTCCCATCTTAATGGTGGGAACACCCAGCAAATAATGAGCACTAAGAAAATTCTTTCCTCTTCTGGCTTTTGGTAGGGTTAGGAGTGGTAGGGGTGGGGTTGGATTACAAGATCATAGGCATAGATGGGTTAGGGAAGGGAAGGGCTCTGCTTAGAATGATAGCTCAAAAATCCAGTCTAAGGAAGCTGTCAAAGCACCCGTGTTGGGTGATAGTACGAGTGTTAGTGAGGGTGGAAAGTGAATGGCCTCTGGGCCATGGAGCCAGGCAGACCTGGTTCAAATCCCAGTTCCGCCACCTAATAGTATGGTGCTGATGTGTCTGCCAAGGTTTAGGAAAGGTCATATTTAACAGAAAAGAAATAGATTTTTGCATTCTGGAAAAGTGTGGGCATTTCTACATCTACCCTGACACCATCTCAGTGAAACCAGTGATGATGGAGATGTGGGTAGAAAGAGCACTTTAGACTTGAGGGAAAAGAGGGAGGAAGGGAGTTATGGGGAGGAACCCTTGGCTTAAGCTGCTCTCAGGATGCTGTG
Organism: Oryx dammah; assembly: GCF_014754425.2. NCBI lineage: Eukaryota > Metazoa > Chordata > Mammalia > Artiodactyla > Bovidae > Oryx > Oryx dammah. Next base: position 47,050,238 of record NW_024070213.1, on the reverse strand, counting down.
AGCCAGGCTCAGGTTTGAGAGGGGAAAGGGAGTGCTAAGCACAAGTGGGGCCTGGGTCAGAAAGAGAGGGACAAATAGAAGGGACACAGCTATCTGTTAGCATGCCCACCAATGGGGACAGAGGCTACAAGAAATCTTTGCTAAGTCACTTGTCTGACTCTTTTCAACCCTAAGGACGGTAGCCTACCAGGCTCCTCTGTCCATGGGGTTTTCCAAGCAAGAATACTGGAGTTGGTTGCCATTTCCTTCTCCACAAGACATCTTTAGGCCCCCACTACTTTGGCCACGTGATGCAAAGAACTGACTCATTGGAAAAGGCCCTGATGCTGGGAAAGATAGAGGGGAAGAGGGGAAGGGGACAACAGAGGATGAGATCGTTGGATGGCATCACCAACTCTATGGAGTTTGAGTAAGCTCTGGTAGTTGGTGATGGACAGCGAAGCCTGGCATGCTGCAGTCCATGGGATTGCAAAGAGTCGGACACGACTGAGCAACTGAGGTGACTGAGATTCTCCAAAAACTGCCCCTCACCTACATGCATAAAGGAAGCTCCAGGGGCCATATTTCTATTCCTTGGACTTCAGACCCTTGACTGGCACCAATTGGACCACGTTGGATCCTTGATTTATACTCATCCTTGAGCCAATGAGACAATCTCCTTTAAGAATTTGAAACAAAAACAGTAAAACTAGTGGGATGACTGGCAGCCCTGCAGCAGGGACATGATGTTACCCTAGAGCTGAAGAAGTCATTTTTTTTTAACCAGTGGTACAGAAGAACAAATAAATAAAAATAATAAAAACGTGGTCTGCAGAGAGATAAAAGAATGAACAGACATACAACCAAAACAGCCTCTGCCAAACACACAAGCTGGAAGGTCCTTGCATTCAAAAACTGCTGCCAATCACCCCTTGCCTTCTCCTGAGGGTGGGGATGGGGACACGTGGGGGTCAGTGCAGCCATGGGGGAGCATGGGAAACTGAGCTGAGCTTAGTAGGAGTGCAGGAATTTCTGAGAATCCACCTTGGATGGCCTGTCTTCCTGCTGGGGCTCAGAGGATGGACAGCCTTGGTCCTCCCCCTCAAAACATCCTCTTCTATCTGTTGTGTCCTTTTGCATGGCTTGCCAATTAGCCTGCATTCAGTCCCAGGGAGGAACAGATCCAAGCTTCCAGCAAGCACACATGCCCCGAGCTCCCATCACCCCAGGAATGCTCATCATTTGTGAAAAATACATGCTCTTTTCTCCCTCTGTTGCCTCTGCCTTGTCTGCTTGATCTGTACCTCAAAAAATGACAGTGATTCTTTAAGGCCCAGCTCACATGTCATCTACTTTCTGAAGCCTTTTCTAATTCCTTCAACATAATTAGCTCTTCCTCCTGTCACCTTCCAAAACCCTTTGTACGTTCTGCCGCTGCAGCATTTCACATTCTGTATTATACTCCCTTGATATTTAAGTTACATTTTAAATTACAGATGTAACCACAGGTTTTCTGTATACAGAATAAAATCCTCTCTCTCTCTCCCTCCCCCAGAATCCTTCCAGCACCATCCCCCAAAACTAATCATTACTAGCAATTTCGTTGGAGAACTTCCAGAAATTTGTATATGTAAGTAAGCATATATGAGGATGTGGGTAGGTAGAGTTAGTTGTCTGATCCAAAATGGGTCACATAAAGCTATTGCTATGCAACCTGCACTTTTCCCTTGTTGGACATCTTTATATATCTGTAGAAAACTATACTCCATTTGTGTTAATTCTCTGTCAATAAATTTGGCCTCAGTTCAGTTCAGTTCAGTCACTCAATCGTGTCCGACTCTTTGCGACGCCATGAACCGCAGCACACCAGGCTTCCCTGTCCATCACCAACTCTCGAAGTTTACTCAAACTCATGTCCATTGAGTCAGTGATGCCATCCAACCGTCTCATCATCTGTGATCCCCTTCTCCTGCCTTCAATCTTTCTCAGCATCATGGTCTTTTCAAATGAGTCAGTTCTTTGCATTAGGTGGCCAAACTATTGGAGCTTCAACATCAGTCCTTCCAATGAACACCCAGGACTGATCTCCTTTAGGGTGAACTGGTTAGATCTCCTTGCAGTCCAAGACTCTCAAGAGTCTTCTCCAATACCACAGTTCAAAAGCATCAATTCTTGGGCACTCAGCTTTATTTGTAGTCCAACTCTCACATCCATATATGACCACAGGAAAAACCATAGCCTTGACTAGACTTGGCCTAGAATCTGTCATTTTATTTTATTAAAAAAATAAAATGTTTCCTTTGTCTTCTAGATTTTATGTGGTTTCTCCTTCCTTCTGTCCCTTCTTGCCTCCCTCCTTTCTTTCCTTCCTTTCTCCCCACCTCTCCCTTTTCTGCCCCATCTCCTCCTCCTCTCTCATTTATGAGGTTTCTTTTCCCCCACTATCTTATTCTAATAGTTTGGAAGGTTTATAGTCTGTTTTAGTCCTTGAAATGGTCACTCTTAGAGCTTTAAACAGTATACCTGGAGATCTATTTCTTTCTTGTAAAAACTTTAAAAATCTTGTGATAGTTTCAGGTGGACAGCAAAGGGACTCAGCCATACATATACATGTATCCATTCTCCTCCAAACTCCCCTCCCATCCAGGCTGCCACATAACATTAAGCAGAGTTACCTGTGCTCTACAGTAGGACTTTGTTGGTTATCCATTTTAAATATAGCAGAGTGTACAGGTTGATGAGCTTTCCAGACGTAAAGAATCTGCCCGCAATGCAGGAGACCCACGTTCAATCCCTTGGTTGGGAATCTCCCCTAGAGGAGGGCATGGCAACCCACTCCAGTATTCCTGCCTGGAGAATCCCAAGGACAGAGGAGTCCAGAAGGCTACAGTCCATAGGATTGCAAAAAGTTGGACACAACTGAAGTGACTGAGCATGCACGCCCATACAGGTTGATACCAAACATCATTTATTCCATATATAATTCACAAATTCTCCAGCATATAAGATGTAAAAATCAAGGCATGTATAAGTCTCCCCACATCCTTTCCTCTGCCATTGTTGTTGGTTAAGCAATTTCTTTTTATACACAGCTGTGGTTTAGAATATTTACATTCTGTTCTGTAACCATAATCCCCAGAGCTGCTTAGCCTTAGTTCTAAATTTAAATGAGTATAATGTTTACCAGCAACTCATACATTTCCTAGCTTTTCCATTCCTAAATTAGTAATTTTGATATGTAGTTTGGGAGACTAAATTTCATTATTGAGTCCCCTATTCCTCCCACACCTACCATGAACTTATGAGGGTTGTGTGCTATTTTCTCTGAGTCTGTGTGCTGGTAAATGTCTTTCTGCTACTTTAATACATGAGATATAATCAGACTGGCTATCACATTTGAGAACACACTTACTACCTTTAGAATTTTGTACTCATTGCTACCATGTCTTTTAGCATTAAAGGATAAAGGCACAGGCCAGCCTGATTTTTTTCCTTAGGATATTTCCTGATTTTACTACCTGAATATTTCCCATCAAAGTGACATGATATATTAAGGTTATTTTTTTTTAATTTCTGTAGATTTGGGCATTTCATTAATTCAGAAAAAGTTTTCTTCTATAATATCATTAAATATATTTGTGTCCCATTGTTCCGATCTTTTCTTCAGGAATGCCCAGTATGCATATCCTTTGTATTTCATAAGTATTGCCTTATGAAATCTTAGTTCATTGTCTTTATTATTTCCCCTCTTGTTCCATTAAAAAAAAGCTCTGTATTACTGGCTCTCCTCTCAACTGAATAAATTTTATATCTTGCTGATGATAAGTGTTCCCTCTATAAGAGTTTTACTACTATTTTCAATTTTTGTTATTCCATGTCAGATCCTGTCTGCATTATATGTAGTTTTACTTTGGAAATGGTTTATTCTGGTCTGTTATTTTCTCAGGGTTATAATGGGGTAGGGTGAGGCAGTGAGCTAGGACAGCCAGCAGATTTTCCCTTGAGTTTCTAGTCTCAGAATCTGTTATCAAATATGCACTGTCTGAGTTTACAAGTATTTCCCCAGGGAAGACATCAGTGTGGGTCACAAAGAGGATCCATAGATCAATGTCCCTCTGATTGGTCATTTAGCATTTATGTATATCTCTCTCTTCTGGTGACAAGCTGCAAGTCTGATGGTTGTTTCCCTCTCTCTTCTACCTTACCTCAAAGACATTTAAGGAATAGGAGTTGATGTTGAAAAAATAATGCCAGTTACCCACATAGTACCTCCTTTGGCCCTCTTTCTCTTGCCTACCCACTTTGTGGAACTGAGTTACTACAAAAAACCTCACTTTTCCATGGCCCACTCATACATACTCTCACCAGCAAGTAGCCATTTATTTGGCCTTTAAGAATCTTTTCTTAGTTTTAGGGAAACCTGGCAATTTGTTGTCTCTTTCATAAAGTCCAAGCTTCACTGAATATGGCAGATACAGGTTTTAACTCATTTTATTTTACAGTAACATTAGCTCTGTAACATACAACCTCACTTCTAACTTTCAATGGTTTAGCATGATGCAAGTTCATTTCTCATTTGCATAAGAGTGCGAGGCCAATGTTCCTGTCAGGGGTCAGGCACATGGTGATTCAGGGGCCTGGGCTCTTTCTAATCTGTAGAGTCCTGGAGACCTCTGTATTTTGCATGAGGATCAGGAGAGAGATAGGGAGACCTGGGTTTGATCCCTCAGTTGGGAAGATCCCCTGGAGGAGGGCATGGCAACCCACTCCAGTATTCTTGCCAGGAGAATCCCCATGGACAGAGGAGCCTGGCAGGCAACAGTCCATGGGGTCCCAAAGAGTTGGATGTGACTGAGCAACTAAGTACAACAGGAAAGAGATAGGAGGAAGAGAAAAGAAGAGGAGGGAAAAGTAGAAGGAGAAGAAGAAGGGAATGGAGGAGGAGGAAGAAGAAGGGGAGGAAGAGGAGGAGGAGGGGAAAGGCACACCCGTCTCCTAACCACCTTGGCTCAGAAGTGGCCCTGCTCACTTCTGCTCACATTCCTACTATGAGAACTAGTCACACAACAAAATGCAATGGGGAGGCTAGAAAATGTGGCCCCTGCCTGGGCTGTTGTTCCCTACCTACTCCTCTCTGTTATAAAAAAGACAAGAATGAACTCTGGTAAGGAGTTAATCATCTCAACCTCATAGCAATTTCCTAGTTTTACTTAAGATGGAATTTTCTTTACTATTTTTATTCCTTGTTTTGTTTTCAGGGGGTTCCAGAGAAGGGAGTACAGTAAACGTCTTTTAACTTGTTTACAAATCTCTCCCTCCTACCAATTTGTGATCTTCTTTAAAAGGGATCCATGATTTACCTGTCTGATATTTTCCAGGCCCCAGCATCATGCCTGACATAGTAGATACTGAATAAATGTTTCTTGGATGAAAAGATGAGTGAATTCCTGTCCTGAGTGGGTGCAACCTCCTCTTCCCATCGTCTTTGTCTCAACTGAATCTCTCTCTTCTCTCTTTAGGAGAAAGGTGAGGCGAGGGGCTGTCAGGGTTGCTGCGTCGTCTCCTCTCTACTTTCATTCCCATCACGGTCCAGCTCAAGACTTGTGCCTCGTTTCTCTGCACTGATTCAACCCTCCCCTGGATGAGATCTGGTTAGAGTCCGGCCCGTAGCTCAGCAGGCTTCTTGCTGCCACGCCAACATTTAACGACGTGTCTCCTTGTAGCTTGGCTGTAAGATTTGACACGGGGGGAAGAAAATCTCTGTCCGGGGAAACATAACTCAGTGGTGAGGATGACAGGTATGCTGCCACTCAAGCTGGTGTCAAAAGTCATGGACATTAAGTGGGACTAGAATGTGGGTCAAACATGTGTGAGGGAGCCTGACCAAGTAGAAAACTCTTTCCTGCTTTAAACACCCCGAACAAAGTGGTCCACTCTATTCAAATCCACTTCTAATGGCAAGTTACTTTTCCCATGACAGTCCCAAGGAAGGCACATTGATAGAAAATAGTAGGATAAAGTAGCTAAATCCTTGGAATCTAATAGACCTGAGTTTAAGTCCTGCTCTGCCCTTTACTGCCCTTTATTATTTAAGCAACTTGAGCTTCAGCTTCTTCACCTATAACACTGAGATAATAGTATGTACCCTGCTAGGTTGTTATGAGGATAAATTAAATTTAATCTAGGACATGGCAGAGACAGTCAACATGTAATCTTACATGAATAAAAACAAATGTACGTGAAGTTCTCACCATGGTGCCTGGCATGTTATAAGCAGTCAGTGTAAGGTGGTTGGACCAGTAATGATAGACTAGGCTTGCTAGGTTTACCGCAGCAACAAAATCCCAAAATCCCATATCTTAAAACAAAGAGAGCTTATCTCTTGCTCATGCTACATATCCACGGAGGGTCAGGTGGGGACTCTGATCTAAGTGATCCTCAGGCTGCAAGAACAGCCACCACCTGGAATGCTATCAATCACTGTCCATTAACAGGTTAAGTATATTTTCCACTCCTTGATTTTGAGTTTGGTTATGTCATCTGACTTAACTCTGGCCAGTGGGATGTTAGTTGAAGCAAGTAGAGACTTGAAGAAGCACTTGCACTTGAGTTCTTGTAACTCTGCCATCAACATGAGAACATGCCTGAGCTAGTGGGCTGGAGCAAAAGAGATATATGGAGCAGAGCCAAGATGCCCCAGGCACTCAGTCAAGACTATCCTTAATCAGCCCACACCTAGCTGACCCCAGACATGTGAGCAAGAGCAGTCGAGATCAGAAGAGCCTCTTAGCTAATCCCAGAGGATCCCAGATTCATAAAAAATAAAGAATTACTATTGTATATTAAAGTTTGAGGGTTGTTTGTTACACACCATTATTGTGGCAATGGATATACCCTGTCCTGGCTTCCTGCTCTCTGGAACATAGGACTTGGCATCTCTTTATAAGTCAAAAGGGAGTTTGACACCATGTAACTTTATAAATTTCCACTTAACACGAATTTTCTCCCCTATTTCTTTGGCTCAAATGCTAATGAGGAATTCTCATTTACTGTTACTACACGGGACACTATTTTGCCAGTGTATATCTACTCTAGTCCCTGTTTCTTCATCCCCTTCATAATATGTCTCCGTCTTTCTTCCAGAGAGCAAATCAACCTTGTTCCAGATATTCCAGACCCAAGTACTCATAAAGTCCTTCTCTCTGTAGGACCTACTTTCTGTAGAAGCCAGTAGTTTATAAATAATAGTAATCCTCATTTATTTTCCTTCATCATTAAAAACTTCCTTGAGGGCAAAGATGGTGCATTGTTAATTCTGTTATCTTTGAAAGTGAAAATGTTAGTCATTCAGTCCTGTCTCTCTGCAACCCCATGGACTGTAGCCCATCAGGTTCCTCTGTCCATAGGATTGTCTAGGTGAAAACACTGGAGTGGGTTGCCATTTCCTTCTCCAGAGGCTCTTCCCAACCCAAGGAAGCCACTTAGGTTGGCTAGTGAATTTTAGGTTGTTAGTGAATGGGTTTGGAAATACCCATTGCTCATTGGAAGAATTTTAGAACATCCATACTCTAGTATCACTCTTTAATGGGTAACTGAGAGCCAACTAGAGAGTAAATATTATGTATCCTCTCCATACCCAAGGAAGATATGGGATATCAGTTTCCCCTCGACACACCACTCTGGATCCCACAAATCTGTTTCTTCACCACCCACTCATTGCATGAGATGGAGAAATTAGATAATGTGCTCCCAGATGGGGAGATGACATTGTCTCCATTTTACCCACACAAGATCACGAGGCTCCAACAGGTCATCTAGATCCAAGCTCAGAAAGCCAATAAGAAGTTGACTGGAGACAAGCATCTGGACCTCTTACTTTCTCCACTGAATCAGACATTGAGCCTTGGCGCTGGACACTGAAACTTGGCCTGGCTTTACACAAAGCTTGGCCCAGGGTCTCCAAAGGCTCCACTGAGCTTGGCAAGGTACACTGACAGAATTGGCCCAGAGAGACTCCAGGATAACACCCAAACTCAGCAGTGCCCTCACCTCAGAGAACTTTTTGGGGGGACTTACCTGACAGCAAGCAGTGTGAGGACCGTCCATGGCATGTGAATTGAAGTTGGTTCTGACACCCCAGGGCTGCTGGCTTCTGAGCCAAGGACTGCTGGGCTTAGTTCAGAGAGGCCACTGCCAATGGGCAGGGAGACTTAGCATTCCACTCCTGCTCTTTTAATCCCCTCTGTGTAGGAATGTTCCACTGCAGAGACAGTAGAGCTTGCAGAGACAGGCAGTGGTTCCAAAGAGGAGGAGGTGGTGAAGAAACAGATTTGTGGGATCCAGAGTGGTGTGTTGAGGGGAAACCGGGGTTAGGTTCAACCATGAACTCTCTGTGTCACCTTGGACAAGACACCTTCCCTCTGGGACCCCATTTCTTCCATTTTCAAAAGATGAGGAAAGATTGATAATACAAGATTCATCTCAGGATAAAGTTCTAAAATTATAAGAGCTATTTCCATTGTGAAGTCCAAGGTGGGATTTTTGTTTTTAATCTAAAAGTCCTCTTCAGATTTCTATATAAGCATATTTGCAAGAAACAAAATATCTTAGTGGGATATCAGAAGGACAGTCCACCCTTCACTTCAATTCTAGGATTTTAAGCACCTTGAGACAGGGCCCAGCATACAGAATTCTTTGGGATGTCAAGGGCACTTAAAGGTTATATAGTCCAATCTCAGTTTTAGATAGAGAAAGTGGAGACCACAGATGTGAAGATATTTTTTGACACTCTTCAATGAACCTCAGACCCAGAACTTAGGTTCTCTGATCTTTAGAATAAAAGATCCTTCTCATAATTAAAATTTTATGCCTGAAATTTCATATAAGGCCTCTGAATTCCAAGGCTTTCAGATGCTTCACCTTTTAAAGCAGGCTTGCCTCTTCCTTCCTTTGGGCAACATTCAGGGTTAGCTTAGGGATTTACCATAGAGACTAGGAGAGTCTTAAGCTTATGTAAAATCTGTGAAATTCCAAGCACGCAGGATCCCTGGATCCTGCAGATTTCCCCCAAGTAGTCCGAGCCTTGAACAGTAGCCACCCTGGAAAGGATGCACCCCTGCTTAAGATAGGGCGTGAGACCTAAGTTGACATGACACAAGCCCTTCTGTAAATCAACTATACTTCAATAAAAACAAATTTTAAATGAATAAATAAAAGCAGCCAGAGAAGTTAAAGACACCTTAAGTACAGAGGAACAAAGATAAGAATGACAGCAGACTTCTCCGCAGAAACCAAACAGGCCAGAAGAAAAATGGAATACAGTATTTATCAAGTGCCGAAAAAGAGAAGAGTTACAATGAGGATTCTGTACTTTGCAAAGTATCTTTAAAAAATTAAGGCAAAAGGAAGACTTGTACACATCAACAAAAGTTGAGATAATTCAGCACCGGCAGATCTTCACAAAAATAAATGTTAAGGGGAATTGTGGCAGAAGGAGGCTGAGGGGCAGAAAGCAGAGATGAAGGGGAAGGGAGGGGACAACTGAGGGGCAGATGGAGGATCTGAGGAGGGAGGCAGAAAAGGAATTCCTTTACAGCAAACTGATGCTCACTTCACTGACTTACAGCCCCCTGGTGCTGAGGCCCACTCTGACCTCTGACCAATGTCATTCCATCAGCACCAATGTTCTGCTCATGCCCTTTCTTCAGGAGAGTCCTGCGTCTTTTCCCAGACCTGTTCCCTCTTCTCTTTGCTCCCAAAACACTTATCTCAACTCGAATGGCCCTTCCTCTTTTTCCCTGGTTCTTGTCAGTCTCCAGAGGGCTGGACACCTGGCCTCTCTGACTCACTTTTGTAAGAGACTAACTTCATCCTGTTGCCTCCTATGTCATCCCACCCACATCTGAATGTCACTCTCCTTTTAAGATGATCTTCTTCTGTGATCTCTGATTTTTTTTTTTCTGTTCTCCCTTCAGCATCTTTTGAATTTGTAACGTTAGCATATATTACTATAATAATAAAAATGATATCATTGATAAAAACTCATGATGGGTAACAAATGAAAGAATGAATGAATAAAGATTCCCAGTCCCAGACCCTCTTCAATGATTCAAGCTCAGAATCCCTGAGCGGATGCGGACACGTTCCTTCGCCACCCCAGGAGCTGTGGGCACTTGCCACACAACTGATCAGGGACTCATGTTAGTGTAAGTCAGGAAAAACCCAGGCCATGTGGACAATACTTGAGTCATCTCGTTCACCCCTAGACCTCAACTCGGAGCCACTAGTGATTCTGAGAAGCATGGGACTCAGCATTCCTTTTCCCAAACACCTCTTGCTCAGAAGCTCAGAATCTTCACCTCCTTCCCAGTCAGCCATGCTGTCAAGCCATCCCACTGCTCAGGCCACTGGGACAAAAGGGAGGTGGGGGCATTAGCATCAAAGTGACCAGCGTTCACTTTTAGGCTCTGCCTCTTATTTGTCAGTGTGCCTCCAGGTAAGGAAACTTTATCTTCCTGAGCCATGGTATCCTTTCCTGTGAACTGAGGCTAAGCTAGTACCTGCCTCTGGAGGTTTCTATTAAATAGGAAGCCCAAACACGATAAGAAGTGAGAGTGCCTGGTATGATTTAGGAACATTTCCCATCTCCTTTCTCTACCAATGAGCTCCAAGCACTAATCAATCGTTTGGTCTGTTTTCTCCCTCCTGATAATCTCTAGAGATAATGCTTTAAGCCCTGGACTGGTGGGAGAGGGGCTTGGAGACACTGTATCTAATTCTCATAAATGCCCCCAGGGTACTTTACTTGTCAGAGCCTCTATCTCCTCATCTGTAAAATGGGCACAACTGTATCTATACTGTGGGTCCAGTATAAGAACTAGGAGGGAATATGCCTGTGAAAACATTCTGGAAATTGCCAGTGCCTGCACACAGATGAGAAACCACAGTGCTTCTCATCTGTGTGCAGAGCATCAGATTATGTGTTATCATCATATAACATCTAATAATACAAGAGCAGAATCTCTCATCGATGATGTGAAGTCAGTGGCAGGCAATGGCGTGTCCAGGTCAGGGATGGTTGGAGGGGTCAACATAAAAGATGAAGGATATTTATTACTGACTCATTTAGAAATGCTGATGTGTGGGGATCATAGACAATGGATTTAGTGAGCTTTATAACAGTCTTAAAATTATCTTCAGGTGATGCATCCCCCTTCTGCCTGCATCCCAGGCATATCATTCCTACTGCCCTTAAGATGCCACTGACAGCTGGCAGTGCAGTAGACAATTTCAGAGAGATCATTTCATTTAATATTCATGCCAACCCTGGGAGGGAGGTGTGCTTTTCCTCTGGTTCACAAATGAGGAAACCGAGGTACCCATCTAGTGATTTCAGAACACAAGCTGTAAAACCACCCTGGCTGAGGCTTAGATGGTCTCTGGGAAAGTATCAGGGAGTAGTCCTCCAGCGCTCTTTGGGGACCATGCCTGGTGGCTCAGTGAGTGTCCTCCCCCAGCTCACTTCAGAGGGCACAAGTGCGTGATAAGTCACTTTAGTCGTGTCTGATTCTTTGCAACCCCATGGACTGTAATCTGCCAGGTTCCTCTGTCCATGGGATTCTCCAGGCAAGGATACTGGAGTGGGTTGCAATGCCCTCCTCCAGGGGATCTTTCTAACCCAGGGATCAAACCCGAGTCTCTTATGTCTCCTGCATTCTTTATCACTAGTGCCACCTGGGAAGCTCAGAAGCACTTGTCTAAGGCAGGAACTAAACTTCATCACACTTGCCTCCCTTTTATCTTTACATCTCCTTCTAAGAGAAGGATACCAAGTCCTCCATACAGCCAGAGGACACACCTTTAAAGACATTAAAAAGGAGCAAAATGCATGTTTTGCTGGTAATGAGCTCTGGTCACCACTCACACCATCCTCAAGCAAGCCATTTTCTGGCACAGCAGCTTTAGTTGAACCATTACGGGGTGCAGGAATTCTACCAAGGGTTGTGCAGATCTGATCAAGCTGCTTTGGGTGATCATGCCCAGGCCTGGCATGGACGAGGGAAGCCCCTAAGCCCTGCTGGCTGTATGTGGGGCTGGTCCCAGTCTCATGAGAGCAAGCAGAGGTTAAGGAGCTGCAGTGGAGCCAAGGTCTCAGGGAAGGGCTGCTCTGGTCACACCATGGTCAGGGTCAACAGGCCTTCTGGAAATGTCCCAGTTGTGGCTTTGCTCTGTGCCCTGGGGGAATGACCGTTTGCAAGCCTTTCAAGGCTGAGAGACACAGCAATTTTCTGGATAATTCAGGCTCCAAACCTCTTCGCCTTCATTCCAACTATTTAGGGTTATTGTGGGAATTCTGAGGACCGCCTTGAACTGCATCAAACCATGAACCAAGAATAGGAATCAACCGCTTAACTGGCCTAATCCTAAACCAAACCCCAGTATTAATTTTCTATAAATGCAATTCAGATGGAGTCAACGTTGTTTTTGTTTTCAAATAAGACCAAACCTGTGTGGATCACTTGGAACCTGAGTCAAATCCCTATGTGTTCTAAACTTAATGGACCAGAACAAAATTGGAAAATAAAAACATCTTTTCAATGAAAACACTATTTCACTGGGTTTGTTGGGCCAGGAATCTTTTATGTCTTTTAAAAAAATGGGAAAAAAAAATCCAAATATGGAAAGACTAATTACTCAATGCAAAATATTTAGAAAAATTGAAATAGTTTAAAAATGAATGTCATTTGCAATCTCATCCTGGGATATTTCCATAACTTTTTTCGATGTGCTCTCCCTTACCATTTTACATAAATGTGATTATTCATGTAATAATAAATATTTAATCACCTCCTTGTCTTGTTAAGAATATCTCATGGCAAAATTCCATATTGATATTTAGAAAGCTACATCATTATTTTTAATGGTTGCAAACTACTCACTGGATACATTCTGGTTCATTTCACTAATTCTCTACTGGCAGTTATTTAGGTTACTTTCATTATTTCAGTTTTGCAAATAATGCTTCAGAGAACAGCTCTGCACGGGAATCTTTGCACCCTGGGCTGATTATTTTGCATAAATTACCCAAGTGTTTCTGAGTCAAAGAAGCACATATATTTTTAAAACTTTTCACACATATTTCCAGGTTTCTCCCCCAGAAAGGTCATAACAATTTTCACTCCCACCATCAGTGGATAAAAATGCTGATTTTCCCAAACCCTGACTACCACTGAGATGCCAAATGTGTCTGTCACTCTGACTGTTCTTCCAGGACTCCACAGGGAACTGCCCTGCCCACAGCCACAGGGTGACTAACTGTCCCATTCGTCCAGAACTGAGGAGGGTCCTGGAACATGAGATTTTTGGTTTTGAAACCTGGGAAGTCCCAGGCACATAGAATGAGTAGGTCATCCTATACAACCCATGACAGTCACGCAGCCAGGATTGTTAGGAGAACTGCACACGCTCCAGTACTGAGTGTTGTGACAGCTGATTGACCCAGCAGTGAACACCTGGGTCAAGGATGGCTAACCACGTGGCACGAAGAGATGGTCTGAGCCAATCACATTTCTTCTTTGGGGAACAAGGAAAGAATTTATCAGTGAGCAATGGAAAATAGGTCTAAAGTTCATAAGCTGAAGAGTGGACAAAGAGGTCAGTTAGCTAAGCACCAGCCAAAGTAGTATGGGAGAAAAAGGTAGGAGTAAGGAAGAGGGGCTGGTTGTAAGAGACCGACAGAGAAGCAGAGTAGATGTCTTAACAGAGAAGCAAGATTCTTCATCATCTCTGCACTTCCTAAGGGCTTTCTTGTTCTCCTCAGGATTCTTGTGCAAGTGTCCTCAAAATAAATGCTTATGCCCTCTCCTTCTCATTAACTTGCTATCACATGATGAATCTCAGTTCCTTTAAGCCAAGAAGCCTATTCAACACTCCTGGATATTACCCATAATTTTCCTTTTGCCAATAAATCTGAACGGCCAAAATGGACTCCTCATGTAATTTTGTTAAAACCTGCATATCTTGAATAAATCTGAACATCTTTCTGGAAATTCATGCTTCCGCAACTTAATTCATGGACAGTCAGATGAGTAAGGTACAGGACAAGACATACTGGGTCCTCAGATGGGGTGTCTGACACCTCCTCTTCAGCATGGCAACCTTTCCAGAACTGACTCTGGCGTGGTAACCTGACTGAAGTCACTTGGCCTCCTGCTTTAATTCATGGGTCTTCTTAAGCCCATCTCTATAGCCAAATAGGAAAAACTTCACCTTGACCTTCCAGTCAAGGCTGTCTTTGTACTTGCTCTCTCCTTGGCCAGGAGCGCTCTCTAGCTATCCCATGGCCAGGGACTTCTTTTCATATAGGCTTCAGCTCAAGTATTAGCTCCTCAGAGAAGCCTACCTGGGCTAACTCATCTGTTGCGGTTTCCTCTGCTCCCCATCTCCCTGTGTACTCTTCATAGTCTTTATCTTCCATCTAGAAGATATCACAATTTCATATTAAATGACTAATTTTATTGCTTGCTTCCTCCACTAAATGTAAGCTCCTTGGGATTTATCTAATACATACTGCTTATTATTAGCAGAGTTTGAGGAACAGAATGCCTTGCATATAAGCAGGTACTGATGGACCGAGTTAATTAATTAATGGCAGAGGAAGAAAATTTGTTGCAGCAAAGGTGCACTGGCTCCCTTATCATGCTCAGTCTGGGGGTGGGGTATGGCTGATGAGCTTACAAGGCTGTGTGATTTTCAGGTCCTGATATATCTCCCAGGATATCTGGTGTGTTTGTCAGCTTGAAAGCCTCCAGCAGCTTCATACTGTACTTGGAATAAAGAGGCCTTCAGGGTCAGACCTCTGCTCATCAACCCAACATCATCTCCTTCCCTTTGCCCCATTCTCATTCTGCTTCAGTCCTACTAGCCTTCTTTATGTTCCTCGAGTCAAGCTGTGTCCTGGGCCTTTACATACACCATTTCCTCTGCCTTACCCTTGTTTATATTTATTTATTTGGCTGTGTTGGGTCCCAGCTGTAGCATGCTGGATCTTTGTTGCTGTATGCGGGCTCCTCATTGCGGGAAGTGGGCTTCTCTCTGCTTGTGGCACGTGGGCTCAGTAGTTGTGGCACACAGGCTTAGCTGCCCCATAGTATGTGGGATCTTAGTTCCCTGACCAGAGATTGAACTTACGTCCCCTGCATTGGAAGCTAGACTCTTTAACCCCTGGACCACCAGGGAAGTCCCACCTTCCCCTTATTTTATCATCTTTGTAATCCAGAGAAGCTTCCTATGACCCTCTCATCAAAATATCCCCCACCCTAGCTTGGCCTCCATCACTTCCACCTGCTCACATCCTTTACACCACGTGTCCACTAGTTTATTTCTTATTCATTTGCTCACTTGCCCTTGTATTATGTGAGTACACCCTGCCCCCATCCCCATGTGTTTTAAACTTCATGAGTTTAGAGACTCTTTCTTTTTATCTATCACTATATCCACAAACCCAGACAGATGCTTGGTAAATATTTATTGAGTGGCTGAATGAATGGATGAACGAGTGATTTTATAAGTCAAAACCAGCCATTGTAATAGACCATCTCCAACATTTAACTGACTTAAGCTCAATACTTCTGGACACTAGCTTAACTCATGCAGTCACCAGATAATTTCTACTCTCAAGTCATTGTCAAAAGTATGACTGGAAAGTTATATGTTCAAGATTAAATATGGCATATTTACAGAAAATGTTTTAGGTGCTTAAAACTTGGTCCAAATTCAAAAAATATCTCCCCACTCCCCAGTTTCCATGTTCTGCAGGGAGCATTTTCAGAGCCCCATTTTGCTTTTCCTGCCTTCAGCAGGCTCCAGCTTATTTTTAGAAATCACCTAGGCCTTGTCTTTAAAATGCTTGACCCTTCTTGCCCAGGTGGGGAGGAAGTCTGCTTCCATTCAGCCTTAACAGCATGTCTCAGCAAACAAATGTTCCAGGGAAACAACCAAGTGAGTGAAAGTGAAACTTGCTCAGTTGTGTCCGACTCTTTGTGACCCCATGGACTGAATTCTCCAGGCCAGAATGGAGTGGGTAGCCTTTTCCTTCTCCAGGGGATCTTTCCGACCCAGGGATCGAACCGGGGTCTCCTGCATTGCAGGTGGATTCTTTACCAACTGAGCTATCAGGGAACCCCAGAAGCAACCAAAATCTTTGTTAATATCAAGGGAGACCAGATCACAGAAGTCAGATGCTGCTGGACAATTGCTCTTGAGCCAACCTTCCCAGTAACCCAGTCATTTGAGGCTGGGAAAGAGGCTTCCTCCAAGATGAGAGCAGGGAGCACTGGAAGACTGCGTGCCTGGTTCTGTATGCAGCGTGTGACAGCACAGTCATGGAAGAGCGTGTCTCCCTGAGCATCCTTAGCTGATATGGCTAGCTTTTGCCTGGTGGAAAAGTAACCAACCCTTCCTTATCCAAAATGAGTTTGTATTTCAGGTGAAATACTCTCTTTCAGGCAATGAATTCTGAAAAAACTTTATGCTATGAAGAAAGATCATCAAAGTACCAAGAGGCTCAAGCTCTAGTCTGATGTTCAGCAACTGACTTCTATGTGACTCTGGACAGGCCATTTCCCCTGTTCGGGCTTCATTTTCCCCATCTGTAGAATAATAAGAGTCACTCTGCCTGATCTGTAAGGGGCCTTCTCTATCAGTTTCAGTGGTTCTCAATCTTGGATGCAGGTTAGAACTCCCCTAGGGAAGAGGTCAAGTTCAGGTACCAGCACTTTTTTGAAGGTGCCCAGGAGATTCTGAAATCACGGATACTCTGCCCATGGGAGATAATAAGTAGGAAGCAGACAAGATGCAGGCCAGTTGAGATTTCAGGTCACTTTTTATTACTTTCTAGAAGTATTTCTGGCAACTCTAGAGCAGGTGTGCGTGCATGCGTGTTGTCGCTTCAGTCATGTCTGACTCTTTGTGGCCCCATATACTGTAGTGCTTAGCACAGGACTCTCCAGGCAAGAAAACTGCAGTGGGTTGCCATGCCCTCCTCCTCAGGATCTTCCTGATCCAGGGACTGAACCCAACTCCCCTGTGTCTCCTGCATTGCAGGTGGATTTTTTACCCACTGAGTCACCTGGGAAGCCCCAAGTCTGGATGACTAGATTCTAAATATAGCTCATGACCTGTCTACTCATCATTTAACAAACTTGTCTAAAATTATTACCGAAACCTTGTTGCAAACATTGCCCCATTAGACATTGTAAGCCCTGACTGAAATAAGCTTTGTGCTGCCACTTCCTAGATATATGAAGTTGGGAAAATTCTTTGATCTTTTTTTCTTCATTTGTAAAATGTGGGTACTATTTATATCTCTTTCCTATGTCATTGTGAAAATTAAACTGAAATAATGTACATGCAGTGCCAACATCTTGCAGGGAACATAGCCGACACTAAATTACTCTTAAGTTCTCTTTCAGTTCAGTCCAGTCGCTGAGTCATGTCCAATTCTTTGCAACCCCACAGACTGCAGCACGCCAGGCTTCCCTGTCCATCACTCCTTCTCTTTGGTATTTAGTTAAAGTATGTTCACATAGAACAAATTCCCCCATAGGACATTTTGTAGAATTCTACTTCCTTCAAAACACTTCCCACAATGTAAGAAAGGAATGTTTTGGCCAAATACATTAGGAAAGCCTGCATGCCACATTCTCTTCTTGAAGTGATATTTAGCATGTGAAGGTAAATCAGTTCCTTAAAAAAAATATACCCCAGATTTGTAGTATTTGCTGATTTCCGGGTATAAATTCTCCCTCTGTGGTCAATTTCAAGTTACCAATACTGTGTGAATGAGTGTGAGTTGGGAAGAGATGTGCAGAATAGGCATTCTTGAGCTGGTCAGAGCTGGTGCCAGCCCACCACCAAAGTAACTACTGGCACATCACAATCTCTGATATGTCCTGTGATACTAATAAATAAGCCTATTTAGTTTTACTTAGCTCATGCATGCACACATACTTGGTCACTTCAGTCGTGTCCAGCTCTTTGTGCCACATGGACTATAGCCCACCAGGCTCCTCTTTCCATGGGATTTTCCCAGAAAGAATACTAGAGTGGGCTGTCATCCCCTTCTCCCAGGGGTTCTTCCTGACCCAGGAACCAAAACTGTGTCTCCTGCATTGCAGACGGATTCTTTACTGCTGAGCCACCAGTGAAGGCCTTACTTAACTCAGTGTTTCTCAAATGTCTTAGACTATGGAACCCTTTATTCTCATAAAACCTCTTGATATTCTATGGAACTGGTGCTCTTGGAAACATACTTTAGGAACTACTGATGAGAAATAGCTCATATATATGTATTTTTCCTAAACATTCATCAACATGCCATCATTTAAAACATGAAAGTATGGTCTGCACAATTAGAAGTAGTGTACAAGCTGAGGACTGCAGAGAAGAAAAGCCACAACTCCCATCTTTAAGGAGGAGACACAAAGTAATTGGTGAATCACAGCTGAGCTAGAACTAATACATTGAGGCTGTGATGCTCAGGGTAGAGTCTAGAGAAGAGGCTGGAGGAGCAGGGAGAGCCCTCGGCAGGAGGTGGTTGTGAGCCAAGCCTGAGAGCATGAGAGGGCTCATGAGGTTTTGGAGAGAGAGTGGCTTCTGGAAGTGGGCAGGGCCTGAGCCAAGACCTGGATGAGATAATGAGCCTGTGGTAGGTCACTCTGCCCCCACCCCACCCAGTTTTCCTCAAAGTCATATCTGAGCAGCTGGAGCACCCATCTCCAGAGACCAAGGTTCTCTCCTAGATCAGCCCTTCAGTGGCTCTTCCTGTCTGCCTCCTTGGGCATGTTTCTGTGTGTCCATCTCTTTGACACATCTGTGTATCTGTCTATGATTTGGAGGACTCCCCAGGTAACCAGGTTCCTTGGTATCACTCCCGGAGAAATTGAGAGCCAAACTCTCTTCAGAGGTAGAAGGTGCTGGAGCCCAACATGGAACCTAAACTCCATACTGAAGAAGGAGGCCTGTCCTCCTTCCAGCTGGCCATAATGCTGCATTGACCCTAGAGCTCCATGAGGACCTAGAGGTGGTCCTGCGGAGTAATACTAACATTACTGCTACTTTTTAAAAAATTATGGTAATATATACATAAAATTTACCATTTGTTACTATTTTAAGTATATAGTTCAATAGCATTAAGTTGTGAAATCCTCACCACCATCCATCTTCAGAGCTTTCCATCTCCCCAGATTCCAGCTCTGGGTTCATTAGTTAACTAACTCCCTATTCACCCCTCCTGCTATTACCCACTAACTACTCCTCAGGTCTTAGACACTGTTTTAAGAAATCTGCAAGTATCAATTCATTTAATCCTAATATAACCCCAGGATATAACTATCTCCACTTCACATAATGAATGGAAAGATGAAGAAATGGAGGTTGAACAACTTGCCCAAGGACATAGAGCTAAGAGCAGCAGAGCTAGTATGTCAACTCAGTCAGATCTGATCACTGAACCCATGATTCCATATCTGCTCTCTTCCTCAGGGCCAAAGGTGGATCCATCCCAGACTCAGCAAGGGGAAAGATTTCCCTGTGAGGCTGCTTGAGGCTCCCAGGTGCATGAGGGATGGAGCCCCCTTGGCCTTTGGGTGACCAGGACCTGACATCATCTGTCCCTCCCATACCAGATGACCAGACCCCCAGCAGAGGAGATCTGGGGTCGCCAGACCACCAAGCAGCAAAAGCTGTGTATGTGTCTGGGAAGGGTATTCTGCTTCCCTGAGAGCTTTCAGCTAGAAACATGGAGACAAAGTGTGACCAGGTCTGGCAGTCACAGCCTCTCAGGCAGCTCTTTATTCTGGAGGTGTCGATGGGGGCGTAAGGGTGATGTCAGACTTGGGCAAGCTGAGGGCTGGGGCCAAGGAAGTGATTGGTAAGACAAGGTCTTGGCAGAGATGGTTCACTCGGCATTTGAAACAGCCACCTCAGAGCCTCCCAAAGCACAAAAGAATAGTCAAGATGGAGAGTGGGGAACAGATATGAAGGATTCTTGGCTGTAGAGACAGATTTCTGGAATATGAGTGACAAGGCCTGTCAAATACTCTCCAGACTCAGGGATCTGACTTGAAATTGAACCCTTGGTCAAAGTTCCTGTGTAGGGGCCTGTATGGTCTCACCCTTTTGGTGGCCTCATGTTAAACTTTCCTGTTTGTACATGCAAATGTGTGTGTATATTTCTGTGGGTTTAAAAGTCTAATAATGAGGCTCTCTGTAGCTATTTCAGGCTAAATCATGTCAAGCCCAGACAAAGATCTAAGGCGACTAGCTTGTGTTGTTTCCTGTCAAATTCATTGGCCTTCTTGGAATTAGACTCATAAGGTTAGTTTACACAGCTAGGATGTCTTTCCCAGCTGGAGCAGGGTGGAGTGGAAAGTGATTGATTCTGTACTGCTCCCACTCTGGCTAATAGGCAATTACTGCAGAGGGGGCCCAGACTGGAGAGTCCACACCCTTGTCATCCACTTCTTTCACAGCCCCTTTCTGAAACCCTGCTTGCTATCCTGCACTCTCCATCAGAATCTCTCTAGATTTTGCCCCACCTAATAAGCCAATGATGGTATCTGCTGTGTCTCCCATGCTCTTTGGAGGAACACTGCCCTGCCCTCAATGCTCTGCCACAGGAAAGATTCTAGGCTATTTTTTGGGCAGGAGATGGTCACTGGTGGACACTACCCAAAGGGATCCAAGCATACTAGGAGACAAGACTAAAGTACTGAAAACACAAAAGTAAAGGCAGACAATATGAACAGATTCACAGGTGCACCATAGGCTGAAAGAACTGATTAATATGTTCAATAAAATACTAATAGAAAAAAGCTTGAAAAGTTTTATGGAAAAATAAAACTGACAAAAATCAACTGGAAATTCCAGAACCATAAGATGAAATAACTCATTTTAAGTACCCAAAAGATAGGTCTAATGTCGTTTTAGACACAGGTAAAGAAAGGATCAGTGAAGACGAAGATAGGTAAGTAAAATACACATGTGATTGTGTCACACTCTTACTTAGAGATCTCCTTTAACCCTTCATTACTTACCTGATAGCACCAGCGTTCCTATTATACTCTCCAGTCTCATCTCTCCCCTACATTCACCCTTTTCTTCACTTACATAGGAATGAGTACTCTGTGTTCTCAAAGATGCTGTGCATAATTTTGCTTATTATTGCCAGGAAATCCTCTCTACACATCTGTTCTGCCACTTTGAGACCACTCAAGACTGACCACAGGTTGGGTTCCAGCAGGCAGGCAGGCAAGCAATTAGAGAAGAGGGGAGAAGGCTATAAGGAGATGTTCTGAAGACGGGATGAGTGACTTAGCACATCTGCAATCCAACTTTCTCTGCCTAGCTCTTGGTTCTAACTATTTAAGGAAAACAGGAGTACTTGCCCCACATGTTTTTGGTGAGGACAGACTGAGATTGTGAGCACAGAACATGGGACACCGCCATCACTTTACTATTGTTACCTTTCTTGTATTATTTGGCCATGGATCTAGCCTGGATTTGTCTTCTGGTTTGGTCACAAACCTTTAGGCAAATCAGTAGGTACTTGAAGACAATAACGGAAACTAAGTGCTAGTAGTTCATGTGTCTCTTCTCGTTTAATCCTCTCCCTGTGTCCATGAGGTTGATTGTATTGATGCTGGTTACAAATGAGGAAACAGAGGTTCTAAGATGCCAAGTGACTAACCCAAGCAGTACCAGCAAAGTGAGAAGAAGAGCTAGGACTTAAGTCTTTTTGTTATCCGAGGCTCATTGCCCCAGCTTACACTGCCCAAGGTCACACACCCAGGAGAACCAAGGCTACAGCCCAGGTCCTCTAGGCCTCACCTTGGTGTTAGTTTCATTGAATGATGGATAGCAGTGTTGGGACTCTCAGTGATGACCATCAGTGTGCTCTCTGGACAATGAGAAGACTGAGGCCCAGAGTCCACAAACTAGGTCTTATGGCCTCAAAGCTAGTGGCCTTCCCACTGTGCCACCCTACAGGTGGTACTTCCCAGACCCCAGTACAAGGAGGATGTTGTTATTATTATTATGTGTTGCCTGGCTTAGTTTTCAGGCCTAAAAAGAAAAGATTCAGAGTGGTTAGAAGGCCCACAGCTCAGCAGTTCCCATACCCAAGGCTCCTCTCAACTACTATGTGGACTCTGCTCTTGCCCCCACCCCTACCTCTCAACAACCCCTTTTCTATGTGGCTGAGGCAGCTGCAGCCCCAGAGAGGTAGGGGGTGGGGTGGAGAAGGCCCTACAGTGCAGACATTCACATCCAGGCTTTTGGGGGTTTTCCTTTGCCTCCTGGGCTCTCAGAGCTGTGGCTGGAGCCAGAGAATCTGTTCCTCATTAGCTGTACTTTTGCTGTGAAATGAAGTGCTCTTTGAACCTGGGGGAGCAGGAAAGCCATTTACACCCCTGAGAGGACAGGGATGCCAGTCTTGCCAGCACATTCCTTTGGTTCCTTTTATCTCCTGGGTGGAGCTCTTGGCAGGCAGCTGCCGCTGCCATCTCCCTGGTGGGGCCATGAGGAAAGGTGGTCTGTGGGGTGAGCAGAAGATATAGGAGGGGAACATGCCTATCTCTCAGTTGAGGTAGGAGAAGAAAACCAGAGTTACCTGCCGTCTTTCCCTGTCCCCATATTCCTCCTGATATTCCTTTATCCTGAATGACTTCAATGAAACCTTCAGAAATCATTCATCTGTCTGCCCATTTGCTCATCCATCCACCATCCATCCATTCATCCCAACAAGAACTTGAAAATCCAAAGTCAGAACCGAGAGAGTCCAATGACATTTCTTCTTCTCCTTCATTTTACTGATGGAGAAACTGAAATGAGAGAGTTGACTTATTCCTGGATTCACTGGGAAAATATCATTTGAATGTTTTTCATGAGCCAGATATCCACTCTCACTCTCCACACTGTGGATAGAGGTGCAAAAGCATGCACATGTTTCAGCCTTCAAGATCATTCTACCAATGGGGGCAGATGGTAAACAAGTGAACAAATAAATAAACATGATAATGTCAAATGATGGCAACTGCTCTGACAAAACCAAGAGAGGCATCTCTTTAAGAGGAGTGGTTGGGGAGCAGGGAATACATTTTAAAAAGGTGGTTGGGGAAGTCTCTCTGAGAAGGTAGTAATCTGAACTAAAGCCTGAGTGATGACAAAGGGCCAGCCAAGGGAACATGTGAAGGTAGAACCTGTACAGGCAAGGGGATGCTGGTACAAAGATCCTCAGGTGAGAATGAGTCGGGCTTGTCTGAGGAGCAGAAAGAAGGCCAGTGTGGCAGAAGCAAATGAGCAAGAAGGGGGAGACTGCTACAAAATGACACCAGATAATTAAGTATCTCTCAAAGGGCCTAGAAATCATAGTGGTGGTGGTTTAGTCACTAAGTTGTGTCTGACTCTTGCAACCCCATGGACTGTAGCCCACCAGGCTCTTCTTCCAGGGGATTCTCCAGGCAAGAATATTGGAGTGGGTTGCCATTTCCTTCTTCAAGAAATCATGGGAGGAGTTTAATCTTTGTCTACATGGAAGCCATGGGGGGTTCCAAGCAAGGGGCTGACATGAAGGATTTTGTGTTCTCAAAAGGAGTCCTCGGCTGTGTCAAGAACAGACTTAAGGGAGGCAGGGAGTAAGGCTCACACGGAGAGGCTGGTTGGAGGCTACCTGAGGTAGACCAAGTACAACACAGTGGTGGACCCCCACCCCTCCTGGCCCATAATGGTGGTAGCAAGGGGACAGAACAGGGCAGAATCGGGGAACATTTGGGGAACAGAGTCAATAAGCCCACATAATTTGCTCATGGGTTGGATATGGACTGTGAAGAAAAGAAGAGAGATGGAAGGTTTTAGCCTGAAGAGTCTGGTACATAGTCATGGCACTTAATAAGATGAGAAAGCCTGGGAGGAGCAGGTTTCTGGAGGGAAATCAAGAGTTCTGTTTGGGTAGATTAAATAGGAGATGCCTCTGAGAAACTCCAGACAGTGCCAACAAAGCAGATGGATACAAGTCTGGAGGCAGCGGCCAAGGCTGGTCATACAGGGACCCATGCACACAGGCCTGCACACAAACTCAGAGATGTGGGGGAGGCAAACAGCCCTCAGAGGGCCATCTGCTCTGACTCAAGGCTGCCAAGAAGGCACTGCCCCTCCTCCCTACTCCAGGCCAGGGAGGGGGCTTTGAGACTGTCAGGATTCACTAGGCCTTGCTCTGGGACTTCCTCTCTCACAGAAGCAGACCTAGGTAATAGTGGGAGTAGAGGCAAGGTGGGTAGAAAGTATTGAGATCAGACTTCTGTGGGGATAATGACAATAATAATAACAATAAACATACCCCTCTGTGAGGAGACGGTTAATCTTGCTTTTGAGCTTCTTCATGGACCATCATCACCTCGAATTCCCCACAGGCTCTGAGAGATTAGCAGCCTGGTTCCAACAGTCCCAGTTTATATTGGTCTCTAAGACCAATTTGACTGCACTCTGCCCAATATTCGGCTGTCTCCTCCCTGAAAAGTCTTATTTTGAGAGAGCTAGCAGGGTAAGTTCTGGAGGCAAACTGCCGGGGGTTCAGATGGTGACTGGGCCACTTCCAGGTCATATGATCATGGGCAAAGCAAATGAGTCAGTCTCACTTCTGTTTCCCATCTATAAAATGGGGATATTTCCAGTGTTAAGAGAATTGATATTAATTTTTATGTAGAGATTAGAAGAGCACAGAAAGTGCTATACATGTGTTAGCTACTACTGTTGAAATTGTCTTAATATGCACTGAGAAGTCTCACCCAGGGACCCAGGGGTGTCTGGAACCTGGAGAGAGGATCCAATGCCCTCTTGTAACAGCTGGCAAAACTGAGGCCCCAAGAAGGGGAGTGGATCAGCTTCCTAAGCAAGTTGGGTCCCTAAATCTGGCTGATGGAGGAACTCTGCTCCCTAAAAGCCACCACCCGCCAGACTATTATTTCTCCAGGAGACAGACTTCCAGGCTCTCTATACTCTTAATTCATGTGGAATTTCTGCACTGGGCTCAGCTCCCAGGAGAAGCCCCTCCACCCCTTTATGAAAATAGAGCGGAGTCATTCAGCAAAACCTCAACCTAATGCTTTTAAGGAACTGGCAGGTTGAAATAGGAAACTATTCTAAGTAGAAACCACAGAAACAGCATATGCCTGCGGCTGCCGGCTGCTGCTATATCCCACCGGAGGCCCCGGGGATCCGGGAGCTGTTGGCCACGCCACGTGAAGGGGCCTCAGGAGCCTGGCCCTGGTGCTGCTGACCATCCATGGCCACGTGACAGCAAGCGCCATGTCTCATGGGCATGATGTTTTCAGGTCAAAGCAAGGTGAGGTGGCCAGACAGGCTACCAGTGTTAGAAGCACAGAACGCGAGTGTCAGAGCAGACTTGCCTTTTTCTGTGTGAGGGCCTCATGTTGAGATTTGTTGAAACAGATGCCCAGAGAGGGGAAGCAACTTTCCTAAGTTGCCCAGCACAGAGTTGGTGAAGCTGGGAAAAGACCTACATCATTTTGTACCTAATACAAAGCTCTTTAACATATTCACCCCTTCTATTCCAGAGCATAAGCTCCGGGTCAGAAGACCAGAGTTTATCCTAGGCTCTGCCTTTCCTAGCTGGATGATCTTGAGCAAGTTACTTAACCTCTCTGTGCCTCAGTAGTTTTTTTCTTTGTTTGTTTGTTTTTAATAAAATGGGGAATAATATGACTACTGCCTAACGGGATTGCTATTAGGAGTCAGTGATAATACATATGCAGTTCTACATATGGTGCCTGACAAACAAATGTATTAAATGGCCAGTAAATGCCAGCTACTTTGCCCCCTAAAGAGCTCAGTCAAGTGGGGGAGACAAAAAGTGAAAACTGATTTATTGCTAAAAATGCCAGGACAGTGGGAAGCAACGATGTCCTAACCCAGGCAAAGGGTTTGACCTGGTGAGGAGACAGACACTGAGAGGACCGGGTGGGCCAAACATTCCTCAAACACCTGTTACGTGTGGAGATTAGAACTCAGGTGCAAGGGGTATCTTCCACTGCATCAAGTTTTGTTGCTTTTGAGGACTGATGCCAGTAGAACATGGCTTGATTTTCTAGGAGGGGGACACACCGCACAGAGCATCTCCACACTCTTTTCCTGCCACCTGGACTATCTGGTTAGTGCTAGGATGCCATCTGAGGCCATAAAAGAAAATCTAACTATTTATTTAAAGCTCAACATAAAATTTAGCTTCTACTTCCTGTATCTGAAAATGTGCTTACTGAATGTGATAGACAGAACAATGGCTCTGTCCAAAGATGTCCACCCTAACCCCTAGTATGTTCTTGCATGCCAACAGGGACTGTGCAGTTATGGTTAAGAATCTGGAGATGGGGAGATTATTTCAGATTACGTGGGTGGGATGAATGTAATAAGGGTCCTCAAAAGAGGGATTCAGGGACAGATAATGTGATGATGGAAGCAGAGGTTGGAGTAATTGGAAGAAGTCAAGGAATGAAGGTGGCCTTCAGAGGCTGGAAAAGACAATGAGAGGGATTCTCCCCTGGAGCTTTCAGAAAGAACCACTCTGCTGACCCATTTGAGACGTCTCGCCTCCAAAACCACAACAGTGGCTTAAACTGTGTCAAACCACCAAGTTTGCTGTTATTTGTTATAGAAACCATACATGCAGTCAATGTATGGACTGACACTGCTTTAATCTGACCTTGACCGCCTCAGCCCTATCCTTGGATATGGGTAGTCTGGGTCTTATTATTATTAGCACAACCCCCAAATAGGAACAGGTGCCCCTAAAGCATGACATGAAAAGCTCTGCTTGACCTGGTTCCTTCCTGGCAAGAGTCTCCTTTCCATATCTCTCTCATCCTAGGACAGGATCTTGGTGAAATATGAGATAAAGTCTAGATTTCCCACAAAAAGCCCTGTGTGGATTCTCTGGGGGTACTGGGAGGGGTCCTGCATTCTCTATGTCACGCCTGGGAGATGCGGCCTTTGCTGTCGAGTGGTCACGTATGGGCAGCAGTGAAAGCAGAGAGTCTGACACAGGATGTGGAGGAAAGGTCGGTGGCCCCAGGTTGACAATATGGCACTGTGGTTTGACTGTTGTTGATACAGCTTCCATTTCTCTCCCCCAGCATATATGCCTGTGTCAGTCTGCATTTGCACATATGGGAGCTGATGCTTTACGAGGTGGAGGATGTTGAGGGGAGGGCATGGTTAGGAGAACAGGAACTATAAAGACCACAGAATGGCCTCTGGGCTTGTCTGGATTAGATCCTCAAAGGAGAGGGGGCGCTAGCAGCAAAACTTGATAGAATGGTTTAAGGGCAACCATGAGACTCAGGGCACAGCAGAATTAGTATCTTAAGTGGTGCCCCAGCTTCTGCTCTTACCATCCCACAGCCTCTTCTCAACAAAGCACTCAGCTGCTGCTGCTAAGTCGTGTCAGTCGTGTCCGACTCTGTGCGACCCCATAGACGGCAGCCCACCAGGCTCGTTCGTCCCTGGGATTCTCCAGGCAGGAATACTGGAGTGGGTTGCCATTTCCTTCTCCAGTGCATGAAAGTGAAGTCGCTCAGTTGTGTCCGACTCCTCGCGACCCCATGGACTGTAGCCCACGAGGCTCCTCCGTCCATGGGATGTCCCAGGCAAGAGTACTGGAGTGGGGTGTCATTGCCTTCTCCGAAAGCACTCAGAGTCATCTTCTAAAAATGTAAATCAGATGAGGTCCCTCCCCTGCTTACCATCCTTCAAAGCTTCCATTAAACTTGAATGAAATCCAACCTCCCGCTCCTGGCCTGCATTTACCCACCTCTCCGACTTCACTCCACCAGCTCCTCTCTGCCCCCCTGCTCCGGCCACACCAGCTCTCTGTTCCCTGAGCATACCAGTTCCCTTGGGCTTTAGGGCTTAGGGTCCTGCTCTTCTTTTTACCTAGAACGTCCTCCCATCCAGACCTTTGCATCTTGGTTGCTTCACATAATCTGGGTCACAGCTCAAGTATAACTTTCTCAGCGCGGTTGTCTTTGACTTTGTATCTGTTTGGGTTCCCCCCAACCAGATACTAGAAGATACTTGGTATAGGTAGCTTATTTGCAAGGTGATCCCAGGAAGCACAAGTGAGGGAGTCAGGAAGGTGTTAAGAAAGATGGGTATGTTAACAGGGTGTGTTACTGAGTTGGTTACACCTGCAGGAAACTGTTTCGGTGCTGCTGGGGACCTCTAAGGTAACATGCAGAACATGCTTCAGAATTGTCCCATCAGATACGAAGAAGCTGGCATTTTTATCCACTGGCTCCTGCCCTTCTTGGTGGAAGGCTGACCTGAGTGTGGTCAGTCTCTGAGTATAGCCAGAGCACACTCCTGTGGCACCAGAGAAAGCCCTCAGAAGGAAAGGTGGAGAGATGCAGGTGGGGTGAACTCTATGTGCCTGGGAACTGACCTGGAACTGACTGTGCCTGGGTACTCTGCAGGTACCAGAGAACTCAAAAGTAGGCCAAGGAGACATGGGACAGGGCCCCAACAGCATCTACTGTACCATCCTAGTTAGTGCTCCTTTGCCCACGCAAGGATATTTCTTCTCTTTGTATTTCTCATCTCTATCTGAAATTTTCTTATTTATTTATTCAGATACCCAGGGCTAACTTTCTATCCTCACAACCAACTAGAACATCAGCCATAAGAGCAAGGACCTATCAGTCTTGTTCACTATTTTCTCCCCAGGCCTGAGAACAGTGTCAGGTACAAAGTAAATCATCAGGAAATATTAGTTGAATGAATGAAGGAATGTTCTGCTTCATGACCCAGGTACAAAAGTACAGTCCCACTTTTGTGGGCCATAGACTCCAGGCAGCATGTGGATGATACATATAATCAAGTGGAAGACAGACAGAGAGAGAGAGAAAGGTGACTGAGAGAACAAAGATGATTACAGCTGACAGGCTGTCTTATGAACAGATATGAGGGACCTTGCGGGGGACACTCCAAAGTAGTGGGTGGCTACATGGATGGGGACTAAAGTCTTAAGACCGCATGTTTGGAAACTCTAAAGCCAGCAGTCATCCCTATTAATAAGAATAAAAATTAGTAAGTGTACAAATACTTCATCTTTCAATAAATTAAAGTGGGTTCAAGGTTACCCCGATAATGACATCATTCTCACTGACTCACAATCCAAGCCACTTTCCTGAGTGGGAGAGAAGGGGCTGAATTTATAGTATGCACTACCTCAGTAGGCATGCAAAGCATGATCCATCCTATCCATGCTGCAGAGGGCCAGCGTGTTGAATATAATGAGGTCCCTTCTTTTTCTCTCTTTTGCCTTGGGGAGTGACCCTGGGCAAACTACACTATCTCTTTGAACCTCAGTTTCTCCTTTATTCATCTGCAAGTTGAAAGTGAGAACAAGTATCCAATAGGTTATTGTTAAGATTTAATAAGATAATGTCAGTAGTGCTTAATGCTGTGTGCTATGCTTATTTGCTCAGTTGTGTCTGACTCTTTGTGACCCCATGGACTGTAGCCCGCCAGCCTCCTCTGTCCATGGGGATTCTCCAGGCAAGAACACTGGAGTGGGTTGCCATGTTCTCCTCCAGTGGATCTTCCCATTCCAGGGATCAAACCCAGGTCTCCCACATTGCAGGTGGATTCTTTACCATGTCAGCAACCAGGGAAGTCCAAGGATACTGGAGTGGGTAGCTTATCCCTTCTCCGGGGTTCTTCCCAACCCAGGCATCGAACCAGGGTCTCCTTCATTTCAGGTGGATTCTTTACCACTCAGCCATCAGGGGAGCCCCGGTGTCTAACACTGTGTCCTAAACATAGGCAGTAGTCCATAGAAGACGACTGCTTTCCACAATACTGCTACTGATGATGATGATGATCATGTGGGCAGTGTGCTCAGGCTCCAGATGATACTCCAGGATGAGCAAAAGTTGCCCTTGGAATCACTGCACATCAGAATCATAAGAGAACTTGAACGTTACCCAGTCTAGTGCCCTTAGAGAGTGATAGTGCCTAAAAAAAGAACCCATTGTAAAAGTGGCTACCATTTACTGAGTGCATACATCAGTTCTTTTCCATCTCAATGGCCCAAATGAACCTATTGCAAGGTGGTTGCATTGGGATGTCTTAGTCTGGTACTACTGTTAAACATTCTGTTCAATGGATTTCCTTCATCCCGACACTTGCAAGACATACATGTAAGGGTATGCTGTGCTTCCTGTGTGTTTCTGCTTTCAGAGAGAGAATGGGATAGACATGCAGATTCCAGGATTTTCTCATTTGAACTTATTTTCTCATCATGAATTAATAGTTGGGCATTCTGATCTCAGTTCAATTTCCTACAGATCTTGATGGAAGAAGATGAACTGGCAGAGACTTCAAGGGTGTTCTGGTAGTTTTCATTTCACTTTTATACAATAATCTTGTGAGTCTGGTTAAATGTATCTACCACCAAATGATGTATTTGCTCAGAATTTACTGATAAATTTGAGTTTTGGTGCCTCCTGATCCACAGGAACTCTGATGCAATAAGTGGGTGTTGTCTTAAGCTGATAAAGTTGTGGTAACTTGTTACAAAGCACAGAAAATGAATACAGACCTCAAAGCCTCCCTCACCTTGCCTTTGCCTACCCACCAGCAACATGTCTTCCACTCTCCCTTCACCCTTGAACAAACCCCTCCCTGGTTGCACATGCAGTACCTCTGCCTGGAGCACCCCTTTCTCCCTTTCACCTGAAAAACTCTCCCTCATCTTTATGGTCACTATAACCATTACTTCCTAGAAGGGCCTTTTTCTGGTCTCCTGGACAAGGTATGTCATGGCACCTGTGTTTTTTTCCCCTTTGTAGTATTCATCACAGCTGTGATGCCTTGTTAACCTGTCGTCTTCCCTGCTGAGCTAAGAGCTCTGCCATGGCAGGAACCACACCCACTTTGGTATCCCCAGTGCCTGCAGCACCACACGGTAGGTGAGCAATCGATACCTGTTAGGTGGAAGAATGAACACAGTGCTGTGCAGAGGAACGGGTCTTAGATTAAGAATCAAAAAAACAGGGACTTCACTGGTGGTCCACTGGCTATGAATCCTCCTTCCAACGCAGGAGATCTGGTCAGGGAACTAAGATCCCACGTGCCATGGGGCAACTAAGCCTGTGTGCTGTAACTACTTAGCCCATGCATCAGAACTAGAGACCCTGTGCCCTGCAATGAAAGATCCTGCATGATGCAATGCAGAGCCCATGTGCCACAACTAAGGCCCAACACAGCCAAATAAATAAATATTTTTTGAAAATCAAGGACACAGACTTTCTCTCTGACCTTGGCAACCTTCTAGCAGTGTGACTTGAAGTCTCTAGTCAATGTACTTCAGATGACATCTTGGAACTAGGATTCAGGAAACCCAAGGGTTGGAGGCATCTCTGTACCCAACTCTCCTAGGTGACCTTGGGAAGGGCACATCTTCTTTCTGGAGCCTCCAGCTCCACAATCTATAAATCTGGGATGAGGATGCCAGCCACAGTTTCTGGGGAAGTTGATAGAGGACAAGTGAGCTAATGCCCAGGAAGTTCTCAGAAAGATATGGCTTCATAAAAGCCTATGGTCAGGCTTTTAGATTCAGGACACAACCCAGGCTTTTGGCTTGGCCAGCAGTGATGTAAAGGCCAGTGGTGAGGTAACTGCCAAGGCTGGGCAGCCTCGCCAGTCAGTGCCCTGGTGCTCTGCTCTCCAGGCCTGCAGTAAGCATCTGTCTTTATGTCTAAAGAGGTGCAGGATTAAGACTAGGCTTGACCAGATGACGGAGGCTTATGGGCTACATTCCCCACACATAACAATAAAGCCTTTACAAGCCTTCCAGATGTTTCTAAATATGTTTCTGAGATACAAGTTCCTGGCACACGAGTAACCAGAGGCAGTAGTAAGATGCAGAAGAAACCATATGGTGTGATACTTAGGAATAGAGAGAGGCTCTGAAGGCAGACTGCCTAGGTTTAAAAACCAGCTCCACCGTTCAACTTGCTGTTAATTAACTGCCTCTCTGGGCTTCAGTTTTCTTATGTGTAAAATGGAAGAGAATTATGATGCCTATCTTCAATGTTCTGAGGGGATTACAAGAAAATCAGTGTTAAGAGCTTAGCATAGTGCCTGGCACAGTGAAAATGCTTAACACATGCTAACTGTTATTATTATTGTTGTTGTTGTTTGATTAACTCCCTGTAGAGCAGAGAGAACTTTCACTTGCTTAATGCTAATGACAAACCTCTGGGAAGTACTTCTAAGTACATGATCGTATTCTCTCATTAGACAGTAAGGCAGGGACCCACGCCAAGACAAGCTCATGACTTGCTCATGGCTCCATCCCCAGTACCTAGGACAGTGCCTGGCACACTGCAGGCTTCCAATGTATCCAAAGGGCTCTAAAAAGAAGTCCTGAGGCAGAGGTTATTATTGTTGTCATTTTGCAAATGAGGAAACAGAGTGACGTGCTCATAGTCACCATGATTGTAAAGTCAGATTCCAACCTACCTGACTCCAAACCTGCCCTCTTCCCATCACCTTCTGCTTCCTGGTGTCTCCTTACACTCACTTAGCCTGTCAAGATGCTGCAGGCAGCAGAGTGAAGTGGCCAGAGCACAGGCTCTGGAGCCAAAAGTGGGGTTTGAATCTCAGCTATACTACTTCCCATCTCTGTGGCCATACATGAATCACTTAGTCTTTCTGTGTTTCCTTTTTTTCATCAGTGAAGTGGGGATTAACTGTGCCTACATATCCTATGGGGTAGATCTTATTGCTCCATTTACAAATAAGGTTGTTTGCACATGTGGGTCTAATCACTCAGCTTCATAATAAAGAAGCCACTATCTTTATGATAAAGTTAATACATTTCTTGCAGGTGGGGACCATGTCCATGTACTTCACAAAATTTGCTTAGAATCTACAGATGGGACTGTACAGATGGGAACAACAGACTGGTCCCAAATAGGAAAAGGAGTACGTCAAGGCTGTATATTATCACCCTGCTATTTAACTTCTATGCAGAGTGTATTATGAGAAACGCTGGGCTGGAAGAAGCACAAGCTGGAATCAAGATTGCCAGGAGAAATATCAATAACCTCAGATATGCAGATGACACCATCCTTATGGCAGAAAGTGAAGAGGAACTAAAGAGCCTCTTGATGAAAGTGAAAGAGGAGAGTGAAAAAGTTGTCTTAAAGCTCATCATTCTGAAAACTAAGATCATGGCATCCAGTCCCATCACTTCATGGCAAATAGATGGGGAAACAGTGGAAACAGTGGCTGACTTTATTTTGGGGGGCTCCAAAATCACTGCAGATGGTGACTGCAGCCATGAAATTAAAAGACGCTTACTCCTTGGAAGGAAAGTTATGACCTACATAGACAGCATATTAAAAAGCAGAGAGATTACTTTGGCAACAAAGGTCTGTCTAGTAAAGGCTATGGTTTTTCCAGTACTTATGTATGGATGTGAGAGTTGGACTATAAAGAAAGCTGAGCGCTGAAGAATTGATGCTTTTGAACTGTGGTGTTGGAGAAGACTCTTGAGAGTCCCTTGGACTGCAAGGAGATCCAACCAGTACATCCTAAAGGAAATCAGTCCTGAATATTCATAGGAAGGACTGATGTTGAAGCTGAAACTCCAATACTTTGGCCACCTGATGTGAAGAACTGACTCATTTGAAAAGACCCCGATGCGGGGAAAGACTGAAGGTGGGAGGAGGAGGAAGCTGGATGGCATCACCAACTCAATGGACATGAGTTTGAGTGAACTCCGGGAGTTGGTGATGGACAGGGAGGCCTGGTGTGCTGCAGTGCATGGGGTCACTAACAGTCGGACACGACTGAGCGACTGAACCAAACTGAACTGAACAGATGGGGATCATATTTATTGAGCATCTATCTATACAGATGTGTCAGGCAAAGTGCTAGGGAATTTATATACACTGGTTTCATTTAATCCTGACATCAACTCCACAACTTTCCATAAGTCTCTATTTACACAGTGAACAAAAACAAAATAAAAAAAACAGAAAGGTTCAGAGAGTTCAAGAAAACTGTCCAAGCCTTCAGAGCTGGTAAATGATTCAAACTCAGGGCAGTCAAACTTTAGAGGCTATGCCTTCTCTTCACACCACAATGCCCTTTGATAGAGTCTGTATCAATTCGCTTGGTAAACTGACTGATCCCCTTACATCGCAACAGAAAATAGGGGTTGAGATCAACGGAAAGAAGTGGTCTCCAGAGTCCTAGCTCCTTCAAAGGCCAATCAAGGCCACTGAAGGATGCTTGATTGATGGTAGCCACAGCAGCTAAAGCATCAACAGAACTTTATCTTGCCTGACCAGGATGTTTCGAGGGGTGGAGCGGCATGAGGGTAGCCATATTACACAATTATGATGACGCACAGACCTTTCTTGGGCCTAAAATGCTTCCCAAGTCCCGAGGGGAATAGCATGAATACCTCATTGTACCTGTGGAGGAGGGACTAACAAAGACTTCTTATCTTCCATCCTCCTATGCCAGGATCAGAATTATCTCTGACCTTCTGGGCTGTTGTGAATTCCCCTCCAGTTGTCTGTGCCCAGGAGCGCCTTTGCCTGTAAAGCTGGCTCTTGCTTGCTATCCAACATTTACTATGGCCAGTGTCTGCCTGAGTTCTACTATGGCCTGATCTACGGTCTGCTCAAAGGCAACAGCCTTATGTTCTTGATTTCCCATTGCCTGGCATAGGGCTTGGTGTAGAGTCCCAAACTCACAGAATGTTGAACCAAAGCCCAAGAGTTTGGCCAAGGACAAATGACTAAAGCCCATGTGATGTTCTTGAAGTCTTCAACAGAGCATCTCAGATTGGTCCAGCCAGGCTGCTGGCCAACAAGAGGTGGAGGCTGAGCTTTAAGGCAGTGGACAGGGGCCTTCCCGATGACACAAGGCACGTGGAGGAACACTACAGGAACATGGGGCCATTCTTAGCCAAAGCCTGGTTGAAAGAACAGAGATTTACAATGTAGAAACCAAGAACTGACAATTAATCTAAAGGGCCAGAAGATAGGATTACAGCAAACCGAGAGCCAAGACTCTAGAGGAGATGGCATCTGAGTGAGAAAATGTCCAGAAATGAAAGAAGGCCGTCTGGGGCTGATGCTGCCATTGTCCGTGGGTATATAAAGAGAATTTTCTGCCTTAGAGGGCTGGGTTGGGTGAACAGATGCAATTCCTCATCTGAGGTCTAAGTGTTGACAGCTTGGCAGCACCTCTGCACATGGGAGAAATCTGAAAAGTTCCCGAACCCTGATTAGGACATTGGTGATGGCATGTATTAGACATACATCTGTAGGACATATCTTGGGAAGTGTTCTTAGTCTATGGACTGGAAACTCCTCCCTCCACACCATCTTAACTGCCTGCCTTTACCTCCAGTGGTAGGGAGGGGTAGGGAAAAATGAGGGGCAGCTGCTGTTCTGTGTAACACATCCCAGGCTGTCCAGGCCTTCACACGTGTGACCAGGGGTGGGCACCAGACCAACTTCATCCAGGTCTCTACCTGGGCACTTGGAAGTAGTGGAGGAAAAGAGAAAGAGATTGACAGGTGGACAGACAGATCATGACTCTATGAGGCTGGCCCTGGAAAGGCAGCTATGCTTCCTGCTTTGTGAATCTGAGAAGCAGAAGAACCCTCACTTCCAGGGAGAACAGGGAAACAAGAGAATGCACAGAGTGAGGCTGAGACCAGTGATGAAGAGAAAGTTTGACAGTATCTCCTGGCTCCAGACTGTTCCTAACTTATTGTTGCCTTTGGAGTCCATGAGACATTTCTCATATGGCTAAATCCCTGATGAAGCCTGTTACTTGCATTAACTGCTGCTACTTCTTATCCAGGAGTCTCACCTAATGCCCCATGCACCTGCTCCGTGGCCTTGATTCCTCCAGCTCACAGTTGCTTCTCAGGATACCCATGGCCCTCAGCATATATTCCACTTTCCTTCTAATGTGCCTACTTGGCTCTGAAAGAATCAGGAAAAGCTAAAGAGACTTCATTTCTATATGTCTCTGGAACTAGTGCTCTGGGTGGGGAATAGGTTTCCTTGATCAGATACAGGATCTGGGAGAGCAGGGAAAGGGCATGCCTGCTGCCTCTGCTCTGCCAGTGAGCTCTTCCACAGAAGGGTTTCCAGCAGCCCCTGCTTCTGGCCATTAGCTCTTTGTGGGCTAGGGGGCAGGACGTGAGGCTACCAATCTCTGCAGCCTCTGGCATCAGAATTTCTGGGATCTAGTCCCACCTCTGCCACTGCCAGCTGTAAGACCTTGGGCAAGTTACTTACCTCACTGTACCTTAATTTCTTCATCAACCAAATAAGGATAAAGATGGTATCTGTGTCACACAGTACTTAAAAGTGTTAGCGGAGGTAATGAATGTAAAGTATTTGGGGAAGTGCACACCCATAGTAAATTCTCAATTCATGCTAGTTGTTATTATCACTATTACTACTACTAGCAGTTCAAATCCATAATTTTGCAGTGGGAAGCAAATGAATCTATGTCAGTCACCTAACATAGACTAGAATATCATTCTGTCCCCTCTCCAGCTTCCCTCCATATCTAACCCTGGAATTCGGTGACCCTGGGAGTTTTGATTACCTAAAATGGTGCAGGGGGTGTCTGAGTTATCCCTGACATAGTTGCTCATAACTAAAGATGGCCAGGCCTTGAAGCGTCACCATCAGCTGACTCCCCTGCTGCCTCCCACGCTGGCTCATGAATCATGTTCAGCAGACTCGAAAGGCCCAAGGGTCATGGTACCCCCCAACCCAGAGGGGGTGGGGGTGGGGCTGCCGACATTTCCATCCCATCGTGAGCTGTTAACTGGGGCTCCCACTCATGTCTAGGACCTCATACTGATCCAGCCCGCATCCTTATCTTGGTTTACAGACAAAGAAGAGCACTGTGGTTGGCTGGCCTGAGGGCAGAGAATGCAACCAGGGTGAGCCTAGAGGGAGGACTGCAGAATAAGGGCTTCTGGCTAGCAAGCCCTATGTGGTAGGCAGAGCAGGTGGCCAGACCTGCTAGGGTCTCCTAGAATCAGGGTTAGAACTCATCTAGACTAACCCTCTAATCTTTCCATTGTTTCATTAATTTTAAGATCTATTTTACTGTAGTATAATTTACATGTGATAAAAAGCCTTGAACGTAAGTGTTCAAGCCCTTGAGTGTTGATAAATGGATACACTCATGTGGCCGATCTCACAATCAAGATATAGAATATTTCCATCACTCCCCAAATCCACGGTGCCCTTTTGACAGTGAGACCCTGTTTTAGTTCTCCAGAGAAACAGAGTCAATAGGCTATATTGGGTTGGCCAAAAAGTTTGTTTGGGTTTTTCCATAAGATCGTATGGAAAATACTGAACAAACTTTTTGGCCACCCCAGTATATAAGGAGATTCATTATAGATGGTGACCTGCCTGCCAATACAGGAGGCATAAGAGACCGGGTTTGATCCCTGCCTGGGTCGGGAAGATCCCCTGGAGAAGGAAATGGCAACCTACTCCGGTATTCTTGCCTGGAGAATCCTATGGACAGAGGAGTCTGCTGGGTTACAGTCCGTACGGTCACAAAGAGTCAGACACAGTTTAGCACACACACAATTAGAAATTATAGGAACTGACTCACATACTTAGGGAGGCAAGAACGCCCACCTTCTTCCATCTGTAAGCCAGAGACGTAGGACAGCCAGTGGTGTAATTCAGTCTGAGGCCAAAGGCCTGAGAACCAGGGGAGCTGCTGGGGCGACTCCCCAGTCTGAGTTCAAAAGTCCAAGAACTAGGAGCACTGCTGTTGCTTCCAGGGCACAGATTGGTCCCTCCTCTGCTTTTCTGTGCTCTCCAGGCCCTGGATGGGTTGGATGACGTTATCCACTGCATCAGCGAAGGCTACCTCCTTGCCTCAGTCCACAGATTCAAATGCTAATCTCTTCTGGAAAACACCCTCACAGACACATGCAGAAAGAATGTTATACCAGCTATTCAGACATCTCTAGTCCAGCCAAGTTGACACATACAATTAACTATCACATATACTTGAAATATTGCAAATCAACTATATTTCAAAAAAAAATAATATCACAGACCCTTTCATACTAGGCTACAGGCAACCACTTATCTGTTGATCACTATAGATTATTTTAGCTTTTCCTACTGTTTCATAAAAATAAAATTATATAGAATGTTAATAGTATAGTATATAGATGTACTTTTACATCTGGCGAATTCTGCTTGGCACAGTTTTTGAGATTCATTTATACTGTTGCTTGTATCAATAGTTCATTTTCTTTGGTTACTGAATAGTATTCCATCATATAGAATACCCGCTTTTATTTAAATAATATTACCCCAAATTACTGGATTCATGTCAGACAAGCATAGCATTAATGTTCTATACAGATTTTCTCCCTGAGTTTTTACAACTTCATTAGGTAGGTGCTATAAATATGTCCTTTTCATGAATAGGGAAAGGCTCAAGAGAGAGATAAAGTAATTTTCCCAAAATATATGACTGAACTGTGGTGTTGGAGAAGAATCTTGAGAGTCCCCTGGACTGCAAGGAGATACAACCAGTCCATCCTAAAGGAAATCAGTCCTGAATATTCATTGGAAGGACTGATGCTGAAGCTGAAACTCCGATACTTTGGCCACTTGATGCGAAGAACTGACTCATTTGAAAAGACTGATGCTGGGAAAGATGGAAGGCAGGAGGGGAAGGGGACAACAGAGGATGAGAAGGTTGGATGGCATCACCAACTCAATGGACATGAGTTTGAGTAAACTATGGGAGTTGGTGATGGACAGGGAGGCCTGGTGTGCTGCAGTCCATGGGGTTGCAAAGAGTCAGACACAATTGAGCAACTGAACTGAACTGACACGATAGATGAAAGTTGAAACCAGTATTTGAACAAAGCCTGTCTGACTCCAGAATCTATATCCTTAAGAATAAGGCTCTACTGTCTCCCACTTTACAGATGGGGAAACAGAGGCAGGGATTAAAGTAATCTGATCAATATTACATTGTAAGTCAGAGGCAGAACTTCTAGTATGCTGACAATCCAAGAGCCCAGATTCCCAGAGCATCACACAGCCTCCTTCGGAGGGGGCTCAAAGCCCTTGCTGGCCCCTTCTTCACTTGTCTGAAGCCTGCATATCCTTCCACATCAAACTCAAATGCTACCCTATTGGTTATTCACCAAACATGTACTGACATGACAGGGCCAGGCAATGTGCTAGTCACACCAATAAACAAGCAGACACAGCTCCCTGGGGAGAAAAAAAGTCCAAAAAACCAGCTACAGAAGCATAAAAAGAGGAGACCTGCAAACAACAGTGCGGGGTTTGAGTATGTGGAATTCAGTACGTTCAATGATGTTACAGACCCAATGAGCCAGTTTGATTTGAGCTCCTGATCCAAACAATATTGGAATGGCCAAAAAGTTAGCTTGGATTTTTTTTTTTTTTTTTTGGTAAGATATTTGTAGGTGGCGCTAGTGGTTAAGAACCTTCCTGTCAATGCAGGAGGCATAAGAGATGTGAGTTCTGTCTTTGGGTCAGGAAGTTCCCCCGAAGGAGGGCATGACAACCTTCTCCAGTATTCTTACCTGGAGAATCCCATGGACAGAGGAGCCTGGAGGGTTACAAGTCCATCGGATGGCTGAGTTGGACACAACTGAAGTGACTTAGCACACAACATTACTGAAAAAACCCAAATGAATTTTGGCCAACCCAGTATTTTTATAGAATGGTCAAAAGAGGTCAGGCTGGCCCTATGTAATGTCATATTCATCACCCAAACCTCAAACAACCTTTTGAGGTAGGTATTCTCAGTATCTCCTTTTTGCCAAAGAGGAAACAGGATGGGTGTGGCTAAGTAATGTCACTGAACCATTCTTATGAATCTTCTCTATACACAGCCTCCCAAATCTTTCCTGAAATGAGGTGAGGGAGCAAATCTACTCCTAAACACCTAATAATTGTGGCAGACATGGTATTAATCACCAAATACCCCAATCTCCTCTACCTTCCCATCTTCCCCATCCTGCCCTGGAGGCAGGCTTAGGCTTGTGGTCCATTCCTAGCTAACAGACTGAGTGAAGGGGTCGGGGCATCACTTCCAGGAGGGGGTAGTTAAGTGCTGATCTTCCTTCTTTATCTTTCCCTTCCTTCTGGCTGTTTGTGACCCAGGAGGCTACGTGATCTAGATGGTATAGTTACCAGAAGGGAGAGGATTGCCTGACCCACATCAGATGTTACATAAGCAAGAACTTAGTCTTTATTGTGGTAAGCCACCAGGATTTTAGGGGTTTGTGTGTTGCAGCAGCTGAGCATTAATTATCCTGACTAACATACTAATAACAACCACAATTACTACCTCTAATCTATAAACTCTGTACCATGGATTGTGTGCTAAATACATCTATCAGTTCCCTGGATTTCTTCTTAACCTTCCAAGCTTACCTACAGATACAAGAGACAAGTGGTCTCCAGTGAGCTCTGAATTTGTCAGTGATCTACAATGGAAAGACATTCCCTGGGAGGCAGAATTCTGGGGCCTTAGCAACTCCCTTACCAGCAATAGTACTGATAATCGCACAAGTCTGAAAAATGCCTGCTGCCACAAGTGTGGACACTGTGTCACTAAGTAGAACCCACATGCATTTCATCAAGGAGAAGAAACACAGGGCTCACAAGGGAAATAGGAACTGAATGGCTTTTGAATACATGGGATGGGCAAGAAATGTACTTCATAGGTGGACTCCCTCTGCCCTGTACTCTGGTAGACGCAGAGTGCCAAAATGAAGCTCTGTGTGCGTGACAGTGCATAAAATAAAGTCCTTCCTGAAGTCTGATTTCCTGTAAAAATGAATCCCATCGGGTTATTCTGGGTAGTTGACTCCCTCTCGCCCTCAGGATTAAGCGTGACCCCCAGAGCCCCCAGTTAAGTTCAGAGATAGGGTTAGGCTTTGGAGGAAGGACATGTAAGCCAGCCTCAGTGAATGAGAAAGAGTTTGTCAGGCAGAGAAGGAAAGACGAAGCATTCCAGGGAAAGAGAACAGCAGGCGAGGGAGGGGGGCAGTTATCTGAGGACTTGGTGTGTTTAAAAACTGCCAGGAAGCTCAAGGTGGCTGGAACACAAGGTGTGACAGAGGTGAGGCTGGACACTTAGATGGGCACCACACTATTCAGTTCAGTTCAGTTTAGTTCAGTTCAGTCACTCAGTCATGTCTGACTCTTTGCGACCCCATGAATCGCAGCACGCCAGGCTTCCCTGTCCATCACCAACTCCCGGAGTTCACTCAGACTGACGGCCATTGAGTCAGTGATGCCATCCAGCCATCTCATCCTCTGTCGTCCCCTTCTCCTCCTGCCCCCAATACCTCCCAGCATCAGAGTCTTTTCCAATGAGTCAACTCTTCACATGAGGTGGCCAAAGTACTGGAGCTTCGGCTTTAACATCATTCCTTCCAAAGAAATCCCAGGGTTGATCTCCTTCAGAATGGACTGGTTGGATCTCCTTGCAGTCCAAGGGACTCTCAAGAGTCTTCTCCAACACGACAGTTCAAAAGCATCAATTCTTCGGCGCTCAGCCTTCTTCACAGTCCAACTCTCACATCCATACATGACCACAAGAAAAACCATAGCCTTGACTAGACGGACCTTAGTCTCTGCTTTTGAATATACTATCTAGGTTGGTCAT
Source organism: Oryx dammah (assembly GCF_014754425.2). Taxonomy (NCBI): domain Eukaryota; kingdom Metazoa; phylum Chordata; class Mammalia; order Artiodactyla; family Bovidae; genus Oryx; species Oryx dammah. Next base: position 47,008,433 of record NW_024070213.1, on the reverse strand, counting down.
AACTTTTCTTCCAAGGAGTAAGCGTCTTTTAATTTCATGGCTGCAGTCACCATCTGCAGTGATTTTGGAGCCCAAAAAATAAAGTCTGACACTGTTTCTACTGTTTCCCCATCTATTTCCCATGAAGTGATGGGACAAGATGCCATGATCTTCATTTTCTGAATGTTGAGCTTTAAGCCAACTTTTTCACTCTCCTCTTTCACTTCCATCAAGAGGCTTTTTAGCTCCTCTTCACTAGGGAGGCCAATCCTGGCCCAGGGCAGCCTTGACTTCGAAGGTGAGTAGGTCTAATCCTGGGTTCAGTTAGGAGCCCACTCACCTGCAGATACAAGCCAAACCTGAATCCAGGTGATATTTTCATTCGAATCTGCCCTTTCTTTTCCCTTATTCCTTAATTCGTTCTGAATTTTGGCAGAGAAGAGGGTCATTACTATTGGTGTTCCTTCAAAGACCCCAGCAGTAGGTACTACTTTCAACTCCATATCATAGATGAGGAGGAAACTGAAGCTCAGAGCACTGAAGACACTTAAATGTGCTTATATCCAGGGCTCATATCTATCTGGTACACATAAGTATGGCTGTGCCAGCTGTTAAAATATCCAGATATTTCTGTACTGTTTGCTAATTAGCGACTGTCCTGACTACTTCCTCACCAGTCTCATCCAGTGACCCTCAAAACTAAAGGAATAACACTAGGCATAGAGGGGCTTTCTCACCCTGATGTAAAGCTACAGTTGACCAGCAAACTCCTGGGCCAGGCCAGTTGTTAAATATTTTGAGTATCACCCCCGGTTACAAGGCTGATGGATACAGAGTTAAGAGTTTGAACCCATGTCCAGCTGGTTGCATGACCAGCGTTCTTTCCATGCAATGAGACACTTCCTTTTCTGAACAAATGAGCACGATCTTGCCCCTGTACGTGCCAGGCCACCGTGGGAGCTCAGGCTGTAGCTGTGGGAAACATACACTGAGATGGACAAAAGACCTGTATTTTGTCCAGAGGAGAGTGATGGGGCTGAAGGGGGACTTGAAACCACATCATATAGGAAAAGCTGGCAGAGCTGGAGATGTTAACTTGGAGAAGAGAGGTTTCCAGGAAACATAAAGATGGTTTTCACATATCTGAGGAGCAGCTGTGTGAAGAGGGATAGAACTTGTATCAATGAGTGGAATTACTAGCCAATTTAGTCCTCAAGTGTTCACTGGGTAGATAATTTCTGGAAAGATATAATTTGCAGGTTTTTCTTGGTTTTCCCAGTAGTCATGTACAGACATGTGAGTTGGACCGTAAAGAAGGCTGAGCACCAAAGAACTAAAGTTCTCAAACTGCAGTGCTGGAGAAGATTTTTCAGAGTTCCTTGGACAGCAAGGAGGTCAAACCAGTCCATCCTAAAGGAAATCAACTCTGAATATTCATTGGAAGGACTGATGCTGAAGCTGAAGCTCCAAGCCTTTGGCCATGTGATGCGAACAGCTGACTCACTGAAAAAGACCCTGATGCTGGGAAAGATCGAGGTCAGGAGGAGAAGGGGGAGACAAAGGATGAGATGGTTATGGCATCACCAACTCAATGGACATGAGTTTGAGCAAACTCTGGGAAATGGTGAAGGACAGGGAAGCCTGGCGCACCACAGTCCACAGGGTCACAAGGAGTCAGACACACCTGAGCAAATGAACAACAGCAGCAACAACAACAACAACAACTCTTTGCAGGTATAAAACTAGGCCCAGGGGGCACAATGTGGATATTAAGTGCTGCCACTAGTGGGGGAGACAGACATATAAACAGATGACTGCGGTGCAAAATGAGAAGTGCTGGAGAAGTTTGGAGAATGGAACTCTGAAACCTTGAAATCCTCTGGGGAGCTGTCAAGGCTCCTGGCAGAGGTGGGTTTTGCTCAGAGTCTTAGAGAACGGGTAGGAAACTGTCAGTCAGAGAAGGGAAGGAGTGGGAACAGCATATGCAAAATAATGGAGCAACACCACCTACAAACAACAGCAGCCCACAAACAGGGGAGACCTGGAGTGTGGCTGGAGAAGGCCTGTGGGGTGGGGGTGCAGCTGCAGATGGCGTGAGGGTTCTTGCATGGGAGAGGGTCCTAAGAGTTTGGACATAACAGTGGAGCCAGAGAGGAAAGAACAAGGTGTGATGAGTGCTGATCACTGGAAGCCCTAGAGGGCACGTGGGAGGGCAGTTTGAAGGGAAATGAGCAAACAGACCCCAATATCCAAAGTGTGGTCAGATGAGATGACCTTGATGGTCCATTGCAAACTTGGGCTTTTCTGCGAGCTAAAGATAACAGCCCTGTGATGGAGATGCAGGGAGGGTGGCAGGCAAACGGATGGAAGAAAAAGATTTGGGACCTATTAAAGCTTTCCCATTTGGGCTTCTGCTAGCTTTTTCCTCCTTTATCTATTAGGCTGCAGCAGGTCTCAATGTGGCATGTGGGATCTCCAAACCTTGTTGTGGCATGCAGGATCTTTAGATGTAGCATGTGAGCTCTTAGCTGCAGACTATGGGGTTTAGCTCCCTAATCTGGGGCTTCCCTGGTGGCTCAGGGGTAAAGAATCTGCCTGCCAATGCAGGAGACCCAGGATTGATCCCTGGGTCAGGAAGATCCCTGGAGAAGGGAATGGCAACCCATTTCAATATTCTTGCCTGGAGAATTCCACGGATAGAGGAACCTGGCAGGCTACAGTCCATAGCGTCACAAAGATTCAGACACGACTGAGTGACTAATACACTTTTCCTAACCAGGGATCAAACCCAGGCCCCCTGCATTGGGAGTGGGGAGTCTTAGCCACTGGATCACCAGGGAATTCCCAAAGTTTCAGCTATTTTTATTTCTAGGTGCCTTAGTTGCTGGGCATCAAGAATAGGTTCTAGATGTTTTCCACTGAAGCAATGGGTGGAAGGGAGCAATGCAGAGTTGATACTCATGGGCTGGTACTTACACAGGAACTGCTCTGAGCACTTTGCATTGGTTCCTCATTTGGTCTCCACACAACCACATGCAATTCTATTACGGTCCCTATTTTATAGCTGAGAAAACTGAGGCACAGAGAGGTTGTGCAATTTGCTGAAAGTGCCAGAGCTGGGATTCAAACCTGAGGATTCCGATTCCTAAGCCCAGTTACTCCCCTCCATCCCGACTCTGGCTGAGCCATACAGCATGCATGAGCTTATGTTCCCTGAACAGGGATCGAACTCGTATCTCCTGCAGTGGAAGTGTAGAGCCCTAATCACTGGACCACCAGGGAAGTCCGCTGAGCCCAGTACTTGAACATTACACTGTGTAAGTGTGTGTCTTTCTCTTGTAGAACAGGCTTTTAAAAAATTATTCAACAGAACTCTGGACATTAGTACAAACCTTTATTTGCCAACAGATAAATTAGCGGAGACAGAATTCACTTTATGGGTGGATTTCTCACAAGGTCTCCCGGAGGTCTGTTATTGACCAGATTAGAGCAAGTGTCCTAAGCCAAAGTGCTCCAGACTTGTACTGATAAATGAGATAAAGCATGTAAGAAACTAGTTTTTAAAACCCAGATATTTACCCTTCTAGTTCACAACTTTCCATTTTGCCAGACAGGAAGTTAAAGCACCAGGCACTTGGGTACACAGGCCAGATGGCTTCTGGCCTTGGCTGGGCTATCATGAGGTTTTGCAGAAACTTCTAGAAAAGTGGAGCACAGAAGGACAGAAGACCTGGCTCAAATCAAAGGTTTGATTCTTGCTGGCTCGGCAGCTGAGAGAAGAGAAAGGTCTAGAGGGACAGGAAGTGACATGATAATCACCACTGTGGAAGCCGTTGTCTGAATGTCTACTCTGGGCAAGACAGACATGTGTTAAGTCAGTTTAGAGGTAAGGAGCAGAGACCCAGAGAAGAAAAGCAAGTTACCCAAAGCCACCCAGCGAGGAAGCAGGTGAGCTGTGATTTGAATGCAGCTCTGTGTCAGTGCAAAGCCTATTTCTCCTCCTTGTGCTGATTTTCTTACCTGCAAAATGAGTTATATATTGCCAGCTCTGCTACAATGTACTATGTGCTTTCAGATAGTACATCTACTCATGAGATTAACAGAAATAGTAACAGCAGAAACAGCTAACAGTCGTAAGTTACCCAGGTCTCTGCAATCATTCTATACATATTAGCTCATGTAATCCTCACTGGGACCCTGTGAGTTATGAGAACTTTCATTTACACAGGAGGCAACAGAGATGCTAAGAAACCATACAAAGTACGATAACCTTTTGTCTGCTAAATAATAATGAATAATTATATTAAGTCAAGCCCTTTGGATTAACCAAAGACCTCTACAGGTAACAAATCAGTTGATCAATCTGAGATGATCAGAATTTCTCATGCTGGCTCTTTCAGTAACCCTTTGCATGAGTATGAAAGTATGATTCACAAGTGGCTTTGGGAAACATAGGAAATTACGAATGGATTCCTAACGGCTGGTGGAGGGGGAGGGCCCCGTTGGAAGTCACAGTTGTCTAAGGCCAAACACTCCAGCTCTGACTTTGAACACACTATGCCTCACCAGCTGAGCAGGACTTAAAGAAAAATCCTTGGTTGGCCTCTGCAGCCAACTCTGAGCCATCCTGGTGCCCTGAGCCAGCTGGTAACCTGGATCTCCTCCAGGCTGCCTCCTCCTCCTTCACTCCAGGGCTGGAGTGCACAGGGGAAGACTGAAGGCAGAAGAGAGGGACAGAGCATCAAGGGAAGAGAGGGACAAAAGAGGGAGGCTGATGGCTGAACCAGCTTTCATGACTGGCTGTTCCAACCTACTTGGGAAGATATAAGTGTCATGGTTTCCATGAATTTCACCAAATTGGCTACATGTTTGAAAATGAAAGCAGCAGAGATAAGCTACTTTCCCATCCCAGGCAGAGAGAATCTGCTGTTGGTATCCATGGGGTAAGGTGATAGGAGTCTTCAGCTGTTACTCACCATGGGCTCCAATTAGCACAGGTGAGCTTGAAGGTCGACCTGGGGTATCAACCACTCCTGCCCCATGGCACCTTCCCTTTCCTCTCGGGTAACCTGAGGCACCCTAGGGAGGCAGTGAGCTGGTCTTCTTGGGTCCCAGCCTCCTCTTGGGGGTATTTTCCTCTTGGTGTCACTCAGAGGCAACTCAGCTCTGCAGTCAGACAGACCTATGCTGGAATCCCAAATCTGAGCACCTGTAGTTGTGCACTCTTGAACATGTGAACTTCTTGGAGAGAACAGGATGAACTTTCCCAGTTTCGCGAAGGGATCATGAACGGAGCGACCCACTCCATGCCATCCCGGGCCACTCCTTGCTCTCCCTCTCCTGCTGTCAGAGAGTGATTTGTATATCACCGCTCTATTCTCAGAGTTAGGAATCAATAAAATCTAGATGCTATATCTTCCTTGGATTACTAGAGAATAAACAAATCAGGACATGTTTATCAGAAGTTTAAGCAAATTTCTTTCCTTCTTTAGGGACTCAACGTTTCCTTCTAAATGTGGAATTGGGTGGCAGACCTATGGTTCCTGAAGTCCTTCTGAGTCTGGGAGGCTTGACATCCCCAGGAGCCCCTGCCCAAGCTGAATGTAACAGAAAGTCACCAAGCGAAACAACTGATCTATGACAATTGTTTCATTCTATCCCATCTTGATACTGAATGTCCAGCACGTTACCCCCAGCCCTGCACTAAGTGCTAAGGGTGTTAAGATTCCATCATAACAGCTAGAAGTTAGACCCCTGATTCAAGGAGGGCTTCATAATGTGCAAAGCTCTTCATCACATTTAATCTTCAGAATCTAGCCTTGCCCATATTATCCCTATCTTAGGGATTTCTTTGGAAGGAATGATGCTAAAGCTGAAACTCCAGTACTTTGGCCACCTCATGTGAGGAGTAGACTCATTGGAAAAGACTCTGATGCTGGGAGGGATTGGGAGCAGGAGGAGAAGGGGACGACAGAGGATGAGATGGCTGGATGGCATCACTGACTCGATGGACGTGAGTCTGAGTGAACTCTGGTAGTTGGTGACAGACAGGGAGGCCTGGCGTGCTGCAATTCATGGGGTCACAAAGAGTCGGACACGACTGAGCGACTGAACTGAACTGAACTGAAAGGTTAACTCATTGCCCACGAACAAAACTAATAAGCAGAAAAGGTCAAATCCGTCAATCTGGGTATAGCAGACCCTAAATTCTGCATTTTCACCCAAAATTCAATGTGAACACCTCCCCTTTAGTTTGAGATACTGTCGGCAAGAGCAGGCTTGCTGTGTCAGCAAGGAGACAGGTGTCAGCAAAAATCAGTCTGAGAACTAACAACAGCCACAACGATAGCAACAGCAGTAACAGTAATGGTGCAGCTATTGCCCAAGCAGTAAGGCAGCCTGGAGGGAGGACCGGCAGGTGGGCAAAGACCAAGAAAGATCTGTAGGAAGCAGAGGGCGGGAAAGCAGTAGGAGCTGGGCTTGTCTGATAAGACTTTCTGGAAGAGGGAAGGAAGGGATTGACATGCATTGCTAACCTCTGGGCCAGGCACCTTTGAAAACTGACTATTACAGTCACTCTAGGAGGGAAGAATCATGGTTCTCACATGACAGATAAGGAATTAGGGGCCAGGAAAGGAAACCCAGTGGTCCAGAGGCATGCTGTGACAAGCAAGAGGGGCCAGGACTGGAACCCAGCCAATGGGGACAAGGAGCATGTTGGATTTCTATTCCTCTCCCCCTAAACCCTGAGCTCATAGCAACCAGCTCCCCATCCACAGCAGACAGAGAGCATGGACTGTTTTTCACTTAAACTGACTCCCGTTTCCCCATCCATGCCCTCTGCCCCCACTGCTTAGGCTGGCCATGAAGTCACCGCCCATCTCTCCCACAAGTGCTCCAGCCACACATCTGGAGGGTGAGACTCCACCCTTCTTCAGACCAGATGTTCGGGGGTGGAGGGCTGGGAGGGGACTGTCACTGACCAATGCCTCCTGTTTGTCTTTTCAACTCTTCTTTCCTTTCTTGCCAAGGGAATGAGCAGCTTGGGCAGGGGCCTGGTCAGATTTCTTGGCAGTACCCCCACCCCCACTGTCTGAGGAACTGGAGGCTGGGAACCCGGAGAGTCTGAGAAAGCAGCCACAGCACAACCCTGGGGTGGTTACAGCAAAGCTATGGAGCACCTCTGAGTTCCTGGGAAGGGGAGGGAGAAAGAGCAGAGAGAAGACAAAGACAGAAGGATACACCGGGCAGGAAAACACAGATAGAGACGGGGAGAGAGAGAGGAGACACACACACACACAACACAACAGAGACTGGATGGAAGAGAGAAAGGGGGAAGGAGATGGAGAGAGGCAGAGACAGACAGAGAAGCACTGGCAACAGAGACAAACACAGAGAAAGGAGGACAGCGAGCTGTGAAGACAGAGACGACAGGCAGGACCAAAGGCAGGTAAGGCAGCGCCAATCCAGACACTACACTCAGCCAGGTGCCAACCAGTAACGCCTGCTTCTTAGAAGCTTATTTTATAAAAGAATAAGACAGCAGGAGAAGAGAGGCAAGGGCTAGAAAATAGTTACATACTCCTAAGTAATAAAAAGGGGCTTCCCTGGTGGCTCAGATGGTAAAGAATATGCCTGCAGTATGGCAGACCCGGGTTCGATCCCTGGATCAGGAAGATCCCCATGGCTTCTCACTCCAGTATTCTTGCCTGTAAAAGTCCACGGATAGAGGAGCCTGGAGGGCTACAATCCATGGGGTTGCAAAGAGCAGGACATGACTGAGCAATTAACACTTCAAGCAAGTCTTAAAAAATTAATTTAAGTAATAAAATAGATGTTCCAGTTTGAAGTCAAATCATTATGTTGAGTCAGGGCTCCTTGACTTCTGAAACCAATTTCTCAATTTCATAATCACATCTTAAAGATTCTGTCCAGGCTCAGTTTCCTTATCTGTAAAATATGTTAAATGATGGTGACTTCACAGTTTGCTGGGAGGGATATAATAGCTTGTGTAAACTGTAAAGGACTGAGCAAGGACACTGGGCATAAGAGGAGGGAGCTTTAAGAATCTCCCTCTGGATTTATTTTTAGGATCAGTTGGGGTCCTTTCCACTTCTGATTGGAAATGGATACCCAGGAGGAAACACCGATCCTCACATAAAAGGTGCCTGGTGTTTCCAGGAGACCTAGCTAGATGATGCTAGAAAGTCACATCAGTTCTCTAGGCCTTATTGAGATGACAGCTGGATGCAATAATAGTTAAAATTCTAGCTTGGAATGTGGACAAACCTATGACCACTGGGATAAGGAGGTGCTAGTGTGATGAAGGCTTCACCAAGGGGTTAAAGCTTTCATATTTGGACGTGACTGGGACGTGTCTTCTCTCAAACATCTCCTCCTCCGGGAGGCCTTCTTTTATTCCCCCATGCTGTGTACAGTGACTTCCTCTGGGCTCTCGCTCACAATTCTACCCAACTGTATTGTATCAAATTATCTTTGCCTATGATGTGACTATTTCCTCACTAGACTTTGAGCTTCTGAGGGCAGAGACCATCAAGCTCATCCCCAGATTCTCAGTGCCCAGGGCCTGGCACAGAGGAGGCGTCCAATGGATGCCAGTTGACTCAAACAGGACTGGACTGCCAGCCCACATTCTTTCCCATTAGGCCAGACATTTTCAAGGAGGAAGGGCTGGAGCCAGGCTTTGGAAGCAACCTTTGGACACTTTGTGCTGTGCTCTGAACCCTTTCTGGGAGCTGATTCCAGGGCAGCTGAGAGCCAGAAAGGGTGGGATATAGACTAGTTGGCTAGGGAGAGCCTGGGTAGGGTGGGGGAGAAGAAAGGGGAACCATCTTAACACTTTAGCTAATATTTCTCCAGCATTTTATGCTTTATATAACATTTCTACATCTACTATTTTGTCAAGCCTCGTGGGAATCCTGGGGGCTAAGTAGGACAGATTCCAGTATCAACACTTCTCTTTTTTAGACCAGCTGGACATAGCCACACCGAAGTCGGATCTTTGGACTCCACGTCCTGTGCTCTTTTTCCAAGAACAAGAAAAGAAGTAGGAGGTGGTGTCCACGGAGGTCTGGATTATTTTCCCCATTTACTGGTGGCTTAATGAATTGCTCAATCTTTATAACCCATGTGTATTATAAATTGATTGTAATTACGGCTGCCAATGATTGAATCCTGGTGAGTGTGTTGTTCCAAGCACATGATCAACATTATCTCATTTAATCTGATTAATGACCTTATAAGCATCACTTAGCCAACAGAGGCATATATGGTCAAAGCTATGGTTTTTCCAGTACTTATGTAAAGATCTGACAGTTGGACCATAAAGAAGGCTGAGAACTGAAGAACTGATGCCTTTGAATCGTGATACTGGAGAAGACTCTTGAGAATCTTTTGAACAGCAAGATTATCAAATCAGTCAATCCTAAAGGAAATCAACCTTGAATATTCATTGGAAGGACTGATACTGAAGCTGAAGCTCCAATACTTTGGCCACCTGATGTGAAAAGTCAACTCAGTGGAAAAGACCCTGATACTAGGAAAGAGTGAGGGCAGGAGGAGAAGGGGACGACAGAGAGAATGAGATGGTTAGACAGCATCACTGAGTCAGTGGTTATGGATCTGAGCACACTCTGGAAGACAGTAAAGGACATGGAAGCCTGGCACGCTGCAGTCCCTGGGGTGCAAAGAGTCAGATACGACTTAGCAACTGAACAACAACCAAGATGAGTGCCTGGGGCTCACTATCTTTAGGGACGAGACTGATTGCCATGCAGATAATGATGACTCAACTTGGAAGGTGCTTAGATTGAGTTATGTGTCCTTGCCAAGCTGGAAACAGGAGTTATGGGCAAGCATATCTTTGCCTTCTCCTCCACCGGTAAGGAGGCAGCCCCCACATGGCATGGGTCAACTCAGGTGGACCATGAGAATTTGGAAGAGAGTGTGAGAACTTTCCTCAGTGCAATGAGAATCAACTCTCACACACGAAGTTCAAGGCAATGAGCCAGGATTGGAAGGGATGGAAGTGGTGTCTTTCACAAATTATTTAAATACCTCTGTGTGCTGGCCCTGTTCCAGGTGGTGGAGATACAGTGATGAATAAGGTAGATGAGGAATAGGAACAGACAACAGACATACAAATATGTCATAATTGAGTGACTTAGCTGAGATATGAACTACAGGGGGAAAAGCGGGAGAAGGGGATAAAGAATGCTATGGATTGCAATGGGTTCAAGTTTAAATAGTGTGGCCAGGAAGGCCTGGAGAAAGTGACATTTGGGTAAAACTCTGTACTAGGTGAGGGACAGAGCCACGCGGATACCTGGGAGGGGCTCCTCTCAGGCAGGGGGGAGTGGGGGCAATGGCCCTGCAGAGTCAGCACCTCTGTCACGTTAAACCGCAGCGGGACCTGCACTTCTTGGCTCTAAATTCCTTTCATGTGGTGGAAGGACCTAGCAGAGACTCTGATTCTTGAGATGGGAGCCACGGGACAGTCTGCAGCAGTGGAAGGGTAGACCCATGTTTGTCGGTCTCATTCTGCTCTGTGAGAATATACTGACAGTGGGCAGCGGCAGATGCTAGAAAATCATTCAGAAGGTGACTGGCACAGCCAGGAAAGAGCTAGCTGAATTCTGGATAGATTTTGACAGTAAGGATTATAGGATTGCTGGTGGGTTAAACTGAGGGTGAGGAGGGACAGAGCGAGAAGGAGCTGTCTAGGGAGACGCTAAGGTTTGGGATGGAAGACAGAGTTGCCTATGTTAGCTTGGGTGGGAAGGCTGAGAGAGAAGCAAGTTTGGAGGGAAAGACTGAGAGTTCCATTTTGGACACATGAACTTGAATATCTATTAGATGTCCTCAGGAGACATAGCATAGCTGTCTTGGATACATGCGTCTGGAGTTCTGACTTTCAAAAAAACCATGACACTGGGTGAGATCAACACAGGAGCAAAAGTGTGGGTGTAGGTAGAGAAGAGGAAAGGACATCGCTGAGCCGGACCTCAGACCCGAGTGCAAAGAGGTGGAGAGATGATCAGGGACAAGAAGAGAGATGGAGAAAGAACAGCCAGGGAGGCGAGGGGAGAATGTGGAGAATAAGGGATCCCAGAAACCCAGTGAAGGAAGTGTTTTGAGGAGAATGGATCAACTGTAGGTCAAATGAGATAAGACTGAGGAGCAACCACTGGAAGTCACTGTGATCTTGAGAGGAACAGCTGCAGTGGAGTAGTGAATGACCAGAACTTGGTCAGGCCCACTCAGAATGGCGCCCGTCCGGGCCCTGAGAATTTAACTCAGTGTTCCAGGGAGAAGGTGAAATACTGGAGTGGGTTGCCATTCCCTTCTTCAGTGGATCTTCCAGGCCAGGGATCAAACCCAGGTCTTCTGCACTGCAGGCAGATTCTTTATAATCCAAGCAAGCCACCAGGGAACCCCCATTTAAAAAATAAAAGACGGGAAAAAGAAATAAAAACAAGATGTGTGCATCCAATGTTCCCTGGAATTGGGGGAGTCCAGATGATGGCAGATGGGGGGTAGGGATAGCACTCTCTCAGGGTCTGCCCCCTTGACTTGCCCTTGTCAGGCAGCACATGGGCCTCAGTGGATGCTAGGCAGAACTGGGCAGTTTCTGGTGCTTACCTTGAAAGACGGTATTAATAGTAGTGAGATATCGTCTTGAATCAGAGTTGAAGTTGTTTGCCAAGAGGACAAATTCTGGGAGCCCACATGACAAGTCCTCCAAGACAGGGGCTAAAACGCTTCAATGACGAAATCCTGTTCTATGTTGTTCACAGTGATTACTGAGTCCTAGACTGGTATGTCTAGAGCTAGCTCAAATAATCGGAAACATTTATTGAGCACTTACCATGAAGACAGGCACTGCCTAAGTACTTTATGAATGTTCTGGTCTTTTCTAAGTATAAACAGTCCTTCCCTAAGGAAAAACAATGTATTCTACATATTTTTAGGTTGTTTCTTTATCAGCTCTCTCCTCCAACAGAAATAAGCTCCTTGAGGACCAGATGTGTTTATGGTTGTATGTCCTACTCCTAGAAAAGTGTTTGCAATTTAGCAGGTTGGGCTTCCCAGCTGGCACTAGTGGTAAAGAACCTGCCTGCCAATGCAGGAGACATAAGAGACCCTGGTTTGATCCCTGGGTTGGGAAGATCCACTGGAGGAGGGCATGACAACCCTCTTTAGTGTTTATGCCTGGAGAATCCCATGGACAGAGGAGCCTGGTGGGCTATGGTCCATAAGGTTGCAAAGAGTCGGATACGACTGAAGTGACTTAACACACACACACACATAAAGATGTGTAAATGTAGAGTTAACCCATTCATGGATAGGAAGACTGACTATTGTCAAGATGCCAGTTCTTAACTTGTAGATTCAATACAATCCCAATTAAAATCCCAGCTCACACCTATATGTTTTATATTGACAAACTGATTCTAAGGTTTATACGGAGAGAAAAAAGACCCAAAATAGCTGACACAGCACTGAAGGAGAAGAACAATGCTAGCAGACTTATTACAAAGCCACAGTAATCAAAGCAGTATGACAATGGTGAGAGAATAGATAAAAGATCAGTGAAACAGAATAGAGAGCTCAGAAACAGCTTCTCCCCAACATATAGAGTCAATCAACATTTGACAATGGAGCAAAGGCAGTACAGTGCAGCAAACTTAGTCTCTTCAACAAATGGTGCTACAACAACTGGGCACTCACATGGGAAAAAATGAATTTAGACACAGATCTTCAGTTCAATTCAGTTCAGTCACTCAGTCATGTCCGACTCTTTGAGAGCCCACGAATCGCAGCACGCCTCAGTAATGGACACAAGATGATCACAGACCTAGACACAAAACGCAAATCTATAAAGTCCTTGAAGATACCATAGAAGAAAACCCGGATGACCTTGAGTATAATGATGATCCTCAAGATATACCACTAAAGGCACAATCCATAAAAGAAATAATTGATAAGCTGACCTTCATTAAAATTAAAAACTCCTCCTCTGTAAAATACTAGTCAAAAGAATAAGACAAGTCACAGAGTGGGAAAAAATATTTGCAAAAGAAACATCTGATAAAGGACTATTCCATATATATAAAGAACATATATATAAAGAACTCTGAAAACTCAACAATAAGAAAACAAATAACCTGATTAAAAAATGGGCCAAAGACCTTTATAGATACCTCACCAAAAAAGATAAACAGATGGCAAGTAAATGTATTAAAAGGTATTCCACATCAACTCTCATCAGTTCAGTTCATCGCTCAGTTGTGTCTGACTCTTTGCAACCCCATGAACCACAGAACCCCAGGCCTCCCTGTCCATCACCAACTCCCAGAGTTTACCCAAACCCATGTCCATTGAGTCGGTGATGCCATCCAACCATCTTATCCTCTGTAGTCCCCTTCTCCTCCTGCCCTCAATCTTTCCCAGCATCAGGGTCTTTTCAAATGAGTCAGCTCTTCGCATCAGGTGGACAAAGTACTGGAGTTTCAGCTTCAACATCAGTCCCTCCAATGAACACCCAGGACTGATCTCCTTTAGGATGGACTGGCTGGATCTCCTTGCAGTCCAAGGGACTCTCAAGAGTCTTTTCCAGCACCACTGTTCAAAAGCATCAATTCTTCGGTGCTCAGCTTTCTTCACAGTCCAACTCTCACATCCATACATGACCACTGGAAACACCACAGCCTTGACTAGACAGATCTTTGTTGACAAAGTAATGCCTCTGCTTTTTAATATGCTAAGTTGGTGATAACTTTCCTTCCAAACCAATAGGTTGGTCATAACTTTCCAATTGTTATCAGGAAAATGCAAATTAAAATGACAGTGAGATACCACTCTACACCTATTAGAATGGTCACAATCGGAACACTGATGACACCAAATGCTGGCAAGGATGTGGGGCATCAAGAGTTCTCATTCATCGCTGTTGGGAATGCAAAATGGTACAGCTACTCTGGAAGACAGTTTGGCAGTATTTTACAAAACTAAAAAGACTCTTACAGTACAATCCAGGAACCATGGTCCTTGGTTTCTACCCAAGGTTGAAAACTCATGCACCTAAAAATCTGCACACCAATCTTTACAGCAGCTTTATTTATAATTGCCAAAAGTTGGAAGCAACTAAGATGTCTGTCAGTAGGTGAATGGATAAGCAAATTGTGGTACATCCAGACAATGGAATATTATTCAGTGCTAGAAAGAAATAAGCTAGCAGCTAATGAAAAGATGTGGAGGAACTCTAAGTGTATATCAGTCAGTGAAAGAAGTCAGTCTAAAAAGGCTACATACTGTATGATTTCAACTATGTGACATTCTGGAAAAGGCAAAAGAATGGAGACAATATAATGATCGGTCGTTGCAGGGGTGGGGTGTGATGTGGGGGAGGGGGAGAGGAATAGGCAAAACACAGAGGATTTGTAAGGCAATGAAAATACTCTGTAGGATATTATAATGATGGATATATGCCACTATACATTTGTCCAAACCTACAGAATGTAAATCACCAAGAGTGAACCCTAATATAAGGCATGGGCTTTGGCGGGGGGTGACTATGATGTGTCAGTGTGGGTTCATCCTTGGTGCTGCTACTACATGTGACACTCTGGTGGGGGATGCTGACAATGGGGGAGGCTGTGCCTGTGTGGGGGGACAAGAGTTACATGCAAAAGTCTCTGAACCTTTCTCTCAACTCTGGTGTGGACCTAAAGTGGCTCTAAAAAGATAACAGTCTTTGAAAAGATCTTGCCAACCCAGGGATCAAATGCAGGTCTCTCGCATTGCAGGCAGACACTTTACCATCTGAGCCACCAGGGAAACCTTAAGAAGATTAGTAGGTGCTCAGTAAACACTTGTTGAAAGAGTACATGAATGCAAGACCCTAGGCATTGGACTTGATGATTCCTGAGGGTAACTCCAGGAGCATCAGTAGCCTTTATCATACACTGACTGTATACTAAGTACCAGACCTATGCTCTCTAAATACGGGTTCATGTCCCCCAACCACCCAGTGGCTGCTCTTTCTGGGCCACTGACTCAGTTTGGAGCATCCTTTTTTCTCCTCTTCACACACAGCTGTCCTCTTCACCACTGAAGCCTTGCTTGTAGAAGCCTAGCCTGGCCCCAGCCTCCCTCTGGTCCCCTCAGGACAAGGGTGCAGGTCTGAACTGCCTGATTGGAGTTCCTTAGGTTTTTTATGTCCCTACATTTTTCTTTCTCTAGAATCCCTCAGTTCAGTTCAGTTCAGTCGCTCAGTCATGTCTGACTCTTTGTGACCCTATGGACTGCAGCATGCCAGGCTTCCCTGTCCAGCATCAACTCTCAGAGCTTGTTCAAACTTGTGCCCCTTGAGTTGGTATTGCCATCCAACCATCTACCTCAGTAAATCACAGAAAACTCTACTAATATTGTCACTGTTACTGTCAGTACAATTACTACTAACAAGCACCACTGCAACAACTACTACTACCATCAAGGGGCCAAGAGGAGCCTCGGAGCCCCTGAGTAAGACCCGCGTGATAGAGCACTGCCCTGCCCCACGTCACCCTGAGCCCTCCTCTCCTCAGAGCGAAGCAGCTACTAGGGCCTGGCTGGATGACGAGGCCAGGGTGCATGGAAGGGTCAATGGTCATGAGTCCTGCGGTTCTGTGGATGCTGACCCCATGACTTCAAGTCAGGCAGGTGCTATTTCCCAGCCCCAGGACCAGCCCCAAGGGTTGATATCTGGTCATCTCCAGAAATTCCCAATTTCTGACTCACGCTGTCTCCAGGGGCCTTCTGGGAAGACCCTGACTGCCCTGTGACAACAACACGTAGGGAGCTTCCCAGGGAGGGGTCTCGGGAGGGCTGGCTCCAGCATGGGGGCTGGGGGAGCAGCAGTGACTCATGGGCTCATCAGAGGCCTTCATTGCTCCCCACTGCTTACAGAAAAAGCCTTCATTTCTGACATCGAAGGTCCTCACCATCCCGTTCTCATCTATTGAATCCCCTGAACTATGAACCCTGTGCTTCTAAAGCATCTTGATTCAGGAGCATCTGCTTTTTGCCAGATACTTCACATACACTGTTCTTCATCCAATCACCCATTCAGCAAATCCAGATCAAGGGATGACCTGTGCTTGGCATTGTTCCAGACTTTGGCTTGTAGGAAAAAAACAAGAGACACAGGGTGCCTGCTCTCACGAAGCTGACATTCTAGTGAGGAATTACCCCCAGTTTACAGATGAAAAACTGAAGCTCAGATAGGGTGATGGGCTGCAGGGGGCAGAGCGGTGATTTGAACACAGGTGTGTCTGACTCCAAAGCAGTTCTTTTCATCTTTCTACTTTCCCACAAGCTCCTGAAGCCCCTGGGCTGTGGTTGCAGTCCACACCTCTGAATGCTCGCATGAACTGCATGAATTGCTCGCTCAACCTGGAAGGCCCTCTACCCTCTTCTCCAGCTGATCCTCTTTCCATGCTCAGACTCTTCTTAAGCCTCTCATCCTCTGGAAGGCCTTTCCTGCTCCCCACCCCCTTTCACCCCAGACACCTTGGTTCATGTCCATGGATGGAGTGGCTCATGCCACTCTCTGACTATTGTTCTTCACTGGGAGATGGGTCCCTGTGAGACTGTTTCTGCAGGTCCAAGTGGCTGGTGTCCAACACAGTGCTGCTCCGGGTGGTCCACAGCCTGTCTGCTCAACCTCCCCTTGCCCTGAGATGCTCATGATGCGAACCTCAGTGGGCATCGTTGGCAAACCACTCCCCTGCAAGAAAGATCTGCTGCCTGTTGGAAATGGCTTCTGGAAGAGCCTGAATCACTCGCATCTTGGTGTGAACAAGACTTCTAGAAATGCCTGGATATGGAGGAGCTTGGGTCCCGTGGCTTTGATGCCAAAGGCCCCCTGTAGGGGGCGCTGTGGGAGAAGCTGTCCTGCGGCAGGTGCCTGTGCTTCCTCTCAGTTCCCCATACCGTGGTTGTCCTCCTGATCCTCGCTACTGAACATTCCCAAGGCCACTCAGGCCATCCTCTGCAGCTGTGGACCACCTGCTATTTGAAGATCTGGGCCAAGCAAGGCAAACAGGCTTTTCCATTGGCTCCCCCTGCCCTTCACTGGGATCCTCATTATGAATTGCAGTCAGTTCTCAAATGCTCCTGAACATACCACACAGTTCCACACCTTGACGCTGCAAGGGAAGGTGAGAGTCTCCATGGACCATGAGCCAAACCCTTGTGCAGAATCTCCAGGCTGAGACACCACTTTCCTCTGCTTTTCCCAGTGGTGAGGCCTAAGGCCAGGGACATGGAGGAGTCCAGAAATTCTCGCCATCTTAGTCACTTTGCTCCCCAGAGACCCGACAGCTGGCCCGAGAAGGAGGAGGAAACTCCCCAGTGTAGGAGTACTTGTAACCTCTGCTCACTGTTCCAGGACAAGTCGGAGCACGACTCCACTTCCTTCCTTCCCCCAGCCTGGCTCTGGAATCAAGGCACAGAGGTCAGGAACTGGTCTGGGGAGTTGAGGGGAGGCGGAGTTAGGGAGAAAGAAAACTAACTAACCTCTAACATTTATGGATACTTACTGAGTTCCAGTACTTTTTGCAGACGCTATCTTGTTAAATCCCAAATGTTACCACAACCTTTATCAAGGTAGGACTGTTCTAATTACCACTTTGCTGAGGCTAAAACTAAGGCTCAGAGAAGGAAAATGACCTTTCCTAGGTGGCACATCCAGGTTCAAACAAGGTGGATGCTCTTATCATTTCCTCCCTCCTGCCTCCAGACTCACTGCATTGGCTGGTCGAGCAGCACAAGGAATCTTGAGAACCCTGGAGACTGACCCTAGCACCAAGAGACGTTACACCACAAGATCCCCGCATTCTGAGTCAAGGTGCTCTGTTTACCATGAAGGAACAAAGGCCAGGGAGGTTTTGCCCGGCTTCAGTGTCAGGAAGTGGCAGGATCAAGACTCATATTCACATTTTTTGATGCCAACCTCAATGCTCTTTCCAATCAACTATCTAGTCTAGTGACAAACTGCTCTTTGGGCCAGGAAATCATGCCTCACCTCTTCTCCAAGTCCTACAAGCACAGCTTCCACTCTGTTTGAGCACAGTGACGAGGAAGAGCTCCCTGCCCTTCTGCTGCTGGTGACCTTTCACCTACGGCAGTGACCCCACCCCACTCCCACCTTCTCATACCCAATGCCTCTTTCTATAACACATATCCTATAGTGCCCTTTGTACCATGTTGAAATAAAATTCACTGTTAACCTACAAACACAATTCCAAAAACTTAACAGCGTGCCCTAAATGAAATGTTAAGAAGAAATCAAACTTATAATAAAAGTAAATAAAATAATTTATAATAAAATAATGTATTTTCATTTGTAGGTATTCACTCATGACTACATCAAGAGATATAATGCAACAGTCTGATGCTTGCACAGAACCACCATGAACTCAAGTTACAAATGTGGATTGATTCAGATGTTTCATTAGCAACTCAAAGGTCAGGAGTAAGGTCACCATGGGTGACATGATTTCATATTTTTAGTATCTTCAATTATTATTTATTTATTTCATTTTTGGCTGTTCTGGGTCTTCATTGCTGTGCGGGCTTTTCTCTACTTATGGCAAGTGGGGCTACCCTCTAGTTGCAGTGTGCAGGTTTCTCACTGCAACGGCTTCTCTTGTTGCGGAGCACAGGCTCCAGGATGTGCGGTCTTTAGCAGTTGCAAAGTATGGGCTCAGTAGCTGTGGTTCCCTGCTCTAGAGCACAGGCGCAATGGGTGGGGCACACGGGCTTAGTTGTCCCGTGGCATGCCGGATCTTCCTGGACAAGGGATTGAACCCATGTTTCCTGCATTGGCAGGCAGATTCTTTACCACTGAGCCACCAGGGAAGCCGACATAATTTCCTGAAACTATTCTTGGTAAGGTTCAAAAAAAAAAACAAACTGCAGTCTTCCCTTAATTTATATGGTGAGTGCCTTTTGGAAGGGAGTGAGTGAGTAAGTAAGTGAAAGTCGCTCAGTTTAGTTTGACTCTTTGCGACCCCATGGACGATACATACAGTCCATGGAATTCTTCAGGCCAGAATACTGGAGTGGGTAGCCTTTCCCTTCTCCAGGAGATCTTTCCAACCCAGGGATTGAACCCAGGTCTCCAGCGTTGCAAGCAGATTCTTAACCATCTGAGCAACCAGGGAAGCCCTAAAGAGATGGGAGGTGGTGAGTAAGTAAGAGAGGAGGGGAGGGGAGGCATTTGTTAAAACTGCTCCTCATCTAAATGCTATGTGTGTGAACTGAATGTGCAGTTAGGTTCTTGCTTTGGCTAATTATAACTGGGCTTTCACCTCTCTAGTGCCTGGTGGTGGGGACAGCACTCAGCCATGCAGAATCATCCTGTGCACATCCCTGAGCCTCCCACTAAGTACTCACAGCGCCCAGTGCTTGTGATAACAACCAGAAGTCCTCCCATCAGTTTCCAACCTGCACCCGGAGGGGCAGTGCTGCTCCCATGAGGAACCACTGGTAGAAACTCTAAAAAAAGCGAAAGTCACTCAGTCGTGTCCGACTCTTTGTGACCCCAGGGACATAGCCCACCAGTCTCCTCTGTCCATGGAATTCTCCAGGCCAGAATACTGGAGTGGGTAGCTTTCTCCAGGGGATCTTCCCACCAGGGATCAAACCCAGTTCTCCTGCATTGCAGGCGAATTTTTTACCGTCTGAGTCACCAGGGAAGCCCAAAGAAATTTTAAGCTTTACTCAAAAAGATTATATCCTAACTTCTCAATATCTTTCTAAGTTATTCAAGCCCTGTATTTAGTCGTGGCTTCTAGATGGAAGAGGCAGCACTAAGAGGAGGTAGGAGAGGCCCGGAGTCAGCTGGGAATCCAGGTTACTTTGCTTACTGCTGTATTTCCAAGCCTACCTGCCATAGGTAGGTGCTCAACAAATAGCTGTGAGATGAAATTATCACAGGGTGGCCTTCGGGAAATGACTTAACCTTCTCAATCCTCTATTCCGTCACAGCAAAGTGGTGGTCACTTATAGGGCTCTTGGGAGGATTGAATGAGACTAAATATGGAAGAGCCGGGGACACACAGAGTGAACTCACCCACAAAGCTGACAGTGGAAGGGGCCATCCTGGGTGATGGGGCTGGGATGAAACTCTGTTTCATGGAAAAGCTAACAGAAGAGTGTTTTCAAATCAGCCTCTGATGAGACTACTTGACCTTTCAGACAGGTGGCTCCTCCCAAGGCCCTTGTCTAGACAGCTGGTGGTGGAGGGATGCTCCCGCCCATGCTGGCCTGCTTGTCTGCCCGCCACCTGCCAGCACCTCACACAGCCCTGAGTCTTGCACTAGAGTCAAAGCATCCCAGGAGAGAGCTCTCTCTACCTGCATGCTGCTCTTCTGCCTGCTCCAGGTGAAGGGGAAGAGTGAATATCTACTGGACACCTATGTGCTAGAGCTTTACTCTTCCCTGAATTATGCCAGGTGAGGGGAGGGAATGGGGTTTCAGAGACAGCAAGCACTTTGTCCAGGGTCTCGGAAGAAGTGTGGGACAGTGCCTCTCCAGCTGGGCCTTCCTTCTACCACAGATGGGGAGGCCAACAGAGGCATGAGTTGGGCACCCATGGGCATGTCCACCCCAACCCCCCACCCCTTAGGCTCCGGGCATTCACCAAGCACAGGTGTGCTTGGCTTCTCTACTCCTCACCACGTTTCAGAGGGCAGGGTTAACACAGGTAAGGAGAGAAGATGGGAAAAATGTCAGAGGCTTCGAATGCCAGGGACACTGGGAGTGGACAAGGCCTGGGGTGACGGAAGGATTTGAGGCAGGACAAAAGAAATGCTCTATGAGATGCTTTAAGAAGACTCTAACCCACAGTGATGGACCAGACTTCAAAATGGTCAGACGGCTGCCAGGGGTCTCCCTGAATGTTCCTCCCAATTTCCTATTTCCCTGCCCTTTCACTGTAGATGAGGGAGCTCCCAGGGCACAAGCAGGCTCAGCCAGCTCTACCATCCACAGGACGGTGGCTGCTCCTAAATGTTTCTCCCAATTTCCTATTTCCCTGCCCTTTCACTCTAGATGAGGGAGCTCCCAGGGCACAAGCAGGCTCAGCCAGCTCTGCCATCCACAGGATGGTGGCTGCCGCCAGCCTCTGGAAGTTGGGGCCACAGAATCTCGGTGCTCAGTGCTAGCCTTGACTCTTTACAAAGGTGCCATGTGACCCAGGATCAGCTCTGATGCTCTCTCCTGGCCTCAGTCTCCACGAGGGTAAGATGAGAGGATTAGACTAGCTGATGGTCTACAGCGCTGTGTCTTTTTATTTTTAAGGAGGGCAGAAGCCCAGGAGAGTAATGGGATGTGAAGGAGAGGCAAGGGGCGGCTGGTGGCAGCCATGTTCACAAGTAACCAAAGGTGGCAGGGACCCCAAAGGAAGGCAGGACATTCACAGGATGTCAAACCCCAGGGAGAGGTCACTCCTGGGTTCTTCTTCTACCTTGAGGGGAGAAGGGCAGCGAACAGCAGGCAGGTTGGGCCATCAGAACCTGCGGTACACAGCTAATTTGCCTGGGAGGGTGGGCAGCCCAGTTTTGAGCATGTTGCAGAGAGCTGGATGGGCTCCTCTCTGGGCAGGGGTTGGGGGGAGGGCGCCCCAGAATGAACTGAAGCAGAGTCCCAGAGAGGTCAAGTCCTGCGGATTCCTTTGGTGATGACAGCTGCTTTGTTTTTGGGGAGGCAACAGAATTCCTTTTAAGCAAGGTTTCCTTCCTCCATTTATTTATTTACTTTTTGCCAAGTGATTCAGCGAAACAACCTCAAAACCTGTCTCCAGTGGGAGGCAGGAAGAACCAAACCCTCAAACATCAGAGTCCCTGTGAGGTTTTGCCTTGTGGAACTTTCCTTAAAATAACTGTACTAGGAGACTCTCAGGGCAGGAGTGAGGGGAGAGGAGGACCAGGACTCAGAGTCCTGTGGGGCTTCGCAAGGATGCACACAGCTGGAGTATGGACTCAGCAGCTGCCCCCATGCCTGTTCTCCACAGCAAGGGCCTGGATGGGTCTCTCAGCATCGGTTTCCCCCACCTCATCGTGGCAAGCCATCTTCCTGAGGAAGAAATGAAGCAGGGGTTTGAACTCTATGGTGGAAGAGAGATGACCTGGCTCTCTAGTGGCAGCTGTGGAATATGGATTGAACCTTCATGCCCTGTGTCCTCAGGCAGTGATATATTACAATTCCTGATGCAATAGGTTTGGTTCTTTTAATTCAGTGGGGAAAACAAACACTGAACTCCTTCTCTTTGTAATAATGCATCTAAACTGGAAACAGGCCAATAAGATAAAAGGTTGTGGAGGAAATAGTGTCAGACTGGAAATTCATGAGATGTGGATTCTGTTTTGGCTTTGGCGTGTTAAGCCGTGGGACCTTGCATAGGTCACTTCCTTAAGGACAGAGACAGCACCAGGGTCAGGGACCTGCTGTCCAACTAGGAAGTCGGGTAGGATATGAGAACGTAGTTGGTGATGGGCAGATCAAGGTAGGGTAAAAGCCCTTGCCTGAGAGTCACATGGGCATGTCCCAGTTCTGCACATACTGGCTGACCTAGGGTAGGTCAACTCTGTCTCTGGAGCTTCAGCTTCCCCATCCATAAAGTGGGAGAGAACAGCCATCTTAAAGCATTGCTGTGATAACTGAAATGGAGAGAAAGTGTGGGAAAGTGCCTGGTAAACTGGAAAGCATCAGTTAAACAGGAGATTATCATTACAGGCACACATGGTTTATTGCACTTCCAGATAGAGTGTCTTTTACAAATTGAAGGTTTGTGGCAACTCTGGGTTGAGCAGATCTATCAGCCCCATTTTTTCCATTTGATCATTTTATGTTTCTGTGTTACATTTGGTAATCCTTACAATATTCGTACTTTTCCACAATTATTATATCTGTATGGTGATCTGTGATTGGTGATCTTTGATGTTATTATTATAATTGTTTTGGGACACTGCATATTGCAACCATGGGCTTCCCAGGAGTCTAACTGGGTAAAGAATTCTCCTGCAATGTAGGAGACGTGGGTTTAATCCCTGGGTCAGGAAGGTCCCCTGGAGGAAGGCATGGCAACCCACTCTAGTATTTTTGTCTGGAGAATCCCATGGACAGAGGGACTTAGCAACCTACAGTCTATAGGGGTGCAAAGAGTCAGGTACAACTGAAGCACCTGAGCACGCATGCACACACGAATACTTAATCATATAAAATGGTGAACTTACCAAATACTGTGGGTGTTCTGACTGCTCCACTGACCAGCCATTCCCTCATCTCTGTCCTTCCCCGCTGTGCCTCCCTATTCTGAGACACAATACTACTGAAATTAGGCCAATTAATAACCCTGCAATGGCCTCTTAAGTGTTCAAGTAAAGGAAGAGTCAATTGATGGGGCAAATTTCTTTGTAGTCTTATTTTAAGAAGTTGCTGTCACTTCAGTAACCACCACCCTTAACGTCTGCAGCTACCACTAAGGCAAGACCCTCCACCAGCAAAAAGATTATGACTTGATGGAGGTTGAGATAACAGTTAGCATTTTTCAGCAATAAAATATTTTTTTAATTAATGTAAGTACAGAGCTTTTTTTTAGATATAATGCCATTATTGCACATAGTAGACTACAATATACTATAAATATAACTCTTATATGCACTAAACTAGAGGTGGGAGGTGGGAGGAGGATTCAGGATTGGGAACTCATGTACACCCATGGCTGATTCATGTCAATGTATGCCAAAACCAATACAGTATTGTAAAGCAAAATAAAGTAAAAATAAAAATTAAAAAAAAAAACTAATTTAGTTTAGTTTAAATTAAAAAATTTGTGTGACTTGCTTTATTCCAATAGTCACTTTATTGACACAGTCTGGAAAAGAACCTTAGCAAGGTTGGTCCTTAGAGAGACCAGAGTTATAGTTACAATAACAGTAAGTATCATGTGCTAGACACTAAGAGTTTTAAATTATGTACTAATCTAAATGTATGAACTTATTTAATCTTTTTATATATAACATACATACAGTCAATTAATAAAGTGCTCTAACCTTGTGAGTACTGCTTGATGAATTTTTACATTGCATAGATCACGTGAACTCGTTTAATTTTCACGAGAGCCCTATACTCTTTATTCCCATTTTTCAGGTGTGGAAACTGATGAAGAGTAGGGACTCAAATCCAGGCAGTCCGTCTGCAGGCTGTTAGCCATGTGGTACTGCCTGGAAATCCGGGACATCAGGAGAAGTGCTGGAGTCACCAATGGCTGGCAGACCGGGAGGTCCTCAGGAAGCCACTGGAAGGGTCTTCCCCAGTGGCAATCTTTTAGGAGACTCAGTTCTTAATCAGCTTTCCTGATAGACTGGCAGAGACAAGAAGTGAGCACAGAAACAATTTCCCTTTTTCTCCGTAAGTTGCTCACGGCTCCCTGTCCCAGCCCGTGGTAGGTGGCCGGATCATTCCCCACGGAGCTCACTTCCTCTCCGAGTTTCCACTTCACCTCTGTAAAGAGCAGGCAAAGGCTGTGCTGAGGAAGCACGTTTGGGAGGGAGGCACCGCATGGTGCTGAAGAATGTGACAACCTGCTCTCAAATGACAAGAAACGAACCAGAACCCTAGCTGAAGGAACTCTGAGTTGGAGGCCAGAAGGCCCAACTCTAGTCTAGTCTCAGTCCAGCTCTGGCTGCACATAACCTTGCAGATCCAACCTTGGGGAAGTCACTTCTGTCTCTGGGCCTTGGTTCTCCCTGCTGTGGAGTTGGACACATGGAGAAAATGACATCTGTCTCTTCTGCTTTGTGATTGGAGAACCCAATGAGACTCTGACCTTGGCCACTCCTGTAGGTAGGTTCAGGTTCATGCGCTGTACAAATTTTGAGTTGGGTGGTGCGGGGAGTGGAGAGACTGCAGGCATCCACCAATCTGTCTTCATTCACATTCCTGCTCCTTCATCCTTCCTTCTACTCCTTCTCTCCAAGGCTCTGAGAAGGTTGTGAGCTCACGACTGATGCCACATACGCTATCTCCTTATTCGGGAGGCAGGAAGTGGCTCCCCCCCTCCCACCCTCTTTTGTCTTTGCAGGATTCCCATCCCACGGTCCCTCTATTCAGTTTCCTGCTTCCTGAGGGTCTTTAAGCTGGTGGGGGGACCTGGGTCACAATTACTCCTCTCTGATTTGAGTGAAAGCCAGAGAGCCCCCGAGTCAGGGTGGATTGTGTGAGCCAGAGGCCGGAATGAATATGCTGGGCAGAGGGGAAAGGCGGGGGCCGGGGTCACTTAGAACAAGCCAGTCCCAAGAACCTAAAATTAGCTCTGGAATGTTAGGGCTCTGAGGAACTGCAGCTGTGAAAGGAAAGCACAAGGCAAGGAAGGAAAGTGCACCCGCCACAAACTTCGACCGCCCACGCCATCTGCCCCCAGGGTCTCCACAGCTTTCAACCCACCCCCAGAATATCTCCAGCCAAGTCCATGAGGCTGCTCAGTGGGAATCCCCCCTCCCCCCACTGCTGTCATTTTCCTCTCTGGCGACCGCAGAACAGCGTGACCTGGGATTCCTGATAGCACGTGGTTTAACTGGAAACAGGAAAGCAGAGGACAAATGTGGGTCTGGGGTGATGATGATAACGAGAAAATGACCAGCCTATCCAGGCAAAACGGTGACAGTGGAGGAGGGTCACATGGTGAGGAGGGAGCCCCACAGGCGGGAAAGGCCCCCTGGGAGCACCGACATGTGAGAGGGAGCACCGACATGTGAGAGGGAGCACAGGTTTGCTGATGAGGGGAAATGCCTGGAAAGGGGCTTGGGGAAGGGATATAGGGGAACCTGGAGGGTTCTGCACCCCTTTGCACAGATACAAAGATTGGGTGGCACACACCCTACCGAGTGTGTGATCCTGTATTTCCAAGTTTGAGCCCACGCATCCAACACAAGCCTGAGAAGAAGGTCCTGAGGAGCAGAGGACCTCTAGTGATGATCCATTATGAGCTGGGCTGGACTCCTGTCCCAGGACCTGGGGGTCCAAGCACTCGGTTTCTTCCTCCAGCTTTGTATGCAGATGGGAGAACTTGATTTTCAAGGATTTTTGCTGAAAGTTGAGGAAGGTTGTACTTTTGTGGTGTGGAGACTGGGGTGAAGGGAGCTACTCAGAGCCACCCAGTTCCGGAGACCATGGGGAGGGAGGCTGGGAAAGCGGAGTGGGTGAGGAGCCTCTGTGGAAGCCACTTGAGGAAGGGACAGGGAGGAAGTGACATCTACTGAGCACTTGTGCTTCTCATGCCCCAGGCTCTGTGCTTACAATATCCTTGCTCATGATCATCTAGAGGGGAAGTTCAAGAAGGGAAAAACACGAATGTTTTCTTTACCAAGGAACCCCCATCCCTGGGAACAAAGCCAGGTAACCAGTGGACCCTCTGCAACAACCTGCTGAATGCACGTGAAATTCACAGAAGCTCTGCAAGGGCTGTGTTATCATTCTCGTTTACAGATGAGGAAGCTGATGCTTTGAGAAGTGGAATCATTTTCTCAGGTCTCACAGTGAATGAGAGCCAAGGTCTGAGCAAGATTTGAGCCCAGGTCTCTGAAGCTCAGAAGGCCATGCCCAGTGTGACGTGCAGCCGGTCCCACCCTTATGCAATATTGTTCTGTAAAGTTACCTGATTTTGTCCTGGGTTTATATCCCTGCTTCCCTGGGGCTTTCCCACTTCTGTCATGATGCTTTCCTCTAGTTGCCCAGATTAAGACTCCCAGATATGCCTTAATTTATTCTTCCTCAAAAAACTCATTAGTCTTATCAGACCCCTTCCTTCAGAGGTCTGCTCTAGTTGACAATGGGTAACAAAAGACAGCTTCCAGCCAAATGATGTGCTGACTGGGCTATGTTCCCAGATCACAGAAGTAAATATACTTATAATAACACATGATATACTTATTATAACACATGATTTAGCTATGTGATACTGATAGATGGTTGGGTGTCTGTAGAAAACTAATTTCTTCACCACTAACACATGTTCAAATTGATTTCGCCTTCCCACTACAAATGTCACCCTGTCCCACCTTATCTTGCTCTCAGCTGCAAAGGTGGTCAGAACATACCACATCTGAACGTGACTGGAGAAAAATATGACTGTTAACTTCAGGACCCATCTGAAGCTCTGTCCTCATACTATACTTCCCTGATCCATTCACTCTCTCATTCTTCTAGGCAAATATTTAATATTTTATCCTTTATTCTAATACTTTTAATATTTCCTGCCCCTCTAGATTCTCAGTGATAATAACCTTGCTTCATATTTTATCAAAAATATCAGAAGCAATCAAAAGAGATATGCCCAAGCTCCCACCACATTTACCATTTTCCAGCACCTTCTAGCACATAAACTAACTGTGCCTTCCCTCTTGTTCCTTTGAATGAACTCTGCTTCTACCCATGGGAACCCTTCCAGTTTGTGTAGCTATCACCTTTTCCCCTTGGTAAGGATACTGCCTTACCAAGTTTTCTTTTCTCTCCTACATCAACTTTTATTTAACTATTGGATCATTCCCCTTATCATTCAAACATTATTGCAATACCTCCCTTAAGAAAACCTTTCTTAACTCCATATTATCCTCCACTTACCTCCAATCGTTCTAATCATCTTTACAGCAAAAAGTCTACACTCCTGAGCTAAACTTCTCTTCCAATCTTTTTTGAACTCATTTCCACCTCTCCACTTGTCAAGGTGTTGTATGAGCTCCATATTGCTAAACACAATGATCAAATTTCAGTTCTCATTTTACTTTATCAAACAGCTGTACTTGACAAAGTTGTTCATGCCATCTCCTTGAAAAACTTTCCCCTCATCTGGTGTCTGGGACACTATTCTTGATTTTCACCAACTGTTTGATCTCAGTCACCTTCACTGATTCCTCTTCATTGTCCTGACCTCTAAATTTTGAAACACTCTGAAAAGTGAAAGTCATTCAGTTGTATCCAACTCTTTGCAACTCCAGGGACTATACAGTCCATGGAATTCTCTAGGCCAGAATACTGGACTGGGTAGCCTTTCCCTTTTCCACGGGATCTTCCCAACCCAGGGATCGAACCCAGGTCGCCCACTTTGCAGGTGGATTCTTTACAACCTGAGCCACAAGGGAAGCATACTGGAGTGGGTAGCCTATCCCTTCTCCAGAGGATCTTCCCAACCCAGGAATCGAACTGGCGTCTCCTGCATTGCAGGTGGATTATTTTGAAGCACCCTGGTCTTGGCTTTTCTCTATCCACACTCCCTCCCATGGGGATCTTAGTCTCACGACTTTAAACATCATCTATGTACTGATGATTCCCAAAATTTACACCCCCATATCTCTCCCTCACTCTCTACCCCAGATTTAGGGGCCTATTCAACAGCTCCACTAGGATGCCTAACAGGCACTGCTAGTTAAATATGCTGACAGCCAAACTCTCACTGATTCACATAAAGCACACAGAATAGTGCCTGGCTCATAGCAAGTGCCCCGTGAAATGGTAGCCGTTACTATTATTTTTAAAAACTATTTTATGTAATCATCCTGGCCTCCTGAAGTTGTCCGTGACACGGATGATAAAATTCTGAAAACTGAATAACCAGAGAGGAAAAAGTTCACTGACAGACAGTGCAGAGAAGACACCAGAACAATCTCCTAATTCCCAAGACAGGCTCTTGGCACCCTCCACATTGCCTCTGTTACACAGTGGCCTTCACCCAGGCCAGTGGAAACACTAGGTGGGGGATGGGCTCCAGGACCAAGTCTGCTACCTACTATCTTTCTAATAATAGGCCAGTTACCTACCTGACAATTCTGAACCCGTTTTCCATCTTATTTTATTATTTGGCCACCTCACGCCTTGTGGAATCTTAGTTCCATGACCAGAGATTGGGCCCAGGTCTTGGGCAGTGAGAGGACAGAGTTTTAACCACTGGACTGCCATGGAATTCCAGTTTCCCTTCTTTAAAATGGAGATAATAACACCTGTCTGCCTTCTGCACAGGGGAGGATCACATGACACAATGGTGCCCAGAACCCTGAAGTCCATACTCAGTATACACAACTGGCCATTTCAAATACCCCACCAAAATATGAACACTGTCCTGTGTTTATTTGCAAGCTGTGGCTTGTGCAAAAAGATGCACACTCTACTTGGAGTGGATTACCTGTGTGTTTGTGTGGTGTACATTCATTCCCACAGCAAACATTCATTTATCACTATGTTTGTGCTAGTTTTTACCAACCTGGAAATGAACATAGCTCTATTCGCATGATCAAACTTGGAAAGGGGAGGGAAAGTATATTTCTTTTTTTTTTTAACTTTACAATATTGTATTGGTGTTGCCATACATCAACATGAATCCGCCACAGGTGTACATGTGTTCCCCATCCTGAACCCCCCCTCCCACCTCCCTCCCCGTACCATCCCTCTGGGTCATCCCAGTGCACCAGCCCCAAGCATCCTGTATCCTGCATCGAACCTGGACTGGCGAGCTGCTGCTTGCTGCCAGGTTTGTACAAGGCTTGGGGAGCAGAACAGTTCACTGTGGGAAGAATGGTTGCTTGCATAAGAATAGAATAGGTTATCAGGAGAGCAGTTTTAGCCAGAGGGGATGAGGTAAAACCCTCCCAGGACATCAGAAAAAGCCATCAAGCCTGTAAAATAAGGTGAAGAAAGAGTCCTGCTCTGGAAAACAAAACTTGCCTGCTAAAAATTTCCCATCCTTTTTGTACCTGAGGACAGTGCTAGGCCATGGAGGAGATAAAAATGGGACCAGAAAGTCAGAAATGTTGCAGATGTTACTGTAATTTGACTTTTTTTTCAGGGCAGAGGTGAGGAAAACCATACGTGGTCCTAGGAAGTGTTTGACAAAATGGAGACCACTAGTGTGGTCCAGATGTAAAGTGAGTCAAGGGGCCTCCGGAAGGCAGCCTCAGAGGGTGGGAGCTGACTAGTCTGGGGGTGGCTTCCCCATCCTTCTAGAACAGGGGTCAGCAAACTTTGTAAAAAGCCATGCATGTGCTAGGCTGAAAAATGGCTCCCAAAGATATCCACATCCTAATTCCTGAAACCTATAAATATCATCTGAAATGGACAAAGAATATTTGTAGATGTGATTAAGGATTCTGAGATGGAGAAATTAACCTGGATTATTTGGGTGGGCCGTCAGTTCAGTTCAGTCATTCAGTAGTCTCCGACTCTTTGCGACCCGATGGATTACAGCCCTCAGGTTTCCCTGTCCATTACTAACTCCTGGAGCCTACTCAGACTCATGTCCATCGTGTTGGTGATGCCATCCAACCATCTCATCCTCTGTCATCCTCTTCTCCTCTTGCCTTTAATCTTTCCCAGAATCAGGGTGCTTTCCAAGAGTCAATTCTTCTCATGAGGTGGCCAAAGTATTGGAGTTTCAGCTTCAGCATCAGTCCTTCCAATGAATATTCAGGACTGAGGATGGACTGGTTGGATCTCCTTGCAGTCCAAGAGACTCTCAAGAGTCTTCTCCAATACCACAGTTCTTGACCTGGCTCCTGAGAAGTCTGTATGCAGGTCAAGAAGCAACAGTTAGAACCAGACATGGAACAATAGACTGGTTCCAAATCGGGAAAGGAGTATGTAATGGCTGTTTATTGTCACCCTGCTTATTTAACTTATATGCAGAGTACATCATGTAAAATGCCAGGCTGGATGAAACACAGGCTGGAATCAAGATTGCCAGGAGAAATATCAGTAACCTCAGATCCGGAGATGATACCACCCTAATGGCAGAAAGTAAAGAACTAAAGAGCCTCTTGATGAAAGTGAGAGAGGACAGTGAAAAACTTGGCTTAAAACTTAATATTCAGAAAACTAAGATCATGGCATCTGGTCCCACCATTTCATGGCAAATAGATGGGGAAGCAATGGAAACAGTGACAGACTTTATTTCTTGGGGCTCCAAAATCATTACAGATGGTGACTTCAGCCATTAAATTAAAAGACGCTCGCTCCTTGGAAGAAAAGCTATGACCAACCTAGACAGTATATTAAAAAGCAGAGACATTAACTTTACCAACAAAGGTCTGTCTAGTCAAAGCTATGGTTTTTCCAATAGACATGTATGGATGTTAAGAGTTGAACTATAAAGAAAGTTGAGCGCTGAAGAATTGATGCTTTTGAACTGTGGTGTTGGGTGGGCCCTAAATGCCATTATTTAGTAGATAAGGGAATGGCTACCCACTCCAGTATTCTTAACTGGAGAACTCCTGGACAGAGGAGCCTGGTGGGCTACAGTTCATGGGCTCACAGAGAATCGGACACAACTGAGTTACTAAGAATACACATTAAATGCCATTACAAGTATCCTTGTAGGCAGAGAGAGATTTCTCTCTCTCTCTCTCTCACACACACACACACACGCACACACACTCACAGAGGAGAAGGTCATGTGAAGATGGAGGAAGAAGAGGTCATAAAGATGCAGCCACAAGCAAAGGAATACTGGCTGCCACCAGAAACTGGACGAGGCAAGGAAGGGATTCTCTGCCAGAGCCTGCAGAGAACGCACAGCCTTTCTGATGCCTTGATTGCAGCCCAGTGAAACCGACTTCTGGCCTCCAGAAATGTGAGGGAATAAATTTCTGTTGTTTAAAGCCACAAAGATTGTGGTACTTTGTTAAGACAGCCCTGGGAAATAAATACACCCATTATCTCACTAAATCATCAAAGTAACCTGAGGTATTAATAATGAAATAGATCACTTACTATATGCCAGGTAACATCCATTCAATATTCACAACAACCCTATATGAGGTAGATAAGATATTCTTATTGTCCCATTTTACAGATGAGGAAACTGTGGCCCAGAGAGGAGATTTGGCTTTCCTGAGGTTACACAGCTGGTACATGGTAGAGCTGCACTTTGAACACAGGTGGCCCTGGGCCACCTTGAGGTGAGCTCTCTGACCCACCGTAGGTGTTCTTTCTGCATAATATATGGCTCAGAGAACCTAGTTACCACCTCCCTCTGCACTACCCTGAGTGGCCTCCTCTAGGATCCAATGGGGATCAGATGTAACAGAAGATATGAATAGTGTTCAGTAAACTGTAAAGTGTGGTCCTAGGGGAGGCATAAGAATTCCAAGTGGAAGCAAACTTGCTTGCCTAGAAGGCATGGAGAGGCTGCCCTCACTGCTCTGAGGTAGTGGGGGCCCCCAGGAGCAGAAGTCACCCCTTCCCCGACACAGGCACATATAGGAAAACTCCTGAAGCTGGGAGTGACCACCGATGTCACCACCCAGGGCAACCCACGATGCTGACTGCACAGATGATGGCTGAACGCCAAGGTGTCAGTCCTTCAAGCCTGAATCTGGTCATGCACCAGCTTATCAGTACCTCCTCCCCTCTGCCTTCCCTGTAGGTTTCAAACTCAGAACCAACCCCTCCCCGAATCATAGAATTTCTTTCACTGTAATGAATTCACTCTACAGGGAAGGAGACAAGAAGTGACCTATTCAAGGCTACACAGGTATTGTGTCCCATCCAAAGTGCCCTCACTGTGGATTCCGATATTCTCAGCTCCTGCTTTACTCCAAGCAGCTAGACATTCTGTCTGTGGGAAGAATCTGAGATGGGGGAAGCTAGCTAGCATTTGGGCACGTTAGATTTCACAGCCTGCAGCCTCCCTGACCCTCAGTTTACCAACTGTTATCTCACAGAAGCATGTTTAGGAAGGAAAGTCCTCCCAAGTACATTGTTCCCAAAGCACTTCTGGGAAGACCTCACCCTTTGTGGGTTTGTCACAGCCCAAGATGTCAAGCCCATCTCTCCATTCACCATTTTTGTATCCGTACATCCCACCTTCACTGAATACCGGGCTCCTTTGTGTCAGGTACTATGCTAGTGCTTGAGATATAAAGAATAAAAGGTAGTCTCTATCCTAACAGAACTCACAAATTAATGGGGAGAGAAGAAAATAAATAATTGCAGCATTCTTAAAGCTCATACATTAGTTTTCCACATTTGTTTTTGCCATTTTCTCCTAATAGTTTACTATTAGTACTCAGTGTTTTCCTTGGATTGACTCTTTTTTCTCCCCTCGGATGTGTCAGTTTTGGGTTTATCTAAGCAATAATATCCATGAATTTGTGGATCTAATTTGCTAGTTATATTTTTTATAATTTTTTTATTGTACTAGTTAACTATTAAGTTAACTAAAGTTAACTATTAAAATAAAAAGTTGATGAGAATACCACCTAAAACCTGTGAACAACACTAAATTATTGCTGGAACAGAAATGTGAAGGCTCTACACCAAGAACAAAATGCTTTTCTCCTATCAGGTCCTGGCTGGTCAAGAAGGGTTAAAGAACTGATAAACAGCATCTCAAGGCAGGAAGTTACATGGCAGGAAGCAGATAACTCTGTGCTTTTACCCTTGGATCTTAGAAGCATTAACTTTTCAACGTTCACGTCATCTGAACGACAAGGACATTCTCATTTCCAGTTTTCTAGGCCAGAGGCTACAGGCAAAGGGGATCTGCCATATAAGACCACATTCTTCAACCTTCTGTTTCCAGCAAGACCCAAAGACTGGAGAATATTTGAATGGGAGACATTCTCATGGGATTACAATGGGTGGAGTGCAACCCCCAAGGTTTGCATTGAACTGTAGCTCCACCCAAGAAAGCATATTAAAAAGGAAGCAAAAGAGGATAACATTATTTTCATTTCACTTTTATTTTTTCAAGTTTTTTAAAAAAATAATGTTAAAGTTTCCTACAGTTTTTAAGAATTATTATGCATACAATGTTTGACCTGAGAGCATTTTGTTTCCCCTTGTTCAGGACCTGTGTTTCTAGGAGTCCACTCTTGCCAGAGTGCAGTTGGGCCCCTCTCTGCCCTCCCCCACCAAAATCAAATGCAGAAAGGGAACGAAATCCTTTTGTTTGTCTGGCTGTGCCTCACCCTTGCAAACTACTTCTGTCTCCACTGTCTCAGGAAAGAGATAGCAGCCAAAAGGCAGAGAAAACAAGAAAGGCTAAATGTTGACCTTGGCACTTATCAGGGCCCAGATGATTTGGGAAAGGTTTAGAGGATGTTTTCTGACAGTGAACTCTAGCTTCAGGCAGGTGTACCTTACTGTGGACCGTTTGGTCCTGCCTTGCCTACTAAGGTGGAATTCTAGGCCCTTCTGCTCACCCAGGAAGGTGAGGCTCAAACCCTCTTTCCAGGGGCAGCTCTTGATGCTGGGCTTTGCAGCAAAAGCACAGGGAGGAGGAAAGGTCAGACAGCAGGAGGGGACCAGAGAAAACAGCTGGGCTTTGGAGTGTGTGCTGCCTGGAAGGAACACCAGGAGGACACCTGAGCCAGCTGACAACGCCAGGACAGCTCCGCCTGCCTGGAGGCTCCATTCCCGGTGGCATCGACCCCAGCTGATGCGATGCCTCCCGCTCCTTATCTTTTCCCAAGGGTGGTGTCAGCTGTGGGGTTCGAAGCAGGTGTCTGGTGCCTGGTTCTATTTGTCAAGTGAACCTGACTAATCCAACAAGGCCCTGATTACCTGCGCCATTGCTCCTGGTAAACCTTCTGTTAACGAGAATGACACTATTTTAAAGATAATCTTGAAGATGCCTTAATTATTTCTTCAGAACAAAATGAACTCTGGAAATTTCACTACCAATAACAAAAACCTACTTGTTACTCTGTTTTCCAAATAAGTGGAATACACCAGCATATTAAGTTCCTACTCATTTCCTTCATTAATTCACCCACATGCATTTATTGAGCACCTATTATGGGCCAGGTTTGTCTTAGGCACTGGGGTGACAGTGATGGTCCAAGACAGACACTGTTCCTGCCTCCATATATTGCTGGTGAGGAAGGCTGATAGGAATCAAATAATCATTCATATAAATGTAAATGTGATGTATACCACAAAGAATTGCTACAAGTGCCAGCTTGCAACAGCAGATTCTTATCTGGCCCTAGAGGTAAGAGAAGGCTGCCCTGAGGGAATGACAGTGGTGCAGAACTGTGGACGAAAGACACCAAACTACTCGACCCTCTTCATCAAGTTCCTTCCATCAATCAGGTGCATCTCATTTCATCTCCCCGAGACCCTCTGAAGTGGACATTACTACCCCTACTTCACAGGAGAAGAAATCCTAGCACGGGGAAGTATACGGAGCGACTCAAGTGCACACAGCTGGTTTGTGGCAGAGCTGGGAAGCAAACCCAGGTCTGCGTGATTCTCACGATGTGCTTTCCCTCACAACACACTGCCTCTCCCAGAAATGCATTAATAGGAAGAATGTGGCTATCAGCTGCACACACTTTGCAGATTACAATGGTGATACTATCCATATCAATTCCTTCAATCCTCAGTAGCAGCTATGATGAGCTTCCCTGGTGGCTCAGATGGTAAAGAATCTTCCTGCAATGTGGGAGACCTGGGTTCAGTCCCTGGATTGGGAAGATTCCCTGGAGAAGGGAATGGCTACCCGTGCCAGTATACTTGCCTAGAGTATTCCATGGACAGAGAAGCCTGGAGGGCTACAGTCCATGGGGTTGCAAAGAGTCAGACACGACTGAGCGACTAACACACACACACACACACACACACACACACACACACACCCCACACCCCCACACACACACCCAGCTATGACAAAGGTTGAGCAGGTACTGGTGGCCCCATTCTGCAATGGGATAATGGGAGCTGAAAAGCAAAACATGGCAGACGTAGCCAGAACAAAGAGCTTCCTCTCTTGTGAAGGCTGAGCAAACCTCTGTGTTCTGCCCCTGGCATCACCAAATCTACCTGGAACCCTATGTGCCCTGAATGAGCCCCTTGATGTGTGTTCCCTTGATTTCTTTTGCCTACCTGCCTGGACACCAATTAAACAGCTGTCAGCTCACAGGTGTGGGACAGTGCATCTGGTTTGTGTTTTGCTGAACTAGGTTGGGATTTCATGGCTGCAGGTGGCCCTGGGGGGACGGGGAGGTAAGTGAGAAGGGTATCTCAGGAGTGTGTCCTGGGGAGTAAGATTACAGGTGACCAGAGTAGAACTACATGAGACTGAGCTACCCCTGAGTGGATCAGGCCACCAAGGGGCCTCTGAGCCGCACGCCGAGGTCAGCTGTCCTGGGTTTCTATTTCACGTCTCCGATCACCTTGGCATTTTCCACCCAAGTGTTAGCTGAGAATTGCTGGCTGAGAACCCTGGAAATTTCTGTCCCCATCTCCACCCTTGGAAACCTCACCACAAAGAGTTTTATAATCTGCCAAATACCCTGCATATGGGTGGGATTACACCTTGACCTCAAATATTTACTGTTTTTGCTACCGACTAAGAGTCTGGGCACTAAAACGACACTGCCTGGTCGGAATCCTGGCTCCCCCAACTCACCAGCCATGTGACTTTAAACAAGCTAAAGAACTTCTCATGCCTCGGTTTCTTCATCCTTCAGAAGGAGACAGTAGTATTAACCATGTCATAGGGTTCTCACTGTGAAATTAAATAACATAATGTGGGTAAAGCACTGAGCAGTACCTGACAAAATAACTACTTACTAAGAGCAGGCTACTATTATAGATATTGTTGCTTCTATTTCTTTTCTCCCTTCTTTCCTCACTCTCCCTCTATCTGTTCCTCTGTCTCTCCTTTTCTCCCTTCTTCCGTCGATTGTTGTTTTAACTATATAAGGCACTAGAACTAACAGGACCTGAAACACCCAGTTGCTTAGAGTCCTGCCTGAGGTCCCACAGCCAGAAACTGGACTTAGCTTGGGAGACTCAGCATTTAGGGTCGTGCTCTTTCCTCATGCCTCCTTCCTCCTTCCTCTCATTCCCTGACATTCAGCATGGTGCCTTATCTGTGCTCAATCAATCCTGGAGGGTCTGAATAAACAGCAGTTAAAGGTTCAAGTCTTTTTTTAAAAAATTAATTAATTTCTAAAATATAAATTTATTTTAATTGGAGGCTAATTACTTCACAATATTGTATTGGTTTTGCCATACATTGACATGAATCTGCCACAGGTGTACATGTGTTCCCCATCCTGGATCCCCCTCCCGCCTCTCTCCCCATTCCATCCCTCTGGGTCATCCCAGTGTACCAGCCCCGAGCACCCTATATCGTGCATTGAACCTGGACTGGCAATTCATTTCACATGTGATAATTTACATGTTTCAATGCCATTCTCCCATATCATCCCGCCCTCATCCTCTCCCACAGAGTCCAAAGGAGTGTTCTATACATCTGTGTCTCTTTTGCTGTCTCACATACAGGGTTATTGTAACCATCTTTCTAAATTCCATATATATGCGTTAGTATACTGTATTGGTGTTTTTCTTTCTGGCTTACTTCACTCTGTATAATAGGCTCCAGTTTCATCCACCTCATTAGAAATGATTGAAATGTATTCTTTTTAATGGCTGAGTAATACTCCATTGTGTATATGTACCACTGCTTTCTTATCCATTCGTCTACTGATGGAAATCTAGGTTGCTTCCATGTCCTGGCTCTTATAAACTGTGCTGTGACGAACATTGCGGTATACGTGTCAATCTCAATTCTGGATTCCTTGGTGAGTATGCCCAGCAGTGGGATTGCTGGGTCGTATGGCAGTTCTATTTCCAGTTTTTTAAGGAATCTCCACTCTGTTCTCCATAGTGGCTGTACTAGTTTGGATTCCCACCAACAGTGTAAAAGGGTTCCGTGTTCTCCACACCCTCTCCAGCATTTATTGCTTGTAGACTGGAGGATAGCAGCGATTCTGACTGGCGTGAAATGGTACCTCATTATGGTTTTGATTTGCATTTCACTGATAATGAGTGATGTTGAGCATCTTTTCATGTGTTTGTTAGCCATCTGTATGTCTTCTTTGGAGAAATGTCTGTTTAGTTCTTTGGCCCACCTGTTGATTGGGTCTTTTATTTTTCTGGAATTGAGCTGCAGGAGTTGCTTGTATATTTTTTAGATTACTTCTTTGTCCGTTGCTTCGATGGCTATTATTTTCTCCCATTCTGAAGGCTGTCTTTTCACCTTGCTTATAGTTTCCTTTGTTGTGCAGAAGCTTTTAAGTTTAATTAGGTCGCATTTGTTTATTTTTGCTTTTATTTCCAATATTCTGGGAGGTGGGTCATAGACGATCCTGCTGTGGTTTATGTCGGAGAGTGTTTTGCCTATGTTTTCCTCTAGGAGTTTTATACTTCCTGGTCTTACATTTATATCTTTAATCCATTTTGAATTTATTTTTGTGTATGGTGTTAGAAAGTGTTCTAGTTTCATTCTTTTACAAGTGGTTGATCAGTTTTCCCAGCACCACTTGTTAAAGAGATTGTCTTTTCTCCATTGTATATTCCTGCCTCCTTTGTCAAAGATAAGGTGTCCATAGGTGCGTGGATTTATCTCTGGGCTTTCTATTTTGTTCCACTGATCTGTATTTCTGTCTTTGTGCCAGTACCATACTGTCTTGATGACTGTGGCTTTGTAGCAGAGACTGAAGTGAGGCAGGTTGACTCCTCCAGTTCCATTCTTCTTTCTCAAGACTACTTTGGCTATTTGAGGTTTTTTATATTTCCATACAAATTGTGAAATTATTTATTCTAGTTCTCTGAAAAATACCATTGGTACCTTGATAGGGATTTTATTGAATCTATAGATTGCTTTGGGTAGTATACTCATTTTCACATTATATTGATTCTTCTGATTCAAGAACAGGGTATATTTCTCCGTCTATTTGTATCCTCTTTGATTTCCTTCACCAGTGTTTTATAGTTTTCTATATATAGGTCTTTTGTTTCTTTAGGTAGATAGATTCCTAAGTATTTTATTCTTTTCATTGTAATGGCGAATGGAATTGTTTCCTTAATTTCTCTTTCTGTTTTCTCATTGTTAGTGTATAGGAATGCAAGGGATTTCTGTGTGTTGACAAAATTCAACATCCATTTGAAGCAGGAATAGAAGGAACATACCTCAACATAATAAAAGCTATATATGACAAACCCACAGCAAACATTATCCTCAATGGTGAAAAATTGAAAGCATTTCCCCTAAAGTCAGAACAAGACAAGAGTTCCCCCTCTCACCACTACTATTCAACA
Organism: Oryx dammah; assembly: GCF_014754425.2. Taxonomy (NCBI): domain Eukaryota; kingdom Metazoa; phylum Chordata; class Mammalia; order Artiodactyla; family Bovidae; genus Oryx; species Oryx dammah. Next base: position 46,969,286 of record NW_024070213.1, on the reverse strand, counting down.
TAGTTTTGGAAGTTTTGGCCACAGCAATCAGAGCAGAAAAAGAAATAAAAGGAATCCAGATTGGAAAAGAAGAATTAAAACTCTCACTGTTTGCAGATGACATGATCCTCTACATAGAAAACCCTAAAGACTCCACCAGAAAATTACTAATCAGTAAATATAGTAAAGTTGCAAGATATAAAATCAACATAAAGGTTCAACTCTTAGAGCAAGACTGTAAGGGCATGAATCCTGGCTCTGCCTCTGAATCCTGGCTCTGCCTCTGATGAGCTGTGTGGCCTTGGCTGAGTTACCTAACCTTTCTGAGTTTCAGTTCCCATCTATCAAATGGAATTATGGTAATGTTTGCCCCACTGGGCTCAGCTGAGGCTTAAAGGAATCAATAATACAGTACTTATATCCTTGCCTGGTACATAATAAATATGTGCTAAAGTGTAAATATAAATAAATACACAACTTAAGTGTCAACTATTATTATTGTTGATGATAACTGGCTGAGGTAGGGCCAAAGCACAATTGCTGTTTAAGGGTTTCCATGATCTTTTTTGTTTTATGATGTATTTTCCTTTCTCCAGGGGCTGCTTTGGGATTCTTGGGCAGGGAAGACCCACAAAAGAATATACTTCTCTCCTTACTCTTTCTTTTCACTCTCTTGAAGAATAGCTTTCTTTTAAAAATAGAACAAAAGTATCCACAAAGAACTCCTGACCTCACAGTGGTGCTTTACCTCCATGCATCCTCCCCTTTCTATTTTCTCAAAGGGTTGGGCTCTTTCCCGCTTCAAAACTATCTCTGAACAAAAAGGAAAACACATGAGTTTCCAAGTCTTGTAGATCTAATACCAGGAATCTAGTTTCTTTTAGACTATGGATCTGGGCCTTGAAGGATGTGTAGGAGTTCGTTTGTTCTCCAGGATCTCACTGGATCCTCCCAAGGACCAGAGCTACCACTGCCATTAAACAGGTAAGGGAGTTAAGACCCAGAGAAGTGAGGGCCTTTGTCTCAGTTCAAGGTGGAGGCTGACCTGCTTTATACTTGTATCCTTGTCTGAAGGCTCTCTTCCTACAATTGCTGAGCCTCGCAAATGGTCACTGAGGACCAGCTCCTCCTTTGCCTCCTCCCATGACCACAGTTTTAGACTACCTGAATGCTGGCCGAGGTGCCTTGAAACAGCAGTATGAGAAGTAAGCAACCTATGGCTTCAGTTGAAGAGACAATGGGGCATGCTGGAGACTGCAGTAGGCAGAAGCACACTTCCTAGTCTAATCTGGACAGCTGCTCCTCAGTGCCGGCTAATTCTGCCCCGGCAATGTGGACCCAGGAGCTTCTGGTAAGCCCCAAACCTACCACCTGGTACCTTTTCTTCTTTGGTCCTATTATCTTTTAGGGGAAACCCAACTTTGTCTTCTAATGACTGACAGTCTTTGCCAGGAATGAACCCTGGAGACAGACTGCCTGGGTCCAACTCCCAGCAGTACTAATCAGTAGCTGTGTCACACCTGGCATATCTTGACCTAGTTTCCTTATCTGTAAAATGGGGACAATAACAGTAACTACCACACAGGGTTCTATAACACTTAAGTGAGGTAACATATGAAAAGTCCTCAGTTAAGTTCAGGTCAGTTTAGTCGCTCAGTTGTATCCGACTCTTTGTGACCCCATAAATCGCAGCACGCCAGGCCTCCCTGTCCAGCACCAACTCCCAGAATACACCCAGACTCACGACCATTGAGTCAGTCCTGCCATCCAGCCATCTCATCCTCGGTCGTCCCTTTCTCCTCCTGCCCCCAATCCCTCCCAGCATCACAGTCTTTTCCAATGAGTCAACTCTTCACATGAGGTGGCCAAAGTACTGGAGTTTCAGCTTTAGCATCTTTCCTTCCAAAGAACACCCAGGGCTGATCTCCTTCAGAATGGATTGGTTGGATCTCCTTGCAGTCCAAGGGACTATCAAGAATCTTCTCCAACACCACAGTTCAAAACCATCAATTCTTTGGCACTCAGCTTTCCTCACAATCCAACTCTCACATCCATACATGACCACTGGAAAAACCATAGCCTTGACTAGATGGACCTTTGTTGGCAAACTAATGTCTCTGCTTTTGAATATGCTATCTAGGTTGGTCATAACTTTCCTTCCAAGGACTAAGTGTCTTTTAATTTCATGACTGCAGTCACCATCTACAGTGGTTTTGGAGCCGAAAAATATTAAGTCTGACACTGTTTTCCCATCTATTTGCCATCAAGTGTAGGGACGAGATGCCATGATCTTCGTTTTCTGAATGTTGAGCTTTAAGCCAACTTTTTCACTCTCCTCTTTCACTTTCATCAAGAGGCTTTTTAGTTCCTCTTCACTTTCTACCATAAGGGTGGTGTCATCTGCATATCTGAGGTTATTGATATTTCTCCCGGCAACCTTGATTCCAGCTTGTGCTTCTTCCAGCCCAGCATTTCTCATGATGTACTCTGCATCAGTTCAGTTCAGTTCAGTCACTCAGTCGTGTCCGACTCATTGCGACCCCATGAATCACAGCAAACCAGGCCTCCCTGTCCATCACCAACTCCCGGAGTTCACTCAGACTCACGTCCATCAAGTCAGTGATGCCATTTAGCCATCTCATCCTCTGTCGTCCCCTTCTTCTCCTGCCCCCAATCCCTCCCAGCATCACAGTCTTTTCCAATGAGTCAACTCTTCGCATGAGGTGGCCAAAGTACTGGAGTTTCAGCTTTAGCATCATTCCTTCCAAAGAAATCCCAGGGCTGATTTCCTTCAGAATGGACTGGTTGGATCTCCTTGCAGTGCAAGGGACTCTCAAGAGTCTTCTCCAACACCACAGTTCAAAGCATCAATTCTTCGGCATTCAGCCTTCTTCACAGTCCAACTCTCACATCCATACATGACCACTGGAAAAACCATAGCCTTGACTAGACGGACCTTAGTCGGCAAAGTAATGTCTCTGCTTTTGAATATACTATCTAGGTTGCTCATAACTTTTCTTCCAAGGAGTAAGCGTCTTTTAATTTCATGGCTGCAGTCACCATCTGCAGTGATTTTGGAGCCCCCCAAAATAAAGTATGACACTGTTTCCGCTGTTTCCCCATCTATTTCACATGAAGTGATGGGACCGGATGCCATGATCTTCATTTTCTGAATGTTGAGCTTTAAGCCAACTTTTTCACTCTCCTCTTTCACTTTCATCAAGAGGCTTTTTAGTTCCTCTTCACTTTCTGACATAAGGGTGGTATCATCTGCGTATCTGAGGTGATTGATATTTCTCCCAACAATCTTGATTCCAGCTTGTGTTTCTTCCAGTCCTGCGTTTTTCATAATGTACTCTGCATATAAGTTAAATAAACGGGGTAACAATATACAGCCTTGACACACTGCTTTTCCTATTTGGAACCAGTCTGTTGTTCCATGTCCAGTTCTAACTGTTGCTTCCTGACCTGCATACAGGTTTCTCAAGAGGTAGGTCAGGTGGTCTGGTATTCCCATCTCTTTCAGCATTTTCCACAGTTTATTGTGATCCACACAGGAAAAGGCTTTGGCATAGTCAATAAAGCAGAAATAGATGTTTTTCTGGAACTCTCTTGCTTTTTCCATGATCCAGTGGATGTTGCCAATTTGATCTCTGGTTCCTCTGCCTTTCCTAAAACCAGCTTGAACATCAGGAAGTTCATGGTTCACGTATTGCTGAAGCCTGGCTTGGAGAATTTGAGCATTACTTTACTAGCGAGTGAGATGAATGCAGCTGTGCGGTAGTTTGAGTATTCTTTGGCATTGCCTTTCTTTGGGATTGGAATGAAAACTGACCTTTTCCAGTCCTGTGGCCACTGCTGAGTTGTCCAAATTTGCTGGCATATTGAGTGCAGCACTTTCACAGCATCATCTTTCAGGATTTGAAACAGCTCAACTGGAATTTCATCACCTCCACTAGCTTTGTTCATAGTGATGCTTTCTAAGGCCCACTTGACTTCACATTCCAGGATATCTGGCTCTAGGTGAGTGATCACACTCTCGTGATTATCTGGGTCATGAAGATCTTTTTTGTATAGTTCTTCTGTGTATTCTTGCCACCTCTTCTTAATATCTTCTGCTTCTGTTAGGTCCATACCATTTCTGTCCTTGATTGAGCCCATCTTTGCATAAAAAGTTCCCTTGGTATCTCTGATTTTCTTGAAGAGATCTCTAGTCTTTCCCATTCTGTTGTTTTCCTCTATTTCTTTGCATTGATTGCTGAGGAAGGCTTTCTTATCTCTCCTTGCTATTCTTTGGAACTCTGCATTCAGATGCTTATATCTTTCTTTTTCTCCTTTGCTTTTCACTTCTCTTCTTTTCACAGCTATTTGTAGGGCCTCCCCAGACAGCCATTTTGCTTTTTTGCATTTCTTTTCCATGGAGATGGTCTTGATCCCTGTCTCCTGTACAATGTCACAAACCTCAGTCCATAGTTCATCAATAAATAAAGGTTGATTATTATTATTATTTTCCTCTTTCCCAGGTAAAATTTTTCAAGTACTTTTGACTGTTTTCCATACACCATGCTTTCTGAAGTTTTCAACATTCCTACCAGTCTTTTTGGAAGAAAAGGCAAAGTGGTCCCTGTTATCCCCTCCTCTTGGTATCTACATCTTTGCATAGTTCCCTTCCTGAGTGTGGGCAGGACCATGCCATGCTTTCCACCAGAAAAATGTAGCACAAGAGATGGGATGGATATGATTATACATGTACATGTGTACATGATCACATTACATAGGACTGCAGTGTCCATCTGCGGAGGAGGTACTCTTCTCTGCTGGCGCTGAAGAAGCCAGTGCAATAAAGTGAGCTCCTACCGAGAGTCACAAGGCAATGAGCTGAGGGTGAACTTCTGCCTGCAGCCAGTGAGAAACTGAGTCCACAGGAAATGCAACATGGCCACAGACACGGAGCAAGGAAGATAAAGCCACAGCCCTGGTCAACCTCTTGATCGTGGCCTTACAGAGGACACAGTTAAGCCAGGCCTGACTCCTGACCCACAGAAACCATGAGATATCAAATGTATGTTGTTTTAAGCCACTGAACATTTGGTAATATTGTCGTGCAGGAATAGATAACTAATACAGTCAATTAACCACAATGGTAACTTTCCCCTATCTACCCTACTTTGGAAACTCCCTAATATGTCACTGGCCTGCTTAAAATAGGAATCCTGGAACAGAGCAGCAAATCATAGCTGGCAACATCTTCAAACTACATAAGGGGCAGCCAGCAGCAGTGGCATTGCTTTTCTACCTGGCATAAGAGAACACTTGTCGATACGAGAACAGGCTTGAGCTCCTACTGTGCACAGGGCACTAGGCTGGATGCTGTGAGGCAGGGCAGTCATCTCTCCCCTTCGTGCCCCTCCCAGGCAGACCCATTCTCTTGTGCTGTGATCCCTTGGTGCAGGTGGTACCTGCAAGCTCATTTGTTTTCCTAATTCTCTTCTCTCTTTGCATTACGTTTCCCCATCAAAGAGAAGGCAGAGAAAGTAACAAACCAGGTGAACTCACCTGATTCAGCTGGAGACCCTGTGAGGAACCATCCAGTGTCAAGGAGGGTTATACAGAAACTCAAGGCTCACAAGCCACAGAGCTGGGATTAGAAAAGTGCCTCTGGCATCCAGCACAACCCTCTTTCCTCAAATGAAGACCTGCTGCTTTGCCCCTGTGAACAGTAAGAAGCTGACACTCATTTTTGGTGCAAGATGCGTTCAGAGAACATTTGACTCTTTGTTCTTGGGCAAATGCACTTGCTTCTGCAAACCTCAGTCTCCTCATGTATAAAATGAGGCCAATGACACCTACTTGAGAGGAAGGGCAGGAAGGCTGACAGGACAACCGATGTGAAGCACACAGGTCCAAGCAAGTGGTAGAGAAGTGTTTTTCCCATGATTACATTCTTTGCAGAGGATTTAAAACTCTCATGCATCCCACCGTGCACACAATCATGAGAAAAACATTTATTGGGCAACCAAATTGTGCCTGACATTTTCCCAGAAGGCATTTTTCTCAGATTAAAAGGATCTAGTAGAACTTTGATCTCATCTGAGAAGTCTTCTCTGGTTACGCTACTTAAAGGAATCCCCCATATGCTTCCTGGCCCTAGAGTCACTTGGTCTTCTCGTCTTCATTGCACTTATGACCTGCTGAAATGGTCTATCTATTTGCTTTCATGTCTACTGTCTGTCGCCACCATGCAAACACAAACTCTAAGGCCTGCAACTGCAACTTCCTTGTTAGCTGCTCTATCTCAGTACTCAAAACAGAGTCAGACCAGGCATCAGTGTTCAGTAAGCAAAGACAGAGGAATGAAGGAAAGAACCTGTCTTGCTTTCTCCTATGGAAATTGGCCTGAAGAAGGATGAGAAGAAATTCAAGAAGTCAAACCATGTCAAAGAAGAAAAGACCATAGCATTCTGGCAAATCACTCCCATTTATTTATTACATACTTTTCACATCCCAAGCACAGTGCCGACCCCTTAACATGGGATATCTCATTTAATTCTCACATTAACCCTATGGTGTACGTGTGCTTAGTGCCCCCAGTGTAGATGTGGAAACTGAGGTCCAGAGGACTGAAACCTGCATAAAAGCACACAGTTCGATGCAGAGTTGGGGTTTGGAATGCAAACCGCATTGCCTAAGCTGCTCCACACTGCAGTAACTGATGGAGGCCTGTGTTTGGGAAATGAATACTGAAATACTTAGGGATAAAGAGGCATCATGTCTGTAACTAACTGCTAAGCAATTTTGTGTGTGTGTGTGTGTGTGTGTGTGTGTGTGTATGAGACAGAGAGAGGGAGAGAGAGGGAGGAAAGAGAAAATGGACTAATATATTAAGCTCTAAGGGCAAGAAGTATCTAGTATTTCTTTGAACTATTCTTTCAACTTTTCTATAGATAGAAATTACATCAAAATAAAACACTTTTAAAAAAGCCAATAGTGGGGTAAGATACAGCCTTGTCATGGCGAGGAAGGACACAGATCCTCCTTGGCTAGGAGGAAGCCTGGAGATGGGGGTGAGGTTGGGGCAGACTCTGGAGTAAGAAGTTTCTATAACGGAAGCAATATAGTGATAATGCTCCTTATTTAACCAAGTCTGCCCTTCCTCGAACAGCACAAAAGATTTTAAAGGCCAACTTCTAAATCTAGTTGCTCAGTGCTGAGGTTATCCACATAGTCAGGAGAGCGCTGTTCCCCTGGAGTGTGGCTCCAACCCTAGTGATCCATGCAATATACCAGTCTCTCCATCTCAGGACAGGAGAGGGGCATTAGAATGCTGGGACTTCACACGCTGTTATATAATTGTCCTTGGGAGGTGGAAGCAGACACCTACTGCACATTTTTCAAAAAATGCTCAGAGAGGGCAATTAACTCATCCAAAGTAGCAAGGTGGCAAAACTTGGATAGACCACTAGTGGTGTGGGTTCCATCATGCGTTTACATTCTTATTTCTTGATTCTACCATCATTACATTACAAAAGCACTGACAGCCTTGAGTCCTGATTCCTTCCCTTGAAATGCAGACACCTGTGCATGCTGCTACTGCTGCTAAGTCGCTTCAATCGTGTCCGACTCTGTGCAACCCCATAGACAGCAGCCCACCAGGCTCCCCCGTTCCTGGGATTCTCCAGGCAAGAACACTGGAGTGGGTTGCCATTTCCTTCTCCAATGCATGAAAGGGAAAAGTGAAAGTGAAGTCGCTCAGTCGTGTCCGACTCTTTGCGACTCCATGGACTGCAGCCCACCAGGCTCCTCCATCCATGGGATTTTCCAGGCAAGAGTACTGGAGTGGGGTGCCATTTGCATACCCATCCTAAACCATGGGCTTAAGAATCAGACAAACCTTGGGGACATCCCCTCTGACCTTGGGCAAGTAATTTAACCTCCCTGAGAGACAGCTTTCTCACCTGGAAGGTGAAGACAATGATGCCTAGCTTGCCTGGTTGCTGCAAAGACTTGTTATCTTGACATATATTTGTTGAATACTGATCTAGGTGCTTTGTTTGTACTGATGCTTCCTAAGGCCCACTTGACTTCACATTCCAAGATGTCTGGCACTAGGTGAGTGTGAGTGATCACACCACCATGATTATTTGGGTAGTGAAGATCTTTTTTGTACAGTTCTTCTGTGTATTCTTGCCACCTCTTCTTAATATCTTCTGCTTCTGTTAGGTCCATACCATTTCTGTCCTTGATTGAGCCCAGCTTTGCATGTAATGTTCCCTTGGTATCTCTAGTTTTCTTGAAGAGATCTCTAGTCTTTCCCATTCTATTGCTTTCCTCTTATTTCTTTGCATTGACCATTGAGGATGGTTTTCTTATCTCTCCTTGCTATTCTTTGGAACGCTGCATTCAAATGGGTATATCTTTCCTTTTCTGCTTTGCTTTTCACTTCTCTTCTTTTGACAGCTATTTGTAAGGCCTCCCCAGACAGCCATTTTGCGTTTTTGCATTTCTTTTTCTTGGGGATGGTCTTGATCCCTGTCTCCTGTACAGTGTCATGAACCTCTGTCCTTAGTTCATTCAGGCACTCTGTCTATCAGATCTACTCCCTTAAATCTATTTCTCACTTCCACTGTATAGCATAAGGGATTTGATTTAGGTCATACCTGAATGGTCTAGTGGTTTTCCCTACTTTCTTTCAATTTAAGTCTGAATTTGGCAATAAGGAATTCATGATCTGAGCCACAGTCAGCTCCCGGTCTTGTTTTTGCTGACTATGTAGAGCTACTCCATCTTGGGCTGCAAAGAATATAATCAATCTGATTTTGGTGTTGACCATCTGGTGATGTCCATGTGTAGAGTCTTCTCTTGTGTTCTTCGCATCATGTGGCCAAAGTATATCAGTCCTTCCAATGAACACCCAGGACTGATATCCTTGCAGTCCAAGGGACTATCAAGAGTCTTCTCCAACACCACAGTTCAAAAACATCAATTCTTCCATTCTCAGCTTTCTTTATAGTCCAATTCTCACATCCATACATGACTACTTAAAAAACCATAGCCTTGAGTAGATGGACCTTTTTTGACAAAATAATGTCTCTGCTTTTAAATATGTTGTTTATGTTGGTCATAACCTTCCTTCCAAGGAGTAAGTGTCTTTTAATTTCATGGTTGCACTTACCATCTGCAGTGATTTTGGAACCCAAAAACATAAAATCAACCACTGTTTCCACTGTTTCCTCATCTATTTCCCATGAAGTGATGGGGCCAGATGCCATGATCTTAGTTTTCTGAATGTTGAGCCTTAAGCTAACTTTTTCACTCTCCTCTTTCACTTTCATCAAGAGGCTCTTTAGTTCTTCTTCACTTTCTGACATAAGGGAGGTGTCGTCTGCATATCTGAGGTTATTGATATTTCTCCTGGCAATCCTGATTCCAGCTTGTGCTTCTTCAGTCCAGCGTTTCTCATGATGTATTCTGCATATGAGTTAAATAAGCAGGGTGACAATATACAGCCTTGACACACTCCTTGTCCTTTTTGAACCACTCTGTTGTTCTATGTCCAATTCTGTTGCTTCCTGACCTGCATACAGGTTTCTCAAGGGGCAGGTCAGGCGGTCTGGTATTCCCATCTCTTTCAGAATTTTCCACAGTTTATTGTGATCCACACAGTCAAAGGCTTTGGCATACTCAATAAAGCAGAAATAGATGTTTTTCTGGAACTCTCTTGCTTTTTCCATGATCCAGCAGATGTTACCAATTTGATCTACCACTGTGGGCAGGAATCCCTTAGAAGAAATGGAGTAGCCATCGTAGTCAACAAAATTTCAGTCCGAAATGCAGTACTTGGAGGCAGTCTCAAAAATGACAGAATGATCTCTGTTCATTTCCAAGGTAAACCATTTAGTATCACAGAAATTCAAGTGTATTCCCTGACCAGTAATGCTGAAGAAGCTGAATTTGAACGGTTCTATGAAGACCTATAAGACCTTTTAGAACTAACACCCACAAAAGATGTCCTTTTCATTATAGAGGACTGGAATGCAAAGGTAGGAAGTCAAGAAACTCCTGGAGTAACAGGCAAATTTGGCCTTGGAGTACAGAATGAAGAAGGGCAAAGGCTAATAGAGTTTTGCCAAGAGAATTCACTGGTCATAGCAAACACCCTTTTCCAACAACATAAGAGAAGACTCTATATGTCAACATCACCAGATTGCCAACATCGAAATCAGATTGATAATACTCTGTGCAGCCAATGATGGAGAAGCTGTACACAGTCAGTAAAAGGAAGACTGGAAGCTGACTATGGCTCAGATCATGAACTCCTTATTACCAAATTCAGACTTAAATTGAAAGAAAGTGGGGAAAACCACTAGACCATTCAGGTATGACCTAAATCAAATCCCTTATGCTATACAGTGGAAGTGAGAAATAGATTTAAGGGAGTAGATCTGATAGACAGAGTGCCTGAATGAACTAAGGACAGAGGTTCATGACACTGTACAGGAGACAGGGATCAAGACCATCCCCAAGAAAAAGAAATGCAAAAACGCAAAATGGCTGTCTGGGGAGGCCTTACAAATAGCTGTCAAAAGAAGAGAAGTGAAAAGCAAAGCAGAAAAGGAAAGATATACCCATTTGAATGCAGCGTTCCAAAGAATAGCAAGGAGAGATAAGAAAACCATCCTCAATGGTCAATGCAAAGAAATAAGAGGAAAGCAATAGAATGGGAAAGACTAGAGATCTCTTCAAGAAAACTAGAGATACCAAGGGAACATTACATGCAAAGCTGGGCTCAATCAAGGACAGAAATGGTATGGACCTAACAGAAGCAGAAGATATTAAGAAGAGGTGGCAAGAATACACAGAAGAACTGTACAAAAAAGATCTTTACTACCAGATAATCATGATGGTGTGATCACTCACACTCACCTAGAGCCAGACATCCTGGAATGTGAAGTCAAGTGGGCCTTAGAAAACATCACTATGTACAAAGCTAGTGGAGATGATGGAATTCCAGTTGAGCTATTTCAAATCCTGAAAGATGATGCTATGAAAGTGCTGCACTCAGTATGTCAACAAATTTGGAAAACTCAGCAGTGGCCACAGGACTGGAAAAGGTCAGTTTTCATTCCAATCTCAAAGAAAGGCAATGCCAAAGAATGCTCAAACTACCACACAATTGCACTCATCTCTCACGTTAGTAAAGTAATGCTCAAAATTCTCCAAGTCAGGCTTCAGCAATAGATGAACCATGAACTTCCAGATGTTCAAGCTGGTTTTAGAAAAGTCAGAGGAACCAGAGATCAAATTGCCAACATCCACTTGATCATTGAAAAAAGAAGAGAGTTTCAGAAAAACATCTATTTCTGCTTTCTTGACTATGCCAAAGCCTTTGACTGTGTGGATCACAATAAACTGTGGAAAATTCTGAAGGAGATGGGAATACCAGACCACCTGACCTGCCTCTTGATAAACCTGTATGCAGGTCAGGAAGCAACAGTTAGAATTGGACATGGAACAACAGACTGGTTCCAAATAGGAATGGAGTGTGTCAAGGCTATATATTGTCACCCTGCTTATTTAACTTCTGTGCAGAGTACATCATGAGAAACGCTGGACTGGAAGAAGCACAAGCTGGAATCAAGGCTGCTGGGAAAAATATCAATAACCTCAGATATGCAGATGATACCACCCTTATATCAGAAAGTGAAGAAGAACTAAAGCGCCTCTTGATGAAAGTGAAAGAGGAAAGTGAAAAAGTTGGCTTAAAGCTCAACATTCAGAAAACAGATCATGGCATCTGGTCCCACCACTTCATGGGAAATAGATGGGGAAACATGGAAACAGTGGCTGACTTCATTTTTGGGGGCTCCAAAATCACTGCAGATGGTAACTGCAGGCATGAAATTAAAAGATGCTTACTCCTTGGAAGGAAAGTTATGACCAACCTAGACAGCATATTAAAAAGCAGAGAGATACTTTGTCAACAAACGTCTGTCTAGTCAAGGCTACGGTTTTTCCAGTAGTCATGTATGGATGTGAGAGTTGGACTATAAATAATTGAGTGCCGAAGAATTGATGCTTTTGAACTGTGGTGTTGAAGAAGACTCTTCAGAGTCCCTTGGACTGCAAGGAGATCCAACCAGTCCATCCTAAAGGAGATCAGTCCTGGGTGTTCATTGGAAGGACTGCTGTTGAAGCTGAAACTCCAATACTTTGGCCACCTGATGGGAAGAGCTGACTCATTGGAAAAGACCCTGATACTGGGAAAGATTGAGGGCAGGAGGAGAAGGGGATGACAGAAGATGAGCTGGTTGGATGGCATCACTGACTCAATGAATATGGGTTTTGGTAAACTCTGGGAATTGGTAACAGATAGGGAGGCCTGGCATGGTCCGGTTCATGGGGTTGCAAAGAGTCGGACACGATTGAGCGACTGAACTGAACTGAACTGATGCGAAGAGATGACTCATTTGAAAAGACCCTGATGCTGGGAGAGATTGAGGGCAGGAGGAGAAGGGGACGACAGATGTTGAGATGGTTGGATGGCATCACCGACTCAATGGACATGAGTTTGGATAAACTCCAGGAATTGGTGATGGATAGGGAGGCCTGGCATGGTCCGGTTCATGGGCTCACAAAGAGTCGGACATGACTGAGCAACTGAACTGAACTGAACTGAACTGATCTAGGTGCTGTGCATACACCAGAGAAAGGACAGACAAGGACCCTGACCTTAAGGAACTTCTATTCTACGTGGAAAAGACAATGAATAAAAAAGAAGCAAATAAGATTTTTTTTTCTTCAGATAGCAGTAAGTGCAAAAAGGAAATACATCTGAAACACAGGGCAGTGGGAGGCATAAGTGACTGGGGATGGTTGTCCTACTTATGTCCAGGGCATATGTCTCTGAGAAGGTGACAACTGAGCTGGATGCTGAATAACAAGAAGGAACCAGCCATGGAAGCACTGAGGAAAGCCCAGGGAGGAGATGAAGGCAGTCCTGGAGATGAAAGCGAGCTGAGCTTGGTGAGCGGATGAAAGCAGGCCAGCATGATGGGAACGTGGTGAGCAGTGGGGAGAGCAGGGGAGGCAGGGGCAGTGATGGCAGGGACTACATCATGCTGGGGATGGAAGCTGGAGGCATTCAGAATTCACTCTAAATGCATGAGGGATCCAGAGAGTTTTGAGCAGGAGGGTGATATGGTCTGAGTTTTGTTCTTGAACTCAGATAATATACATAATGTTATTAGTACAGGACCTGGTACAGGGTAGCTATCTCGTTCATTGTTTACCATTTCTCGGTAGCACCACTGATCATTACAGACTTCCAGAAGGTGGGTGGCCCACGTGTATCTTCCTGCTAGAGGTGGATGCACCTGAGTGGGGAAGAGGACTACTCCTGACCCATCTGACTTCCTCCCTACTCCCTACCACCCCCACCCTAAGGCAGATGCCAACCATCTCTCCCAGGCCAAGGGGCAGCCAGGGTAGGATCACTGGGCCTCCAGCTGGCTCCAGCTCCAGGCCTCTGAGCCGCCTTCACGTTGTTTTAAAAATGCAAAGCATTCCAGCCATTTTAATTACTGGGTGTTGCATAAGCCAGCAACCAGTTCATACAAAGGAACAACAGACAAAAAATGATTTTTCAACATGCCTTTGGCCTCTCCCCTCCTTTCTGCCTGAAATCAGCCTGCAATCACTGGCTCCTAGGCCTTGAAAAGCACTCCAGGTATGTGCAATCTCTTTAAGAGTTTGTTGATGTGACATCAAGATGTTTTTTTCCTCTAAATACTTGAGGGAGAGGCAGTTCCAGCTACCTTCAAGTGGTTTGGAAAGTTACTGGTCATATTCTTCCTAGACACGCTAAAACTATCACAGGGGCTCCATATTATACACACTGAGAACTTTGTTATAAAAGAGTTCAGTGTGTGGTAGGTCTGTCTGGGCACCAAAACAGGGGACTTTTGGTTCCTGAAATTCCAAAATGACCACATGATAAGGTACTCCCAAGGCATGAACCCCAAACATAATATTCCAGCAGTGCCTGGATGTGGAGAAGAATTTCTTAAAGTTTGTAATGTGATTAAAGAAACCTCAAGTTCCCTAATTCTGGTTTTTCAGAAACTTCTAAACACTTTGCTCACTAATAATCTAAACAGTTTGTTTAGGTCCTACTGTGCATCAAGCATTGGGCTAAGTGTTCAGAAGAGAAAACTCAAGACTTTGTTAGGTAGCTCACTTGTTAAAGAGGGGAAATGACACAGAAACTGATAATCCCACTGTACTGTGATGAAAATCAAATTACAGATAATCTCTATGGTGGGACCCAGCTTGGATGGAAGGAAAGGCTACTTGCACAAGATGATGACTTAATGATAATAGTAAGTTTGCTTTAATAATAATATTGACCATGTCCACTCATTCATGGCTGACTCTACTAAGAGTTCTGCTAAATCCTTCCCATGTATCATGTTTATTCTTCACAACTCTGTGAAGTAGGCACTAATGCTGTCTCCATCTTATTGGTAAGAAAATTAACAGAAAGGTTACTTGTCCAAGAGCACGGCTAATTAACGGCAGTGATGTGCTGGTAAATACTTAGCAACTAGCTCTTCAAGACCAAAAGCCTGGTTTGAAGCATCTGGCAATTACTCTAATGGATCTTCTTCAATCATGGCCAATTTTAAGTTACCAGTGTGACGTCACTGAATGCAGAGTTGGGAAGACTGTTTTTGTCATATAGGTACAATAGCTGGAAATAACCTCAAGAGCATAGATGAGAGTATGTAACAGAATAAAATAATGAGGAAGTGATGGGTTTTAAATATTCATTACTGTATTTTTAATATAATTTGTTTGATTGTAAGTTTATACAATTGCATTTTTAATAATGCCTATGTTTAACAACTGACTGGCAAAATTCCAGAAAATATAACTATCAGCTCTCACTCATAAGCCAGAGTAAGGCAGCCCCAACACATCATGTGGGGCTCTGGAAACTCACTTTTTATCCTATAAGACAAGTAAGAGGTAGCAGGAAGAGGAGTAAAGACACTCCAGGTCAAGGGAATAGCATGAAAAAAGACTTCAGACATGGAAATGAGAGAATACACAATAGTGACATTTAGTGTTTGCAAAATGTTCTCAACCCATCACTGGAGTGCAGGGCGGTGGTAAGGAGCACAGAGCTTGATGGTGAACTTCCAATTCTGGTTCTATCACTTATTAACTGTGTGATCTTGACCATGTTTCTGAACCTCTTTATGCCTCAACTTTCTTTTCTGTAAAATTGGTATGATAATAACAGTTGCTACATCTTAGGGTTTTGAGAATTAAATACATTTATATTTCTGCTTTATTGACTATGCCAAAGCCTTTGACTGTGTGGATCACAATCAACTGTGGAAAATTCTGAAAGAGATGGGAATACCAGACCACCTGACCTGCCTCTTGAGAAACCTATATGAAGGTCAGGAAGCAACAGTTAGAACTGGACATGGAACAACAGACTGGTTCCAAATAGGAAAAGGAGTACGTCAAGGCTGTATATTGGCACCCTGCTTATTTAACTTATATGCAGAATACATCATGAGAAACGCTGGGCTGGAAGAAGCAAAAGCTGGAATCAAGACTGCCAGGAGAAATATCAATAACCTCAGATATGCAGATGACACCACCCTTATGGCAGAAAGCGAAGAGGAACTAAAAAGTGTCTTGATGAAAGTAAAAGAGGAGAGTGAAAAAGTTGGCTTAAAGCTCAACATTCAGAAAACTAAGATCATGGCATCTGGTCCCATCACTTCATGGGAAATAGATGGGAAACAGTGGAAACAGTGTCAGACTTTATTTTTATGGGCTCCAAAACCACTGCAGATGGTGATTGCAGCCATGAAATTAAAAGACGCTTACTCCTTGGAAGAAAAGTTATGACCAACCTAGATAGCATATTGAAAAGCAGAGACATTACTTTGCCAACAAAGGTTTGTCTAGTCAAGGCTATGGTTTTTCCAGTGGTCATGTATGGATGTGAGAGTTGGACTGTGACGAAAGCTGAGGGCCAAAGAATTAATGCTTTTGAACTGTGGTGTTGGAAAAGACTCTTGAGTCCCTTGGACTGCAAGGAGATCCAATCAGTCCGTCCTCAAGGAGATCAGCCCTGGGTGTTCACTGGAAGGACTGATGCTGAAGCTGAAACTCCAATACTTTGGCCACCTCATGTGAACAGTTGACTCATTGGAAAAGACCCTAATGCTGGGAGGGATTGGGGGCAGGAGGAGAAGGGGACGACAGAGGATGAGATGGCTGGATGGCATCACCGACTCGATGGACATGAGTTTGAGTGAACTCCAGGAGTTGGTGATGGACAGGGAGGCCTGGCGTGCTATGATTCATGGGGTCACAAAGAGTCAGACACGACTGAGTGACTGAACTGAACTGAACTGATGATACTTGTAAAGTACATATAGAACAGGACCTGGTACATAATAAATCCTCAGCCAGTGTTAGTTATTTATTACTTTGATCCTTAAAACTTCCATTGTGAATTGAATGTTTGTCCCCATTTTAAAGGGAATAAATGTAAGTTTAGAGATAAACTCAGTAGATAGAAGAGAGAGAATTTCAGTAATTGTTCTGATTCTAGCTTCTGTGCTCAACCCAAGGCAGAAATCACAATGACCCCATGAGTATTACTCTTCAGTAGGACCTGCTGATATACTCTCTGGCCTACTAAGTGTCCTACTGATAGGGACCATAGCTGATTCCTAAACACCTGGATTGATGGGTGCAAGGCATTCTGGGAAGGAACACCCACCCGGTGACAGACATCGGGCATTGGCTCCTTGTATCCTTGCTATTTTCTGCATGTTCACCTTCACCCTGAACAGGAAGGCTTGCAGGATAGTTAAGAGTACGGACTTTTGGGCCAGGCTGCTCTGGATTCAAATCCAAACACTGCACCATCCTGCCCATGTGATCTTGAGCAAGTTACATAATCTCTCTGTAGCTTTGTTTCTACACCTGAAGAAAAAACGGATGGTGATGATAAGCTCATCTACCTCACAGCTTTCACTGTAAGATTAGTATGAATTAATATATGAAAACTGCCTAGAAGAATGCCCTGCATTTCATAGGCTGCTGCTAAGTCACTTCAGTCATGTCCGACTCTTTGCGACCCCATAGACGGCAGCCCACCAGGCTCCGCCGTCCCTGGGATTCTCCAGGCAAGAACACTGGAGTGGGTTGCCATTTCCTTCTCCAATGCATTAAAGTAAAAAGTGAAAGTGAAGTCGCTCAGTCGTGCCCAACTCTTCGTGACCCCATGGCCTGCAGCCTACCAGGTTCCTCCGTCCATAGGATTTTCCAGGCAAGAGTACTGGAGTGGGTTGCCATTGCCTTCTCCAATTTCATAGGCACACTATAGGAATTAGCTGTTACTATCAAGGATTGCTCTACTTTGCTTCCTCCTTTCCCCCATCCCTTCTCTGGGTGTTACGGACATGGTCAAAGGGGATATGACATGCGAACATGGTCTTCACTAATAAACAAAGATCATCAGACAGCAGGCTACTTAACTGCAGGGATCTCATTCATCTCTGTACCTGGAGGGCCACACCGTGGTCCACACAGGTTCTCACTGTGCCAGAGCCTTATTCTCTGCACCTTGTTTGATCCTCATGAAGATCCTATGAGTTGCTCCTCTGTTTTACCATCCGATATGTGAGGACATGAGTTTGAGTAAATTCTGGGAGTTGGTGATAGCAGGGAGGCCTGGCGTGCTGCAGTCCAGGGGGTTGCAAAGAGTCAGACACAACTGAGCGACTGAACTGAACTGATCTGAGGCTCAGAGAAGTGAAGGAACTTGTACAAGGTCACAATGTGAAAAAGTCAAGAAAGATCAAAACCCAGGTTTATGGACATTACAAATCTTGGTGCCTAAGCCTCTCTTCAGTCTGTCTTCCAGAATATTCCATTGGAAAGTTATGAGAGATCATAAAATCTAAACCCCTGGTTTTACATTTAAAGAAAGTGGGTTTATTGATTTACTCATGGTCACTCAGCTATTGTGTATGGCAGAACTGAGATAAAAACCTGGTATACTGCCTCAATCTTATGCTTAAAATTTCAGAAGGAAATGAAGTCATATTCAATAGTTGTTAAAAAATACTGGCCAATATTTTATCAGCTTGCCTCTAGATTCTGGGCCCTTCTTTGGTAATACAAATGTAATTTTCCAGTAGCATTCACTCAATCATGAAGGCCATGATCTTACACCAGATACTGCCTGCTCTGTGATTTCTCCTGTCTCATCTCCCCTGCAGACCAGGTCAAAGAAGAGATGATGCATAAACACTCCCTCACTGGCCCTCCTTTGAAAGGTACCATGTCTCCTGCTTGGATGCATCACACAATGATCAAGAGCTCTGAGTACTCAATGGGAACCCAAAAGACGAAGAGGAAGTCACCTGCAATCCATGAACCTATGGATACAGTGACTTCTCAGTCTCCAGAAAGAGTGCTCATTTGGAAAGAGGCCTCTAGGTCTGAATCACAGTTCTGCCACTCCCTTCCTTATAAGAAACTGGACATGCAGTTTAATTTTTGAACCTCAGTTTTCTTTGCTATAAAATGGACATAAAATAATACCTATTTTTTTTAGGGCTGTGAGTATTGGAGGAAACACTAAATGCCTTGTATGTAGCAGTACTCCATTAATGCAAGTTCCCTTTCCTTTCTCTCGTCTTAGAAACCTTTCCAGTTTATCATCCCAAGGTTGATGAACATTACAGGACAGGAAAATAATTATTTACTGCATGTTTATTATGTAACCAGCACGAATTAGAGAAATCTGGAGTGATGGGAAGATGATGAGTTACTAAGGGGTCTGATTCCTTGCCTTGTCTTTGCCAGTAATCCTGTGTGACCATATGGAAGCCCACATCTGTGGGGCCTTTTCCCATAGGGGTTGGATTTGATGATCCACAATTCTCTCCCACCTCCGGTTTTCTGTCTTACTCTAATATGGGTTTCCAAACATCTCCCCGTTCCCTGGTTGGGTAGCCCAACTCGTGGCACATCTGACCCTCTGTTGTAGATCAGGCCACCCACTATTGTTTCCACGTCTTTCTCTCCTGCTAGACTGGGAACTCCTTGAGGGTGGTCTGTGCCGTGTTCAATCCCTAGTGTGCTTGCTGCATACCAGTGGACACCCAGTGAGTGTCTAAGGAAACTGGAAGGAAGGAGGGCAGGAAGGTGAGAACCGTATACTTTCCTTCGAAGAGCTGATGATCACACTGTGACACCCAAGCTGTGAGGCAAACAGAGACTGCCAGTGTCTGATGCCAGTGACTGCTTCACAGTAGAGCAGTGGAAAGAAGGCTGTCTGTCTTCTGAGCACTGGAGCTACAAATCCACATGCTATTCAAGTGCTTCACAGTAAATCAAAATACAGTAAGGGGAGAATTCAAAATCCAAAACTCAAACTTGTTAGTTGAGGGTCATTATAGGATGGTGACTTATAATCGAAAATACAGAAACCAAATAGATCATAATATTCCTAGTACAGAAAACATCTAGGCAAAAGAAGCCAGGAGTGGCAAGTTTGGAGCAGAAAAATGGGAAGACCAAGGGAGCCAAAGCTGGCAATATGTATATGACCTTGTCACTGTACAGGCAGAGGGGCTCTAGCCAGCAGCTGTGGGTACTGTCACTCTTGTGGCCAAGGATTCCTCTCACTGAGAAGGAGAATTCTACAGTATCTCAGCTGAAATACCTTCTGATCTCATTCCCTGTGTTCCAACTCTTTCTGATGAGAAACTAGCTTCATGTGAAGCTCTCTATGGTTATCAGGAAAAAACATAAGGGTCATGTTGACACACGTATCCTATCCTACATGACAATTATATCTCTCATGGGAAACAAAGATAATGTAGTTTGCTTGGGTTGCTGGTCTCCTATGATTCCTAGTGTTCCTGGGACTGATCAGCTCAGAGCTGTATCTAGTTGACTTTCTGGACTCGAGAAGCTGGATTCCAGAACCTCTGTTACAATGAACTTGTGAAGCTGATACATTGACCGTCCCTCCCCCCATTTTCTCTGCTATTCATTGGTTAGTTTATTTTCTCAATATTTGGAAAGTGCCTATGAGTATGAAGTGCAGATGCTGTGCTAGAGGCTCAGGAAGGGCCTGGATTTGCTTGCTGTCTAAGGGAGAGAAAGACATATCAACCACTTGGGACAACAGAGTATGGGAGGAACCCGGTAGGAATCTGGGGGATACTGTGTGAGTGGGAGAGGACTGAAGAAGGAGAGGCCTTGGAGGAGCAGTCAGATCTGCTGAGGCAGAGACAGGGTCAGGGAAAATATCCATGACGTAATTCAAGTTGAATCTGGAACGACAAAGATCCTGACAGATGAGACAGAGGAGGGTCAGGAATATAGTGGTGGAAGGTGGATTCCAGGCAAAGAGTGCAGTGTGAGCAAGCCTCAGAGGCAGGAACTGAGAGCTGGAACACAAAAGGCTTGAAGATGAGAATGGGGACATAGGTTAGAAACATACGTTGAATGGGGACACAGGACAGGACCTGCTGTTGTGTAATGGCAGGGATAGCAGTCACAATGTATTCTGCTCGAATGGTGCTCCTCTGGGGACCCCAGGATGAGCCAGAGCACATGGAGCCTTGTACGCCTTTCTTGGGAGCTTAATACTTTGTTCAGAAAGCCACAGAGAACAAGTGGATCATTTTAAGCCAAAGACAGCATGACTGCAGATTTATATTTGAAAAACTTAACATGAGCAGCAGTGCAAAAGCTGAATTTGATAAAGACCCTGGATAGAGTGAATAATTATGTGACAATTGAAATTGTCAGGAAAGACTATAGGGGCCTGATCCAAGGAAGTGAAGGTTAGAAGAGATGCATGGAGTGAGAATCTACAGCACTTGGTGAATGATGGTGCCACTGGCAGGGATGGGTCATACCAGAGAGGACTGAGAGGAAGACAGTGAGTTTGGACTCTTAGGGGTCTGAGGAGCCCATGGGACCTCCAAGTGCAACTGTCCAGGGGAAATTGGGTCTAGACAAGAGCTCATAGGGATACTGCTGCTTACAGCAGTGGACAGACCAGAGTGGGAGGTGGGTCCAGGGGAGACAGTGGGATTAGCCAGGGGGAGTGTAGAAGCTAGGAAGGAAGGGATGAAAAGGGATCCTTGGACAAAATTGGGAAACATCTATATTTTAGTGGCAGAAAGAGCCTGAAGAGTCTGCAAAGAAGACTGAGAAGGTACAGCTGGAGAGGCAGAAAGCAAAAACCCAGAGAGAGTGGAGTCTCAGAAGTCGAGTTTAAGGAAGGATGTGTTTAATGGTGTCCCCATTGCCTAGGACAAGTCAATTTCAATTCCAGCAGGTTCCACTGCAACAGGCTCAAGCACCTTGGCAGAAATGGTATCTCTAGCCCAGTCTGACAGCAGAACAGTCCTATGTCTGTCTGACCATCCCATTCCCTCCCAAGCCACAGAGCAGCAGGCAGAGACACTCACGTGCGTCTTGTGTGCAAAGCTGAGCATGCAACCTTCAAAGAAACCACAAAGGAGCTGCTCATTTTTAAAGGAAAACATACAGACTCCATGGGCATAGGGAAGACATTAAGACAGGGTCGAGGAGGAGAAGCTCTGCTTCCACTTCATATTACCCTTCATAGAAACAGTCAACCGAGTACACAGTCACTTAAAAACAAAA
Source organism: Oryx dammah (assembly GCF_014754425.2). Lineage (NCBI taxonomy): Eukaryota > Metazoa > Chordata > Mammalia > Artiodactyla > Bovidae > Oryx > Oryx dammah. Next base: position 46,947,575 of record NW_024070213.1, on the reverse strand, counting down.
AAGAGCAAGTGCTGGAATCTGAGCTCTGTTTCCCATCTCCCACCACCCCAGTAAAAAGGAGCACAAAATGTCTCCACTATGCACGTGTGTTTTCTGGTTTAAAATCTCTGGGAGTAGCTCCCTGCAAAAAGAAATGCCGACACCCCAGGATTCAGATGAATTCAGCCAGAGACTCACACTAAGGGATCTTCACTCCCTGGCAGGGATGGGGGAGAGCCGGGGGAAGAGACGCCCTGCAATTTTACTGCCGTGAAATTGGCTCCAGATGGAAGCAAGGAAAGGTGTTCACTCCCTGCTGGTGCCAGACACAGAGAGAACCTGAAGTGCCTGCCACCTTAGGTCCATAATCCCCCAGCGCCGGGTGGCAGCCCTGCTAAGGGTCCGGTCAGGGCTCACGGTGCAGGGTGGACCGGGGCTGTCTGTTGCTCATAAGAGACTATTTTTAAATGCAATGACTTTCAGATGGACTGTGGGTTTGGGGAAGGTGCGGCGGCTGGGGTCTGGAGGAGAAGGGACAGGAAAGAGGAGAGGTGTTTCCCTACATGGCCGCAGAGATGACACACATCTTAGGACCTTCTCCAGTTTCAGTTTTCAGAGGCCAGCTCTGCCCTGAAAGAGAAGGACCATGGAATCCTCTGTTGTATTCCCAGGTCTCCCCAGTACCCGTCAAATCCATGATTCACAAATATGTAGCTTCCTGAGAGCACGGCTCCTCTTGGGTTGACATGTGGCCAGCCTGAGGGTGGAGAAGCTGGGCAGCTGCAGACCCAGACGGGATGCTGACTGAGAGCTTTGTGGCCATTGCAGACGGGAGGGGTTAGCTTCACCCACTCAAAGGCACCCACACCCCACTGACTAGTGTGGAACTGTGCCTTTCCCCCTCTTCTCAGTGAGACCAGCTGAGGCTTCAGGCTGAGGGAATGGGTGTTCTCTGGCTTACAGCGCCCCCTAGCATTGGTCAAAGGGATAGAGCCCTGTGAGCTCTCCAAGGAGCTACCCAATCTGCCTATGTCAGTACTGGCTGGTGGGGCCAATTAATTCCATCCATTCAGCTAATCCTTATTGACGTCTTTGTTACCAACACTCTATCCTTATTACGAACACTGTCCTCAAGGAACTTACCATCCAGGAAGGTAAATAATCACATTACAGCCAGACAAGTAGTGTGAGAGAAAGCAGCACAGGATCACATGGGAAGGACTTGACAAAGACTAGAGACGGGAATCGGAGAAGGCTCTCTAGAGGAGGTGACAGTCGGAGAAGGCTCTCTAGAGGAGATGACATTTAAACTGTGATCTGAAGGTAGTCCAGGAGTTAAATGAATTTTAGAAATAAGGCATGGAGATAACAAAAGGCTTATTTCTTGATCTTTTAGTGCTTATGATCCAAGAGGCAAAAAGGCAGAAAAACAAGTAATTACAATGGGGCTCTATAAGGAATATGACCCTCAATCTCTTGTATGCTTTCACCATTAAAATCTTTGGTTTCAGCCTGTGTCTTGGAGAAGAGAGCAGAAAGAAGAATAGGAACTCAGTGTTGATTGAGAAATTGATGGACATGCTTTAGTCTCTCACATTTAATTTTTCTCAAACTTGTTTAATGGCAAGATCTATCTTCCCTTCAGAGACATTCACCTTGTCCTTGAGACTTTTCCATGGATCCTGAGACTTTTCAGCCAGGGGGGATCTTGGAGATCACTGAGTTACAACCTTCATCCAAAGAACAAGAAAACTGAGTCTAGACAGGTGAGATGACTTGCCTCAACAACTGGTTCTGCAGCAACCTTTGGAACAAATCTCACATCTTTTGCTTCTGGTTTTCATCCCAGCCTCTTTTTTCCCCCAGAAAGAAAATTTTCATGTGTCACTTTGCAGCAATATACTTGAAATGCTTTCAAAAGATATTAGATAATTTAGAAAGGGAAAAATAAACACACAAGAGATAAATCTCTGAGGAGTACAGAGCTGCATTTGTTATGACTGGCTCAGAGGTGATTATTAACATAACAGAGAACTATTTAGTCAGTGCGGTGCAGTTCTCCACCTGTTGGGTACTGGACAAAGGGACTCTGAAACTCATCTATAGACTTGAAATGCAGATTCAGGACTGCGAGTGGCTGCATAAGAGTCTAAACGTTAGATCATGCACTGCAGTTGGGGGGACTGGGGCCACGAGTGTGTGGAAGAGAGCCCAGGTAAGGAATCAGGCAGCCACAGCACAATCTCAGCTCTACCACGAGCTAACCATGAGACTTTTGGGCAAATGTCTTCATCTGTCTGAACCTTATTTTCCCCACCTGTAAAATGAGGATGGGCAGAATCTCAGGTCATTTTTCAGGTCCTTTAAATGTCTGTGAGAGACTTCCCAGAGAGATGTTTTCTATAAGGAACCTGCTGCTTTAAATTCAGCAAAAGTTATTTCTCTGACACTCATTTTCTAGGCAAGCCTTCCCCTGCCTTCCCTTGGAGAAACTATTGGTAATTTGGACAAAACCTTAAAGTGAGAAGAAAAGAGAGAGAGAGACAACATAAAAGACGCTTATCCAAAGTAGATTTGGTCTGGAAAGGCCTATAAAACCTTCCACATGCCTGGCACAGTGCAGGGATAAATAAGACTCTCAAATCCTACCAAGTATGCCCGCATTCAACCTGGGTCCTTGGAGTGGCTTCCGAAGTGTCCACAGCTCAAGACTCAATGGGTTGCTGGCCACATCCATACCCGTGTCCCTTGAGACCCTAATTTATACCCTAAGGAGTAAAAAGCAGCCTTCTCAAATATCTTAGGCTTCAAAGTGTTTCTTCTAGTATGGTTGGGGAAATAGTACAACTACAGTTCAGGGAACAAGGGGCAAAATTCTAAGTAAACACTGAGATAAGGAAAGCTCTCTCTGGATGGGGCTACAGTCAAAGTTAGGATGGGAAGGGTCTTAAAAGTTGGGAAGGAAACAAGACAGAAAAATGTGGAAACTAGATTTCTCTCCTTATGGCTAAATTTTTAAGGGGGAAAGGGAAGCTTTAAAAATGTTCTTGGAAATATCATTTCCAATGAAGCTTTCTGCTCCTGCCACTTTGGTGTCACTTCTCTGAGGTGTAAACAGAGGAATTTCTGAGAAAGAGGATGAACTTGCACTTCAGAGCAGTACTTCTCATCCTTCTTTTGTTCTAAACTTTTACCATTTTTATTGCCAAATCATTTTAGTCTCTTTCCAAACGGGATGAGTTGGGTGAGAAAGTGAGAAAGATGCAAGAAGAGAAAGAAGATTCCAGCTGCAAAAAGGACACTTGCACAGTTAAAGCTAACTGCCACTAAAAAGTCCAAGAAAATAAACACCTGTCTTAAGGCAGGAATCAGGGAATTCAGTTCCTGGCTGGTTGCCAAGTAATGGCACCTTTTTGCAACAGTTTCCTCATCTGGAAAGTGTGAATAACACTTTGTGTTTTTCCTATCTAAAAGGATCATTGTGAGATGTAATGAGGTGAAGTATGGAAAATATTAATATAAGGCAGGCTCAAGAGGTTACTGAATAAGAAAAATAGTCATAGTATCAGTTTTTGGCAGATACCCATTGTTCCTCATATTCTTGAATCCTGGATAGTTCTCCAGGATCTAGTTTCATTTCCGGTTGGAATTAGTTCACCTCTAATTCCTCGCTGAAGGATGGAGACCTGTCTGCCCTAGGTGGGGTTACCATTTCCTCGTGCTCTAACTTACTGTTTTTCAAGTAAACCTAGGGACTTTGCACTTGCTGTTATCTCCTCCCAGCTACCAAAGGGCTGAGGCTTCTTGTTCACAGCCAGGCTGTCACCTTCTCAGCCATTTTGCTTATTATCCCGTAGACAGCAGCGCCCTCCGCAGTATTTCTAACCCATTATTCATCATTCAGGGCACTATTACCTTAGTAAATCACCCTATGTACTCATGTATCTTCTAATGTATTGCCTACTAGTTCCATGGGAGCAAAGAGTTCGTTTTGCTCATCCCAGAATCCAGAACGATGTCTGTTGAACGGCCTCACGATTTACTCCGGCCTGAGCCCGGGAAACAACCTTTCATTACAGTCAGTTCCAAAAGGCAAACGACTTCCTACTGATCAGGAAAGTCTGGAGCAGCGATACGCGGAGGGATAGGGGATTTGTCAGCAACCTGGTTCTTTCCCCTCTGACCCGGCTCTCTCCAGAGAAAGCACAGTTAGCCTTTATTTATCCTTTCCACCAGGAGCAGTCAAGGTCCCCAAGGCAAGGCCACCTCTGACCTGCCAAAGGGGTTGGTGCTGGGGTGAGCAGTAGTTGATTTTGGTTTGGGTCAGAGGCGCCCAGAGGGCGGGGTGGGCGTATGGCGGGTTTGCAGGCGAGAAGGGCAAGGGGGCGCCGCTCCGAGGGCCCCTGCGCCACCGCGTAGCAGGGGCGCGTTCAGCCCACCCACTCGCGTGCCCACAGCTGCATTATTCCCTAAAAGGACCTGAACGGGAAGGGCGGCCCCGCCCCGTCGCCCCGCGCCCCCGGCCCCGCCCCCTTTTTGGAGGGCCGATGAGGTAATGCGGCTCTGCTATTGGTCGGAGTCGGCGGGCCCCGCGAGCTCGAGAGGGGGTGCCCGGGGGGACCCGCGCTATATCACTCGGCCGCGGGGCTGCGGCGCAGAGCGGGCAGCGAGCGGGCGCTCGGACAGCTTCTCCTCCTTCTGCTCCCTCCAGCTCCTGCTCCTCCGCCCAGAGAAACTGCCCACCCGCCCAGTCCTGCGCCAGCGCCGAGGCAGCACCGTCGCACCCCATCCCGTCCCGCCGGGCACTCGGAGGGCGGCGCGCTCCAAGCCAAAGTTGCCCCCCACAGGCGGGCGGGCGAGCGCAGGCTGCAGCGACCCGGCCCGTGGCGCGCAAGGCAACTTTGGAGACGCGAGCAGCAGCCCCAGCAACGGCAGCGGCGATGACTCCCTGGCTCGGGCTCGTCGTGCTCCTGGGCAGCTGGAGCCTGGGGGACTGGGGCGCTGAGGCGTGCACATGCTCGCCCAGCCACCCCCAGGACGCGTTCTGCAACTCAGACATCGGTAAGCGCTCCCGGTGTCCCTGCCGGAGCCCCCGCGGTAACCGTTCGCTCGCGCGCGGCAGCCGGGACTCCGGCGCTGCTATGGGTGGCCTCGCCAACCCCCACTCCTTTCCATTGCCTGGGCTTGGGGGGAGGTCGTGGAGGTAGATACTGAGGTATGCTTCAGCATGACCGAGGTGGGTAGACGCTGAGAAACCCACCGAGGCCGAGTGAACTCTTTGCAGCCATGGTCTTTTAGGGCGTGAGGTCCTTACTGGTCTTTTTGACATCTGGAAAATTCCCCTTTTCACTATCACCGGAGAACTGTCTGGGGAAGAAAGGTGGGGAGAGCATTTCTAAAACTTGTAATGCCAACTAAAGTGCTGGGATGATGACAAGTTTAAAAAAGAAAAATTAAAAAGAAAGAAAGTTGCCGGCCATGTGCAGGGGAAAGTTGCAGGAGAAACTTGTAGTTTTCTGAGTTTTCACCATCTCCCCACTATGTTCATTCTTTTCACCAAGACCCAGCTCAGCCTCACAATCCCTGGGCAAGTGCGAACTGAGCTTCTTGGACTGCCAAGTTTGGGTAGATTTAAGGGGGAAAATAAGAAGGAATCTGTGGGGATGACCCTCCCTGAAGGAACTGTATTTGAAAGTGTTGATAGCAAGCAGGAGGTGGCGTGTGTGAGGGATCACTTATCACATAGCTGTGAGAATTCACAGGAAGGCTTTTTTTTTTCCTTGAATGTGTGTGGGGTGGGGGAGACAGGGCAGTGGAAAACAGATTTGTCACCAAAAGAACAAAGATGCCAAGGGTCACATCATGGTAACTATCCCAAATCGGACTTAGTGTCGTGCTTAGAGACAAGGGCCTTGAGAGTCCTGGGAGAACTTGTTTCCGAGTGTTCAGGACACTTGTGCTTGGATGGCCAGAGGGGGAGCAGCAGCTGGAAAACATCTCTCCTCTCCTTTCCAGCTCATAAAGCTTGCAAGCGTAGTGGCCCTTGCTCTGTTTGTGTGTGTAAATGCGGGCGGGGGGTGGGGTACAACACAGTCTAGTCACCCTCTGCCTGTGTCGATTCAGAGGTGAAGAATGGAGCGTGTGTGTTTTAAGCACAGTCATAAAGAGGAAAAGAAATTTTCCACTGGGTCCTGGGTGAGGGCCTCCACAAGTGTGCTGCAGGGGAGGAGGGGGAGGAGGCAGGAACCTGGCAGGGGAGGCAGCTGAGGCTGGGAGGGGTGCTGCTGGTGGGCCTGGCAAGCCTAGGAGATGTGAGGGAGGTGGCTGTGGTGACTGGGTCAGTCTGGCTGCCAGGCGGGAGAATTTGTGTGACCTAGGGTCACCCACATTAGTGGTTTCCTGGGGTCCTTGCTGTGCCCTTTTCCTTCTCCTGGGGGAACCTGACTGGCCCCTGGGTTTGTGGATTGCAGCGAAGGATTCTTCGGGGCTGCCAGAGGCCTGCAAGGTTTTCTTCTCCCTTGACTGCCCCCACCCAAATTCCACTTGGCCTGTCCCTCCTCACCCTGTGGGTGTCATTCCCACCTAAGTGATGCTGGCAGCTGCTGCTGGCGGTGGTGGCTCTGGTCCTCTCAGTGAAGAGCACATACTTGGGTCCAGGCGTCAGGTGGAGTCAGGGCATCGTCCTCTACCCGACAGTGGTTCGGGTGTGTTCACTTGGATTTCTGATGTGTGTGGAGAGGCAGACCTCATGCCTTCCCCTTGCCCTTGGCTTTTAGGTTTCTACCCTGGAAGTTCGCCAGGGGACAGTGGAAACAGGAGCAAGGAGACCACTTCCGATAGTGGCCCCGCCTGACCACTGCTTAGGTTTCCTGCTATGTGTCTGGGGCTGATACAGAAAGTTTCTTGTAATTTCTCTGGATTTTAGTAAGAAATCTTCCCACGACCCCCTCCTCAATTGACTGCCCAGAGGAAAAGCGAAGTTACCAGGAAATACCCAAAGGCAAGAACATTGTGGTAGCAAAAATGAAAAAGAAACAAAAAGACCTCGGTGCTGCTGGCCCTGATCCAAAGCTGTGCTGCCTCGGTTGGCGCACTGCACTAGTGGCAGGGATGAGATAATGCTTTTTATGGGAGGTGTGGGTGCGGGCTGCTGGCTTGTTGACCTCCAATGCCTTACAGCACCCTGCCGGCGGCCAGTAGGTGGCTCCCAGAACTCCTAGCTCACAGTGTCTGGGCTGATGCCTGCCTGTTCTCTCCCTGAAGGAAATGTGTAGACGCTCCCATTCCCCTTGACCCCTGTGACCCTACCAGTCAATACTATAGTCTTTAAAAGATGCTCACGCCAGCCCACTAGCTTCCTCTTTCAGAACCTTCCTGGCTCTTTTCATGGCTGGGTGCCACAATGCCAGGCAAAGCCCCTCTCTAAGGAATCCCCCCACGGCCTTCCATCTCCTTCCTCCTCATCCACAAGTGTCTCTTCTTGCCTTCCCCCCACCCCCACCCCGAAGCCCTGGGGATTGGTGCTGCCTTCTGGATGAAGAGGAGTTAAAAGGTGTTTCTATGGCAACTCCAGGCCCTACACCCCAGTGAAGTGTTTAGAAGAATAAACTACATCCCGGCTTATAAAACATACTGTGGCGGAGAGAAAAGGACTTGGAAGCATCCACGATGTCCGTGGCCCCCTCCCCACCAGTCACTGCCCCTGAAACTCTTGACGAAACCTTGACTTTGGAGGAGGGGAGGACTAGGAATGAAGGAGGCGGCCTTGGCCTGCTTTCTGCTCCACAGCTCTGTCCGGCTCAGGAAGAGGCGGGCAGTGGGGTATGCGTGCGTGTGGTTTCTGCAGGGGTGGCAGCAGGGAGAGAATTTGACTTCAGAATGCCAACCCCTCCTTTGCACAGAAGAATGGGGCTGTGCGATGGAGTGCTGGGGGCCTGCTCCTTGAGCCCGCGGGGAATTCGAGAGGGAGGCTCAGCTGGGGGGCCCACTGCCAGCTCTGGAGAACGGTCTCTGGACGTCTCCAGATTGTTTTGACAGGGACCAGTGCCAGCAGATTCTTTCGATATCAGATCTGAGGTGGTGGTTTTAGCGAAGAAGCCATTTTTAAGGAAGCCCAATCAATCCTCTCTCACAAACACAAAATTACACTTTACACTGAGCTTGGTGACTTAAGGAAAATAAAAAGGATCCAGCTTTGGAAAGGAACCAATCACTTGGGGAGTGGATCCAGGCTGTGGACATCTCAGCAAGTCAGGAAAAAGGAGAGCTGCTTATCTTAGGGAAGAGGGGACATCTCTCATACTTCCACTGGGTGCAGGCTCTTTGTGTCTTTTATCCACTCAGTATCCTTAAGAGTGGGTGTTACACCTATTTTTCTTCAGTTGGAAGATAAATTGTGGGTTTGAGATAAATTGTGCTTGCTCAAGTTCACCCAGCTACTATATGGTAAGGGTAAAGCCATTCTGAATTATGCCATCCTTCCAAAACTTTTCGACTTCCATTTATCCCAGGATCAGGATGGAATGGACAGTTAACATCTGAAGAATGCCTTACTTACGATTTGGAGAGTTTTCCTTAGAAATATGAAGATAGCTGAAATGGCCAGAGGTTATAATTAAACATCATCAAAGGAGAGTAAGAACTAATTACTGTCATCCTCATTATATCAGGTTATCAACAGAGAAAAATAAAGAAAAAATTCTAATGTTCTTTGGCTATTAGAACTAGAAGAGACCCCCAAAACTACCAAGTCAAAGTTAAAAAAAAAAAAAAAGACTCGGTTTGTCTCACTAAAGCTTGGCCTCATATACTCTTACCCTTCTGAGGTTGGGCTGATGAGTGAGGGCTTCCCAGGGTGATGTGCCCTGTCTATGCAGCCTGATAGTATGATGGGAGGAAAACCAGAGAGAGTCGGGAGGCTGGGTCCTGGGCTGGCTAGAGAAGGTGCCCCTCCCACAGTCTGTGTCCCTTTCAAAATCCCTCGATAGATAAGACTAGAAAAGTGGCCACAGGAGTGGCTTGGGTGGAGGGGCTTTTGTGTGTTTTGCAGAGACAGCAGGAACCACTCAGCCCCACTGCTGAATGGCACGCTCCAACAGGTTCACTAGTTAAAACAGAAACAACCCCACAATTCTCCATTTCACTTAGCTTTCATCATTCTGGTCAGTATGAACAAGGAGGCCCCTGCTTCTAGCCTTTGTCATAGTCAACTCCTGGGTGGCCTGGAGGGGCAGTGTGGGGCGGTAGAAAGGCCATGGCATGGGCAGGGCAGGGCTGGGCTTAAATCCTTCCTGTGGGCCTTGTTGGCTGTATGCACTTAAGCATGCTATGGGCCACCTTTAAGATTTAGTTTCCTCACTAATAAAAGGGGAATAATAATCTGTACATCCTTGGCCTTTTAATTTTTAATCCACATTTCTAAAATTACAAGAGTAGTTGCATACATTCTATTATGTCCATGTGTATATGTATCTGTGTGTTCAACTGTATCCATCCGTCTATCCATCGACCATCATCCATCCATGTCTATCCATCTATCTGAAGTCAGATAAGGGGAAAGTCCTTTTTGATCAGTTCCTCTAATTCTAGTCCCTTCCCTATGAATTTACATACATAATACTCATAGAAAATTTGCAGTAGGCTTTCCCCTTGGAAACATGAATGGCAAATACTATAAACAGTGGAATACCAATACAGCATTCAACTTCTTTTCAATGAGCAACATGTTAGAGGTTGTTCTCAGTTCATATGCACACATATGTACTTCATTTTCTTTAATGTGCAGAATTCCATAGGGTTATAAATTATAAAAACTAATCATGGAATGATTACTGTGCACCAAATTCCATTCTAAATAATTAATATGCATCAACTCAGTTCAACTTTAAAAAGTTCTCTGAGGCAGGTGTGCTACTGCTATCTCCAATTTACAGGTGAGGAAAGTGAGGCTTAATCAAATTACCTAACTTGTTCAAGATTGTTACAGAGCCCATATTTAAACCCTTACAGCCTAGGTCTAAAATATAGTCCACTACTATCTATATACTACAGTATATGCAATATTATATGATACAGATAATTATATACTATTTTATTCATCTAATAATATAATAGCCTTATGCCAGTACCAGTGCACAGTCACTTCAGTCATGTCCAACTCTTTGTGACCCTGTGGATTGCAGCCCACCAGGCTCCTCGGTCCATGGGATTCTCCAGGCAAGAATACTGAAGAGGGTTGCCATGCCCTCTTCCAGGGGATCTTCCTCACCCAGAGATGGAACCTGTGTCTTACAGGTATAGGTATAGATTTATCCATTCCTCTATTAGATATTTTAAGTTTCTAACAGCTTTTCATGGTTACAAAGAGCATTATGGCAAGTAGTCATTGTACGATCATCTTGTTCATATGCATGGATATTTCCCTATGGCAAATATACAATTCGGAATTCTCAGACATAATGTATGTGCACTTTACATTTGAACAGTTCCTGACAATTCACCCTCCAGAGTGGCTGTGGGAAAGAAACCAGTTTTCATATATGCAACATGCAGCGATGGAGAGACCATTAGCCCTGTGCTGGAGACATTTCTACACTTCTCTCAAACGGGAAAACACGTTATGACTTTTATTGACTTACTGAGTTTTTTCCCTTTTTTGCTTATTCTTTTATCCTTTTGAAAGGGGGCGAAATTAAGGCTACTTACACCAAGTTGATAGGAGCACTTTTGTAGGGAGAATGGCGCTATGTGCCAATGGTGCTATGCGCCAAATGGCTTTTGACTTGTTGCCATTTTAGATTAATTCAACTGCAGATGGTTTTATTGTTTGCTTTAATAAGAAGCAATGGGCCTTTCAGTATATTAAGATGCTTGACTCCAGGGTTTGACATGAACCCAGGTTCATGTTTTAAAGAGGATCTTATTGCTAACCCAAAGCTGTCCCCTTTTTGGCTGGGCGTGGCCAGGCTCGTGGTGGCAGCAAGAGGACTCAGCCCTGTGTCTCCCTTCTGCTCACTGAATTTGGATGGTGCTTGGATGAGAGTGGTGGGATGGCCATAGGAGGGTGATGGACAGTGAAGAGGGGACAGAGTGGGTCCTGGCCAAGAAAGATCAGGCTAGAGTCTCACTTTGATGGCAACTAGAATGGCTGGTTTAAGAGAACTTCAACTGTTCTGATTAAAACTTTTCAGGATTCTTGGGATAAAGTGTCATAAAATGGCTTCAACAATAGCCAACCTGGCCTCTGCCTGCCTTGTCAACATCACAGGCTTTTCCAGGTGCCGCTGTTCCCATTCTCTCTCTGGGAACATTCTCTCTCTGCTCATTGTCCTCGCCTCAATTTTGAGTGCCCCTTGTTAGTGTCTCATTCTCTGGAGCTCACTTGGTGCCTTTTCCCTGCCTACTTCTTGGCATTATTGCAGGATCATCAAACCTTGCCCAAATTTTAAACATGTCAAAAAAAACATCATCTTTAGGAAAAAACAATTCTTTGGAGCTGCTTGGGAAATTCCTAGAGGGGCTCATTCTTGGGCAGACCTAAGGGCTGTACACTATCCAGAGAGATGCATCTAACCCTCCAAAGAGGGGAGGAACCAGCTATTGCATTACTTATTAAATCTGATCCCACCTTCTGGACATGGTACTCCATCACCATCCCAAATAAAAAAAACTCCTTTTCTGCATATCAGTCATCCTACTAGCTGGAGACTGCCCATCCCAGCTACCTGGTGAGTGATCTGAAGACAGAGGGGTGAAATCACTCACCTGAGATCACACCATGAAGAAACAGATGAACCAGAAGCTACATTTGCTTCAGTTTAGTTCAGTTCAGTCACTCAGTCATGTCCGACTCTTTGTGACCCCATGGACTGCAGCACACCAGGCCTCCCTGTCCATCACCAACTCCCGGAGCTTGCCCAAACTCCATTGAGTTGGTGATGCTATCCAACCATCTCATCCCGTCATCCCCTTCTCCTCCTGCCTTCAATATTTCCCACCATCAGGGATTTTTTTCCAATGGTCAGTTCGTCACATCAGGTGGCCAAAGTATTGGAGCTTCAGCATCAGTCCTTCCAATAAATATTCAGGACTGATTTCCTTTAGGATGGCCTTGTTGGATCTCCTTGTAGTCCAAGGGACTCTCAAGAGTCTTCTCCAACACCACAGTTCAAAAGCATCAGTTCTTCAGTGCTCAGCTTTCTTTATAGTCCAATTCTCACATCCATACATGACTAATGGAAAAACCATAGCTTTGACTAGATGGACCTTTGTTGGCAAAGTAATGTCTCTGCTTTTTAATATGCTGTCTAGGTTGGTCATAGCTTTTCTTCCAAGAGCAAGTGTCTTTTAATTTCATGGCTGCAGTCACCATCTGCAGTGATTTTGGAGCCCCAGAAAAGAAAGTATGTCTTTTATTTTGTTTCTGTTGTTTCCCCATCTGTTTGCCATGAAGTGATGGGACCTGATGCCATGATCTCAGTGTTTTGAATGTTGAGTTTTAAGCCAATTTTTTCACTCTCTTTTCACTTTCATCTCAAGAGGCTCTTCAGTTCCTCTTTACTTTCTGCCATACGGATGGTGTCATCTGCATATCTGAGGTTATTGATATTTCTCCCAGCAACCTTGATTCCAGCTTGCACTTCATCCAGTCCAACATTTCACATGATGTACTCTGCATATAAGTTAAAAAAGCAGGGTGACAGTATACAGCCTTGATGTACTCCTTTCCCAATTTGGAACCAATCCATTGTTCCATGTCCAGTTCTAACTGTTGCTTCTTGACCTGCATACAGGTTTCTCAGGAGGCAGGTAAAGTGGTCTGGAATTCCCATCTATTGAAGAATTTTCCACAGTTTGTTGTGATCCACACAGTCAAAGGCTTTGGCATAGTCAATAAAGCAGAGGTAGATGTTTTTCTGGAACTCTCTTGCTTTTTTGATGATCCAACAGACATTGGCAATTTGATTCCTCTGCCTTTTCTAAATCCAGCTTGAACATCTGGAAGTTCATGGTTCACGTACTGTTGAAGCCTGGCTTGGAGAATTTTGAGCATTACTTTTCTAGCATGTGAGATAAATGCAGTTGTGCAGTAGTTGGAACATTCTTTGGCATTGCTTTTCTTTGGGATTGGAATGAAAACTGACCTTTTCCAGTCCTGTGGCCACTGCTGAGTTTTCCAAATTTGCTGGAATATTGAGTGCAGCGCTTTAACAGCACCATCCTTTAGGACTTGAAATAGCTCAGCTGGAATTCCATCACCTCCACTAGCTTTGTTCGTAGTGATGCTTTCTAAGGCCCGCTTGACTTGGGACTCTAGGATGTCTGGCTCTAGGTGAGTGATCACACCATCATGATTATCTAGGTTATGAAGATGTTTTTCATATAGTTCTTCTGTGGATTCTTGCCACCTTTTCTTAATATCTTTTGCTTCTGTTAGGTCCATACCATTTCTGTCCTTTATTGTGCCCATCTTTGCATGAAATGTTCCCTTGGTATCTCTCATTTTCTTGAAGAGATCTCTAGTCTTTCCCATTCTATTGTTTTCTTCTATTTCTTTGCATTGATCACTGAGGAAGACTTTCTTATCTCTCCTTGTTATTCTTTGGAACTCTGCATTCAAATGGGTATATCTTTCCTTTCTTCCTCTGCCTTTAGTTTCTCTTCTTTTCTCAGCTATTTGTAAGGCCTCCTTAGAACCATTTTGCCTTTTTCCATTTCTTTTTTGGGGATGGTCACTGCTTCCTGTACAACATCATGAACCTCTGACATTTGCTGAGTCACTTTCAAAATCCGTGTTCCAAATTGGCATAATCTAATGGCAAGGATTTTTGGATTTGAGAAGATGCTACTCCTGTTGTAATTTTCCCCAAATTGGTTTTTTTTTTTTTTTCTGACTCCCTACTTTGGATGTCTCCTCTGTATGCTTCTCTTTGATTTTCCTCCACAGCCAGCCTCTGCAGCCCCTGCTTCCCCCCACCCAACCCCCAGTTTTATTACACAATAGTCCTAATAAAACCAAGTCTTGCACCCTATTTCTAATTCCTGACTCAGTACTCTTTCCACTTAATCAGCGGTTCCCAGCCTTTTCAACACCATGGACTATTTTTATTAATTTTCCTTCAAAGGATTTCATGTTTGGAAAAAATTATCCATCACAACTTCATGTCTTGGGTGTTGATTATTTTTCCATCACAAAGTCTAGTTAAATGGTATCTGTTACTGCTGACACTAGCCAGTCATTATTCTGATATAATCAGATAATATAGTTAATTGGTGCCCAAAGCAAAGAAACCTGGTATTTGCTCAAGCCTGGGGAGCACTCTCATGGGCTATTGGATGATGGCAAGGTATTATGATTTGGGCTGGTTCACAGAAGTGCAGAAGGAGCTCATGGACCCCTTGCAGAGCACTGTAGTTCACTCTCTGGGAATGGCTCTATTCTTTCACACCAGTTTTCTGTCTCTCTTCCTGTGGACTGGTCCACACGTCTCCCACCCTTGCCATTTTCTAGGTTCCCCTGAGTATTGAGAACAGGGCTGGCAGAGGCAGTGGGTAATTGACATGTCCTGGTCGAGTTGCCTAGCCTTTTGGAGGAGGTGACATGGGTTCCTCTTCTTTGTCTGTTTTCCTGTGTTAATCTCTTATGGGCTGGAGCAGATGAGTACTGACTCTGGCTAAAGGAACTCACTAAATAGCATTTGACAGGAGGTCACAAGGTGTCTATCCCAGCTGTAGTGGAACTAAGAGGCTTTTTTACTTGGTTGCTAAAAAACTAGTGTTCAAGGGAGAGGCATGGGGGCCAGGACAACTTTTCCTGATTCCTGTAGAAGCCATCTGTGGCTGGGGGGTTGGATGCCATAGAAGTGCTGCCCAACACCCACTTCTGATTTATGTTCACGTAAAGCCCATCACTGAACAGTGGCATTCACAATGCAGAGAGTAGAGACCCTAAGTAGTCCCAGGTCTGCGGCCACCTGCTTTTTGTCGGGGTAGGGAAGGGACGGAAATCTGAAAGATTTGGCTTCAGAGAGCTCAAGGGAAAGCTTAGCAGGTGGAAAAATAGAGTCCTTGGATGACAGAGGAGGGGAGATCCAGAGCAGACTAGAGTCATTCCAGAATCAGACCTTAAATATTGCCCAACAGTTATCCCTCCCCCTCTGCCTCAGAGATCCCTCTCAGAATGAGGGCGCTGGGCACCAGGTAGCCCAGTTGCCTGTAGAGAAGCACTGTTCATTCAGAAACCTCAGGCTTCTGCTATACTCAGGGTAGGGCATGGGGAAGGGGAGCCTTGCAACCTGGGGCACACTTCATGAGGATGTGGTTTCGTGACATGAGAGTTTGTGTTGTTTGGTTAAGGTGCTTGCAGGTCATGAATCAGGATGGACCTCCTTTGACTTATACTTGATCATCATAAATAGACTCATAATCTTTGAAATTTGGAAACACAGTACCTCTTGTGAGCTCTACTGCTCACCTAGCGTGGGTAGGTTCTCTGGTCTCAGTTTCCTCATCTGCAAAATAGGGGGAATAATAGTATGTACCACATTGGGTTGGTGATTAAGTGAAAAAATTCCAGGAAAATGTTTAGTACAGAATCTGCCACATACCAAAAGCTCAACAGATGCCAGCTTTTAGTAATAGTGTTGTTATATTGGCTTCCCAGGTGTCACAGTGGTAAAGACCACCCTGCCAATGCAGGAGATGCAAAAGGCTTGGGTTTTATCCCTGGATTGGGAAGATCCCGTGGAGAAGAAAATGGCAAGCCACTCCAATATTCTTGAGGGGATAATCCCATGAACAGAGGAGCCTGGTGGGCTACAGTTGGACTGAGCAACTGAGCATGCACCCACATGCATGTTGTTGTATGGCAGAGTGGGTAGTCTCACTTTATTTTTGGTGAGGAAAATGGGGCTTGGAGAGGAGATGGGCTGTTTTCCAGGGTCACATATGGAGAACTGCATTTCAAAATCATGATTTGGTGCCCCTTCCCACCCAAGTCTAATGATTTTCCACTTTGTTACACTGCCTTCTACAGCATAGAAAAATAAAGTTCCCACTCTATATTTTCATGACTCTTTACATTTTAGAGTCTTAAGTCTCCCTGATCTTATTTGATGATCACAACATCCCCCTTCAGAAAGCAGGACAGTGAGGGGTCATTGTTCCCAGTGGACAGTGAGAAGGCTGGACAGTGAGAACTCCTATGGTTCAGGAACTCAGCCACACAGCTGATACGTGGAATCAGGATTGGAAACAATGTCTTTCAAGGCCAAGTCCTACACTCTTTTCAAGGGTCAGATGGCTCACATCCCTCTTCAGGCTGCTCCCGCATGTTACCTCTGGTAGTCGTGGTAGATGCTATGGTAGTCAATGGGAGGGCCTGGAAAATGGTGATACTGAACTTGGATATCAAGTCTATTGCCCTGTCCCCATCTGTCCCATTCACCCTGTCTACCCCAGGGCTGGGAGATGTGCAGTGTCCAGGAGTGAGCACTGGCTGCAATTTAGGACACCTGGGGTTGAGTTCTAGGTCTCCTCCAGATCCTAGGATCACCGGGGTGATGCCAACCCTCCTGGACTTCAGGCTGTTTCTATGAAATAACAGGATTGGCTCTATGTGGCATGTGTATACTTTTCCCCTACATGTATTTATGGTAACTGATATTTTTCTGAATGTGCCTACTATGTGTTAAGTATTTCTGGCTCTAAGTTCCTTTGGAAGGGGTGCTCCATTCTAGCTGAATAATTTAACACCTAAATCCATCAACAGCACCTTTTAGGAGGTAATTTCTTTAGAAATACGGTCTATTAAGACGAGCGCCAGGATCTCTGTGGTTATGAAAGTAGATGAGAGCTTAGACTGAACAAAGCCGCTAATGAGTTGACGTATTTTATCAGATGACATGTTTGACCACCAGACTTCCTGTTGAAGCAGAGCTGATGTGCCAAACAAGATAGCAAACTTGCAGAACTAGTTGACGACTAGAATTAAAAATCAAGGTCACTTCAGTGTCTGTCATTGATCACTGGAGAGCTTGGTAAAAATGCTTTTGAACCCCATTAATACCACTACTGAAGCTGACAGGGAGAAGGAGAGACTGAGACAGTGTTCATGGGAACAAGGCCTTCCTGATCCATGGTCTCCCTAAGCAGCCCCTTGCTCCAGAAAATTTGATTCATGGCTTGCCTTAAACATCTGTATCTGAGAAAACTAAGAAAACTCCCCTCATAGAAGACTGGCTTAGATTAAGAAGTGTGTCATCTGAGAATACTTTCGTTTAAATGGATGAGGAAGGGGTTTGGAAGACCCAGATCAAACTTGTGCCCTATTGGGTAACTGCAACTCCCTTCTCCAACAACAGGACAGGGACCCCCAAACATCTCACAACCATGGCTTCCTGGTACAAATGTCCAGCAGAAATACTGAGAGATGTGAGAGAACCCCAATATCCAGCGTGTTCTCTGGGATGCAGTTCTGAGCAGATGGGTTCAGGTGTGGCTTCCAGTTCCTTCTTGATGGATTGTCTCTTGTCCTGGGTCTCATCTGCATCAGATCACAAACCCAAATGCCCACAGAGGCCAGTCACTGGCAGCTGGATGTTTGCTTATTAAACATACTGGATTATTATTCACATCTACCAAAACGTATACATGGGTCTCCCTAGTCTCTTGTTTTCCCACTTTGGAGGAATGAGTGGGTACTAAAATTATTTCTTTACTGTAAGACAAACAGCAAAACAGTGGGCAAATATGATAGAACTAGTGGTTTATCTTTGGCTTGGGAGTGGGGAAGTGATAGAGAATGTTGCTGACCATGGACGACTGAATAGTTCACACCCCTTTGGAAGGGGACAGCTGCTCTCAGCTCCAACCTATCAGAGTGTGATGAGTCCACTGCTGTCAGATTTCCAGTCTCTGAAGATAACCTAGAAATCCAAGATTTTAACGTGAAATCTTATTTTTAAATTCCTGCACAATTAAAAGGAAACACACACACACACATATACACATGTGTGAGCCAAACAAAACATCCCTGGGCTAGGTTCAGCCCTATGGGTCACCAGCCTTGTGACCTTTGCGATCCAGATGATTTCCTGCATCTCCTTTGGGTTGTAGGATCTCTGAGTGAATAAGACTAACTGCTTTCTCAGGCAAAATGATATACCTATCCTCTGTGTCCACAGAGAATACTGTTCATATGCTTGTTATCACACTTCTTGCACTTTCTGATGTGGTTAAGAACACAGGTCTTACTGTCTGGCTCAAACCTTAGATCCATTAACTAATAGCTCTACAGTCCTGGACAAGTCAGTCCTCTCAGACTCCTTTTTCTTATCTGTAAAATGAAAGGTGCCATAAAGGACTCTTAAGCTGCTAAGGTGGTGGGAGAATGCATTGAGGTGATGGGCATCACCGGCTTGGCCCACTGCCTGGCGTCTTGTGAGAGGACTGGATGCACGTCAGCCATTATCTTACTCCCATTTGGTGTCTCCTCCTGGACAGTGAGCCCACTCGAGTACAGGGAGTCACACCCTACTCTCCACTGCCCAGTGCATAGTAGGCACATGGTAAGAGGGTCTTGAATGGATGAAAACATTGGAGGATGACAGCCTTCTAGCCTTTCCAGGCAATGGTACACTTTAGCCTGTCTGTGTGTGTTAAAGAGAGAGAGAAAAAGGGAAATCAGGTTTGACATGTTGGGTATGACCAGCTCAATGAAAAAAAGAAAAGCTATTCTAAGCTGCAAAGATAGGAGATAGAATGCTAACTAGTGGTGGTTGTCTTGGGGAAATACAGCCAAGATATTGCCCATTCTTTTCCAAACAGAAGAGACGAGATGGCATGGAACCTAGAATTCATATGCTGAACCTTGGGTGCTTACATCATGGGCACCTTGGCAGCTTGACAGATTTTATTTATTCAGGGCCCCTTTAAGCCAGAGGAGATTCCTAGAGGCTCTTAAAATTTAATGCCCCACATGGATAGTTAACATCTGTGTTTTATTTTGTTTAAAAAAAGTTAACCCCAAATAGTTCAAATTCCTTTGGTATCCTTGCGAGAAGAGTTTCTTACTGGGTGACCCACAAGCAGAGAGGCAGAAAGGCTAGACCAGCACCTTCTGGGAGAAATAATACTGCAAGCCACAAACACAGGTATGTAATTTTAAGTTTTCTTGTAGCCACACTTGAAAAAAAGAAAAAACACCCACGACATTAATTTTAATACTGTTCTTAATCCAGTATTCCAAAATATTATCTTTCCAATGTCATCAATTTAAAACATTATCAATGGGGTTTGAATTTTTCAAGTTTTTGAAACCCAGAATGTATTTTACACTCATAGTACATCTCACTTTGAACTAGTCCCATTTCAAGTGCTTAGTATCGACCTTGGCCACTTCAATTGTAGGACAGCACAAGTCAAGACAGTATCTGTGAATGGAAACCATCTTTTTTCTCTCCTAGTTATTTTATGAGCTGTGCACGGAGATGTGGGGAAACTGGAGGTGCATCGGGGTTACTGACTCAGTGTTGCTACAAGTGACTTTTCCGGCCACTGGTCCCTATGTTGTAATACTGTGGAAGCCACGTGACTCCTGCTCTCACTTGACAAATGGGGAACTGAGATCCAGAAATGTGGAGGAGTTTGGCCTAATGTATAAAAGCTGGAAACAGGATAATAATAGTACTATTTGACAGCAACAAACATTTATTCCAAGAACTTTTCATGCATTATCTCCATAAACTCTCATCACTGCCCAATGAGAAAGCAGTCTTATTTATATTTTGCAGATAGTTTAGAGGAAATTAATATTAAAGTGGCCAATATGTATTCACAGCTGTTCTAAGAATTTTATATACATATTATAGTAATTCTATTTAATTAATTCAATATAAACTTTCATATTAGGAATTATTATCATCATCATTCCACTTAACAGATGGGAAAACTGAGGCTGAGAGAGGCTAAGTAACTGACCTAAAAGGAAGCTACTATACAGTGAAGTCAAGATTTGAGCCCAAGCTGCCTGATTCCAGAGTCTGAGCTTTTAATCACAACTTATGCCCAAGGCCACCTAGCCATACACAAAGGCACAGCTGGTATTTGAGTTGGGATGTCTGTTTCCTGTCCATGGTCTTTCTTTACCATCCCACTCTACTGCCTGCATCACAGCCCTCTTGATTCCTAGCACTTTCTGCCTTGCTGTGTTGCCAGTAAGGATCAGAACAGGAAGGCTCTGGACTCTAGCAGTGGTTGAAGGGTCCAGGAAAAACAGGCACATCTCCTCTGGTTTGGCTAATCCCAGGCTGCTCCAGCCCATGAAGGCCAATTGCTTGGCCCAGTGGAGGAGGGTGGGAAGAACACTTGTCTTTTCTGCCTTCCCAGTTGGGCGAGGTTAGTGTACCAGGTTGGAAAGAGGTATGTGCCTAATTGCAGGGGGGCCGGGAGGCTGGGAGGATTAACACTCTCTAAATAGACATCAGGAAACTAAGAATAGCTTTGCTGCCTGGAAATTGATGGGTATTCCTGACCACAGGCTATCCCATTTAGTAGGTGCTCAATAAATGTGATGTGGTGAACTACAGAAATAAACAAATACTGAAAATGGGTCATTGGGAGAGCCCTTAGCCAGTAAGATTCTATTCTCTGTATAAAAAGAAATTTATACTGAGGTTATTTGAGTCTTCCTTCAGGCTAGAGGCCTCTGTTACCTTTATTTGTCTACTTTTTTAGTCTCAAGGCCAGTGTCTTTATTTTTGGCCAGAAGAACAGCAGGCAGTTAGAACGGCAGGGAAAGACAGTGGAGTTAGCTTCTGGCTTGTGGTCTGCTGTCCCACCAGGCTGGAAAGCTGGGTCTTACTTCCTGTTGTCTTATCATCAAGACTTCATGTTCCCTAGAGCACACTGCAGGTGCCAGTCCCCCTGGAGCCTGAAGGTGGGAACCTCCAAGTTTGCCATCAGGCCTGGATCCATCTTCTAACACAGAACTCCTGCGTCCTTACCAAGGGTTACCTCACTATCTGGTTCCAAAGAATTGAGGTTGCCTTCCTGGCAGAAACTCCTAGCACTACCACCTCTTGTAGTTTATCAGGTGAGGTGAGCTGTGAGAATGGGGGCAGGGAGGATTTCCTTGGACTGTGGGAAAGCCTAAAGCAGTGTTTCCCAGGGCATGATTCTCCGAATACCAGTTGTAAGAAATGCTGTTTCAGCCAACACATTTAGGAAAGCTATTTCCTGTATTCTCCTTTGGAGCTGGGCAATGACCATCAGCAGAGTAAAGGCTCTGACAAGTCCTGCTGCATGGTAACCTGTTTAGCTCTGTTGAACCCAGTGTTTCCTAAATGTATCTAATCCAGGAATTAATTTTTCTCAAGAAGGACCTATATCGTTGCTGAGGGAAGTTGCTCATCTGGACTTGCCGAACGGAAATGGCTGCATCAGTGTTAGTGGGCACCTTATAGGGGCTGACAAGGAGGAAAGGAGGAGAGACCCTCAAGGCCAAACACTGGCCACATTCAAGTTTCCATTCTCTGCCCCTGACTTGTTTTATAACCTTAGTTGGCCTGGTCCTAGGCACACATCAGATTTGTAAACCCTAATATCTTGCTTATACCATTAGGGGCTTGATGGAAGGAAAATGTGGCCACATGAAGCATTTATGACTTGAAGGTCTGGGGCACAAGTACTGTGGAGAGAAGGTCATGAGCAGCCAGGGAGACATACCCATGTCCCCACCCCTGGTCCCCATGTGGTCTTAGCCTGAGCTGTCACCTCTCTGATCTGCAATTCTCTTAGATGGGGGTTTTACCATTTTACAGACAGCATCCTCTCTGAGATTCTGGTTAAAGCTACACATTTCTAGAGGTTCAGAAGAGACTTTCTCGAAGGCCATCTATATAAGTAGCCCTCCACCCACCCAATTCAGAGCACTTGTCTAGAGAATCCCTGAGTTGGTGATGCCGTGTTAAGACAAAACAAAAAGAACGGCCTAACAATGTGAAATTGTCTGAAAGTTAGTGGCTTTTCATATTCAGTGGTTGCCTGTAATGTTTTGGTGAATGACTGGATTGGATATTTTGCCGTAGTCCATACAGGATTGGAGATGATCAACTAGGGATTCCATTTCATAGTTTGTGGCTCTGGACAAAACAAGGATAGACATTCCCAGCCTTTGCAGTGGATCCAGTACCTTTATGCTGCTGTGCCGTGCTGAGTCGCTCAGTCGTGTCCAACTCTTTGCAACCTCACGGACTGTAGCCAGCCAGGCTCCTCTGTCCATGGGATTTTCCAGGCAAGAATACTGGAGGGGCTTGCCGTACCCTCCTCCAGGGAATCTTCCCAACCCAGAGATCAAACCCAGGTCTCCCGCATTGCAGGCAGATTTTTTACCATCTGAGCCACCAGGGAAGTCCCCAGTATGTTCATATTGGTACCAAATAAGTCTTGACTAGCCAAGGTCCTGGGGGCCAGTATCAGGTGTAGAAAAAGGGGGCCAGTGCCCCAAAAGGATAGGGCCCTAGACCTGGCTCTGCTCACTCTGGCTGTGTGATTCTAGGTAACTCATTTCCCCTTTGGGCACCCTTGATACAGTTAATAAGAAGTCTTGGACCCTAAGCATTGACCATTCTGACCCCGGGTTTCAAGGTATTTAAAAGGGAGAGGGGAAGAAAAGAGCAGTGTGGGGCTGGCAGAGGCAAAAAGCTGGGTGTTTGCTCTCCCTGCCCCCAGGGTTAGGCCCCCAGCCCCTGCATCATTAACTCCCGTCCGAAAGCCCACAGTGACTGTGGCCTGCATCATTAACTCTCGTCCGAAAGCCCACAGTGACTGTGGCCAGACTGAGGAAAAGCCTGAGGATGACTTGGCTTTTACCTTGGCCTGGGGAAGGGGACAGTGCTGGTGAAGAGCAAAAGGTAGGACTCTGAGGTGGGGAGGAATGTGGGCTGGGGGGGGATTCCCTGTCCTGGGGCTTTAAGGCCACTGGCCAGGCAGGCGGTGGATTCCCAGCCAGAGGGGTCACGTGGCCCCTGTCACTCCTCCTTACCCCCTCCTTCATAATTTCCTATTTCCTGCCTCCTTCTCCTCTGACACGGTTATAAATAACTCCAAGGCTGCCCTGTGGGCTTAAACATAGGTGAGGAAAGTGGAGGGCACAAAGGTGGAGCTGCATCTGCACTTGGCCAGGGGTGACAGGGTTTCAGGTTGCTCAGGGGAATTTGGTTTCCTTATTTTTTCCACTAGGGAGTGAGGTAGTGAAAGAGGAAATAATCTGTGTTAGCTTGAGGAGGCTTGGCCTCCCTTGGGCCAGTGCTGGGTTATGCCTGCCAGGAGCTGCTGCTCTGATGGCTGCAGACCCCCGGGGCCACGGGGCTGAGAGGCTTAGAGAGAAGGCATCTCAGGATACTCAGAGGGCCCGGCACCATGTTGGCAGGACCAGTGGTGTCCTTCTGAAGCCTTGTCTGGTTCCTTGTGGGAAGACGAACAGGCAAGAGGCTGTGTCACTTTCCTTCTTCTTCAGCTGCCATTCATTGAGACCACCAGGCCCAGGCCTCAGTCACCATCATCTCCCAGTCTGGCTACCTCTGCCCAGCTTTCAGGGACTGTGTAAAAGTCCACAAATGCATTCACTATGGACGCACTAACTCCTCAAACAAAGATCTATTGAGCATCTACTATGTTCCAGGCACTGGACAAGGTACTGAGGCCACAGAGAAGAACTGGCCATAGCCCCTCCATCAAGGCCACGGCTCAGCCTGTCCCTTTTTTGGCTGTGGCTCCCTTCCCCACAATTCCAACTTGGACAGATGAATACTTGAGGGAAGCACATGAAAGGGCCCCCTTTCCCACCTTATCTTTTGTTTCCCATGGTTCAGAACACAGAAAAGGGGGGTTCTGAAGTGGCCAGTGTAGTAACTTCCTTATAACCCATTCACTGCCTGACTCCTTTCTGCCCATGGGCCCACGGAAGCTCTTACAATCATGATGTGATGGTTTCTTGTGGTACCCATCCTACTACAAGGGCTTCTTTGGAAACTCATTTTTTCCTGGAGCCCAAGAGCACTGGGACCTCTTTCTGTGTGGTGTGTGGCTCAGGCGGCCAGCACCTAGAGAGGTTGTCTTTGATTCACATGAAGATGCCCGACAGGAGTCATTCCTGACTCAGCAAGCGAGGTGAGTCAAACCCCTTGCCGTGTCAGGCCCTCTCTGAGACTGGCTCTGTGCCTAAGACCATCCTCATTCTTTCTGGACATGACTATAGGTCATTCCCAGCATTCCTTTCTTCTTCCACTGTGGGGTGTGTGTGTGTGGTCCTTGCTCTGCCTTCTAACCATTCTGCTGCAGCTCCTGGCACCACTTGGAGACCTGGAAAAGCTACACCTAGGGACAAGGCCTGGAATCAGGAACCAATAAGCATCCAACTCATTGGTATATTTTTTTAAAACCTCATTTAATTTTAGGATGAGGGGCAGTCTTCAGAGTCAGTCTGAGATTTTTCCTGATTCATGTTTCATTGGAACATCTTGATTCTGCAACATGCTTACAGTGATGGGCACAAACTCTGGAGAACCCAGTCCTGGCATCACCAGGACCTGGTGACTTCCAGATGCCAGGAAGCGCTGGTAAGAGGTGGGGATAGGTTGAGAGTCTGGGATATATTCTGGGGTAGAGGATCACAGAAGTTCACTCACGTCTATTTGTAATCCAAGTCTACAGATGTTGGTTCTTGGACGGAGGAAAGAAGATTTACTAGACAAGAAGTACTGTGTGAATGATAAAGAAGCTCAGCAGGTTTTGCCAGACCTTGCTAATTAATTCTCTCGCTGCTTATTTTATAGTTAGGGAGAGACGTGTTAATTGGCTTCAAGGCCCCTTAGCCAAACATGACCACTCTGAGAAATCAAGGTGACTTCATGCTTTTCCATCTCTCAGCCCTGCACTAGAGAAGATTTCTGGACATGAATTCTTTCATAGGTCTGACTGGAGACATAGTGGAGGGTGTTAGAAAGAGATGGAGCTTAAGTTAAACAGACTTGAAGTTGAATCTCAGCTCTGTTTTTTATTTATGACTTTGTGACTAGAGGAAGGATGGCTGGAGATCTCTGCTCTAGTTTTAAGGCTGGTTCTGGGATCAAAGAATTAAGAATGTCAGCTCAGATGGAAAAGCAGAGGCCCAGAGAGGGGAGAGGGCCTTTCCCAGGGTCACACAGCTGGTGGGGAGCAGGAGAGGCAGCTCCCAGGGGCTGCATTCCTGGGCCAGCTAGTTATCACTGCCCGTCACTCTGTGCCCTCTTGGTGAGAGACACTTTGGAAAGGCTGAGGGGCCTCTGTGGGGGGCCCAGACACTCAGGGCCTCATGCTGCCACTTTTGATCACTCCGAGAGAAGCGAGAACCGTCCCCTCTGTCCTTTCCCCACTGCCAACAACTAGTTTGTTTCCTGTGCTGATGCCTTTGGGGATTTCCAGATAATGTCCCCGGTCTGCCCAGAGCCGTGCAGAGAATCCTGGCACTTGCATTCCCATCCTCATGGAGTTTGGTCTGTCACCTTCACGGACTGCTGATGGGAAAAGAGACTGGTGTGGCCTCTTTGGAGGATAGGCTGGCACAAAGAACCATGAGCCTCAAAGCTGTGCAGATACTTCAACCAGCAATCTCACTTCTAGAAATCTAGTCCAAAAAAGTACTTAAGCAATTGAGTCCATGGCTGCCTTGTTTATAATTACACACAGAGAGAGGGTTAATCTAAATGTCTATCACAAATAGATTGCTTTCATTGCAATGTATCCATGCAGTAGACTACTAGGTAGCCATATAGTGACTTGATGTAGTCTCTATTTAATGCTGTGGAGAGATTCCCATCATAATTCCCATGATGTGGAGAGATTCCCCTAAAAGATTTACTTTTGAGTAAAAGAAACCAGTTTGTTTAAAAAAATGATATGAATATTTACATAGATGCTTAGAGGAAAGTTTTAATGTCTATATACCAAAACATCACCAGTAGTTATCTCTGCTTTGTGAGACTTTAGGTGATTTTAATTTTGACTGTTATATTCTCAAAAATGAAATTTCACAATGGTGACACATTATTTTCATAATCAGATAACAGAACAATGGTGAGAAGGTGAGGACTCAGCAGATCCCCTGGATTTCAGTATACAGCATGGTTGTGGGAAGGCAGCAGTGACCCCCCAGCTTTCCTGGCACTCACCTTCGGCTCCTGGTCAAGGTGGGGTGAACTCCTGTGTCTTGTGGTGGGTTCCCTGGGAACTCCTGTTGCCCATCTGTCCTGCTCCTGAGGACCTGAGCTGGGCTGTCTCTGTCTCTGAGGGAAGTGCAGTGGGTGGGACTTGCTGGCACTTGCCACAGGGGATATAGGAGGGGGTGTTCTTGTTAGGGGCTGTGGGGAGGGTGGGTTTCCTCTGCTTCTCTTCTAAATAGATAAGACAGATTTGTACCTGGGGGGTTGCCAAAAAGAGTAACCTCTGAGAAACCAGGATGCAGTGGGCCCTCCCTGTGCCAGCCCAGAAGTGGCCAGGGTGCTGTGGATTGGCACAGGGCCCGCCAGGCATCCCTCCAAGCCTGGCGGGCCCTGGGACTGGGTGAGCCAGCACTGGTGGGAATCGCAACTGGAGGGAAGGAAAAGTGTTGCCAAGAGGAACTTGGGCCCTGAATGTTGGGCTGTGGACACAGCCCTGTGATTGGCTGAGGTCGAAAGAGATTTGATGGCCTCTCACGGGGCTGGGGAGGAAACCGCACTCAGAGTGGAAAGAGCTGAGTGGAATCCTTGGTCGCCCGTGCTGTCTTAGGCAGGTCAGTTGACCTCAGAGCCTCCATCTTCAAATCTATGGAACGGGGTGTACCTACAATCCCTTGTCATGTGATTGTAGAGTAAGATACCTTGACATCTATAGATGCCAAGGTAATGGAGCGGTATCTTAGGAAGGCAGTACCTAGAAAGATGAAAAGTCATATATAGAAAGTCAGAGAGCCCTTAAATTCCTCTGAAATGCAGTGCCATCTCTCAATAACTGAGCCAGGTCTTCCTTTAACACTGGGACAGATCATCATTTCTTCACTGGGCAGCCCCAAGGGCAGCAGCTCAGTTGTTTTTGGAGAGGAGGAAAGGTGGGGCGCAGCCTAAGAGAATCACGTGTTCATATAGGGACTGACACAGCAATACCCTGGCTGAAGCTCACTTGGGAACCAGAGGCAGGAGAAACTGACCAGACCTTTTAAAATCGAGGGAAAATACATATTACAGTAAAATATACATAGGTTGGGCTTCCTAGGTGACACTAGTGGTAAAGAACCCACTTGTCAACACAGGAGACACAAGAGACGGGGGTTTGATCCCCAGGTTGGGAAGATCCCCTGGAGGAGGGCACGGCAACCCACCCCAGTATTCTTGCCTGGAGAGTCCCAAGGACAGAGGAGCCTGGCGGGCTGCAGTCCATGGGGCCACAAAGAGTCAGACGCAACTGAAGCATCTTGGCATGTCATGTATGCATAGGTTTATGCCAAACAGAACCACCAAGTTCAGATTGGTTAGAGGTGTGTGTGTGTATGGTACAAATTTCCTGTACACATATAGAAGGAAGTTACTTTTATTAGTTAGACAGATAATTATTATGGGTTTCTTCTGTTTCCTCTCCTTTCAACATTATTCTTTTGCTTTTGACACTGAGCAAGGAGACAGGGAAGGCAGTTTGCATTCACTCTGACCCAAAGCGATGCTGCCCACCCGTGCAGCATACTAAAGCTGCCCACTGCAAGTAGGGAGCTTTCATAAGCAGACAAGGGCAGGCAGGGGCAGGAAGGAACCTTGTTTGGGGTGGTGGCCTTAACCACTGACTTTGTGACATAAACAGCTGGGCTTCTCCTGGCCCTGCCTGTCCTGGGATGTTTACTCAAACCTTGTAAAAGCTTTGAAATAGCAGGCTTGCCCAACGAGGCAGAAGAGGGATGGGATTCAGGAAGTTTAGGATGTCCTTCCGACTTGATTACTGGCTGGCTTAGGTAAGACAGGGGCTATGGGAGAGAGGATGGGAGGAGGTAGGCCTGAGTTGTAGGACCTGAGAAACTGTGCCTGATGCTCCTAGTTATGCCCAGTGTGAGGCTTAGATGTCTGCAGAGTAGCTAGCTTATGAGTAGGAAAGATGTGCTGACTTGGACTGAATTAGCATCAAAATCATGTGTTTAAATAGTGGTGAGAACATCTAGATCCAGAGGAAATAATCAGGTAAGTACGCTAAGATGTGTATGTGTATGTGAATATGTGTTTATATACGTATATAAACACTTATATGTATATATGTGTATGTATACACAAGCATAAACACACATGGATGTTTATCACAGAATTGCTTATAAAAGTGCAGTATCTACATGACTGCAACAATACAGCTCTTCAAAGGAATGAGGCAGACCCAGATGGACTTATATATTAGGACTGAAAAGAAACTCAGATCACCAGCAAGTTTGTTCTGTACGATTCTATGACTAGGGTGGGGAGGAAACCTATATCCATAGGCTTATATGAGGAAAAAGACTGAAGGTAACATAAATATGAAGCATAGTTACAACTGAGCAGTGGAGGTTTTAAAAATTATCTTGTAGTTTTCTTTTTGTTTCCTTCTTTTCTTCCCCCAAATTTAATTTAGTAAAGCTGCATTACTTCTGTAAGAAAGAAAGAATATAAGAAAATAAAAAGCATGGGAAAAACCCCAGAAAACTTGCAGGCAATGTGTAGACCAGGAGCTACAGCAGAAAAATAGATACCTGGATCTCATTTTGCCAAATTCCAACTGTAAAGTCTTGGGAAATTTCAGTGTCTGCACTCTACAGATGACAGGCAACTGAGGTCCCAAGATATTAACACATAATTTCTTTTAAACTGTATACTCAGTACAAGTCATCTTATTGATTATTCTCCTCTCTGAACTCCCTGGCATTTTAGCTGTAATACAGTTATTACATTTTAGCTGTAATACAGTTTACTATGCATCTTCAGATTCCCCAAACATTTACTAAGTGCCAGATTGTCCACTATTCAGCCCAGAAGGCACCGCCTGTGAGTGAGTGAATGAAGGCAGGCATGGAGTCTGGCCCCTTCATGTCTGCTCTCCTACTGGGCCCCTCGACGGCTCTGAGAAGGTGCTGCCACTCTCCCTCTCTTACTCCACTTGAGGAAATCTAGAGGTGGAGGTGGGACTTTAATCCAAAGCTCCAGCTTCCAAGGCAGCACTCCCAACACCAGCAGAAGAACAAGACGCCTCCAAGCTCTCCTCTTCGTTTCCTCTGAGCACTGCACTGGGACATTCTCTCAGGGGAGGGGCTCTGCCGATCATGACCTTGCCAGGATCCTTACGAGGGATCCACTCTGAAATTAAAAATCCCTAAGTGAACAAACCTTGAGCTTTCCTGCTCTTTCCTTCCCAGTCCTGAAAGTGAGGCCAGGAGAGAGGAGCTTCTGCCAGAAGTCCAGCGAGTGAGTGTGCACGGAGTGTCAGCTTCTCCCCATTACTGGGTGTTAGCTTACCCCCGTCCGGCACCGGCTGAGAGCAGAGCTCCTGGCTTAGCATGTGAGCCCCTCTGGACCGGACAGCTGCCTCGCTCAGGCAGGGTGGAATCTGCCGCCCTACCCTGTTTCCTTGAAATCCATACAGGGACGTGGTTCCAAGTAGCTGGTGCCAGGCCCTGCAAGCTCCTACTTGTAAAAATGGATTTTAAAACATGTGAGGATATATGGTGCTTCTCGTGCCTCTGGACTTCTCTAGGTGTCAGCATGAATCTCATGGGAGCCTGAAGTGACCCTGGGAAGCGGGCAGGGAAGGGGTGGTGATGACTATAATTAATTCCCTTGCTTTCACTCCAGTCCTCCCTCCACTCCAGTCCTCCCTCCACTCCAGTCCTCCTTCCACTCTATTCTCCAAAAAGCCGCCAAACTGACCTTTTAAATATGTCATCTGATCTTGGTAATGCACTGCTTAAAGCCTTCCAGTGGCCTCCCAACTCAATGAGTTCTAGAATGCTCTTCAGGATCTGGCCTTAGTCTCCCCTTGCCTTGCTGTGGCTACACTGGCCTTCTGGCTGTTCCCTGAATGCTCTAGGTGCCACATTTGTCCTGTCTCACAGCCCTTAAACTTGTTAGCCCCTGTCCCTGGAATACAGTATCCTTAGATTCTCACAAGCTGGCTTCTGCACATCATGAAGGTGTCAGCTTGGGTGTCACTTCCCCAGAGAGGCTTTGCCTGACCACCCTGTCTTATAATACCACCCACCACTCCCATTCTCTACCTCCTTTTGTCCTAGTACCTGACATCTTATTGGATCGTTGTTTATTGTTTTGTCTCCTCTACCATTATTTAAGCACCCAGACAGTAGAGACCTCATTTGTCTGGTTCAGTGCTTAGAACATACTTGCAACCCTGATATTTGTTAAATGTAGAAATGAATGCTCTTTTGATAAATGAGGAAACTGAGGCTCAGACAAGTGAAGAGTCCTGCCTCCGTTTACACAGCTAGCAAGGACCAATGAGGGTTCTTACAGGGCCACTTAGGAGCAGACAGCCTCTTGGACAACATTCTTTTATGTTGATGTGAAGCAACAGATCTTTCAGAGACACAGGCCTCTGGGAGATTCTGCCATCTGTCGGCTGCCACGTTAGAGCCTCTGAAGGAGGTCAGCAATCCAGCCACTCGCCGACTGGTGAGTATCCGGGAAGGAAGGACCAGAATTTAAAGAAGCCTCTCCTGCCCATCTAGATGAACTTCTCAGACCACAAGCAGGGCCATATGGACTCATAAGATTTTTTAAGGGCCACTGTGGGGGAAACAGGCCCAGGGATGGGGTTGACTTGCCCATGGCTGCCCTGTGGTTAAGTGGTCCATGTGGCTGGCACCATGGTTTTGCAACCCAGCTGGGACTGATTGTCTACCCACCGCAGACTGGCCAGACTGGCCCTGGGAGACAGAGTGCATCACCCTCCCACACGTATTGCTTCCATATGTTTGGCTCCCTTAGCACACTGCACTGACCCTTTCCAGATTCAGTGCTGGGGCCAGCAGAGGTGGGGGGTGTTAGGGCCAAGCTGTGGGAGATAGTCACATGAGGAAATGCACTCTTCTTTATTAGGGGTCCTCAGGGAGGGAAAGGGCAGGACAAAAACAAGGATCTTGGGAGACCAATCATTCCTTACTTCCCCACTACCCCGGAAGTTGCCTTGGGGGGGTAAGAAGAAACCACTGGTTTGCTCTCTATAGTAGACTTGCACTTGGCACAAGGGACCAGCTGAAACTGGCACCAACTCCACACCAGAGTGCACTGCTGAATAGGGGGCAGGGATAAAATAGGAACTGTGCAGTTCAGCTGGGCAGCACTTTGTAGTGGGCCCCCACCCCTACCACTGCTGACTCCAGTCCCAAGCCAGAGATTTGGGAATTGTGTTGAACATTAAACTGGTGCCCTCTTTGATCTGATCCTTCCTTTCTTGATCATGCCTAGTGGTTCAAAGAATTGCCCCCAGCGTACTGTGCCCTGGTGGTGCTGAAAGAATACCAGTAATTGTTACCAAACAGCAGATGGAGTGTGGAGACATGTTCCCTTTGCCCAGCGGGCTCCCAACTGGCACTTCATTACAGCACAGACAAGGGGGCAGGGGCAGCTTTGGCATTTCCTGTATGCCCACTCAGGCCGGCTGCTTGACCTGATAACTGATAAGTGCTAGATGCTCCGACTAGCCAGCGTCCAGTCTCCCCACCATGGCAGGGCCACCTCCCTCCTGTTTCATGAAAACGGCCCTGGTTTCCTTCAGACCCTAATTGGACTGCATCTGGCCTTTTGCTCTACCACGGCCTCCCCACAGAACGCTGGCTGTGGGCCATTCCCCCCTCCGGCCAGAACAATGCCGGGCTCTGGTCGCTGACCCCGGCCCAAGCAGGCCTGCCAACTCCATGGCTCCCAGTCCTCACTCTGCACAGCAAGACTGGCTTCCCATACACACAGCTTCTCTGCAAGGAAGGTGTGGGGGCTACCCCCACACTCTAACCGGCCATTTCAGACCCGTCCAAACTCCTCCCACCTCTGGGTAGAGAGGGACCAAGATGTGACCCTGAAGGACTTAATTACTCATCAGCATTTCTAGCAATGCTTCCTCCCGCTGCCCCCTGCTGGGCCTCTCTGTACGGCTGTGGGGCGTTCATTCCACTTGGACTGATACCAGTCACTGCCCCTTGCTCAACCTGACCTGAAATCACAATGCCCTGAACAAGAGTAAGTGGGGCAGCCGACGTCTCATGAAGGGAAGACTGGCAGCTAGGCTGTGAGCTCTCCATGCCCCATGTGGGGCTTGGCTAGTATTCTACATTTTCTTTTCTCTCTTGGAACTGCTTCTTTCTCTCTCCTGCTGTCCTCCAGCCTCTTCACTGCCTTAGGATAGGGGGCCTCTCATGAAACAACCATTACCACCATTGTTTATCAAGCTTGTGGCTTGCCAGGCACTATGCAGCGTTCCTTACGTTCAGGGTCTCACTTCCTGACAACCCGCAGAAGCAAATGATTTATCTGAGAGTCTGCAGCTTGTAGAAGCTGGAACTGAGAGTCAACCTTAGGTTCTTTGTTGCTCAAGTCCTCATGTTCTTGACCGCTACATGACGTGTCTCTCTTTCACAGAAAATGTAGCTTCTGCTAAACCCTGGAACAGACCCTTGTAAAATTGCCTTTGACCTTTTTTATTGGGTCCCCTCTGTACAGATCATGCACAGGCAGTTGGGATGAGATACGCAAATTAAAATCCCAATTGAAAATATCAGAGGGATCTGCCAGCACCCCTGCCACAGTTATGTGTTTGCCCCCATGAGGAATTGGAGTCCCACCGCCATTTCCTGTACTCCAGCTTCAAGAGCCAGTCACACGGACCGGAGTGTATCTGCCTTGCACTTCTTGGTGGCCTTTGCTTCTCCCAGTGGATTCTGCAAGGTGTTTCCTGTAGATCTTGCTGACGGTCTTTGCTGGCACGTAGCAAAATCCGCCCAGAACATCATGATCTGTTGGCCTTTGCCTGGACCGGGTTTTGTTTTTGTTTGGTCTTTTAAAAAAAAATAAAACCCTCCCCCCCCCCCCACCCTACAACCAGGGGTATGGGAGCGGGAGGAAGGAGGACAGAGATGAAGGTAAAAATACTGACAGTGAAAAATGTTGAATATTCCTTCTGTTTCAAAAATAGAAACCTCTGGGGCTAGGATGGAACTTGGCTGGGTTCAGGTTGGATTGAGGTTGAAGTTGAGATCAAGGTGGCAGGTTTCTATGCCTCATAGTACACCCTTCAGGAAGAGGTTAAGGTTCAGGTTGGGTAGAAAAGAGACTCCCTCTTATTTTAAGAACAGCTTTTCTGAGCAGCTCAAGGAGCATTTGAAATAAGCCATCCAGGGAAGATGGGGGCAGATGGTGCCCCATCACACTCTATAGGAGAACTAGAGGGACCCAGAGGAGAGGTGAGTTGTTTAAGGTTACTCAGAACACTGGAGTGGGCTGGAGAATCCACACATCTATTAGATCACTATTTTAGCTGCTGTGAAACTAAATCAGCAGGGCAAGGGTGACTGAGTTTTATCTTCATGTGAGGTCATTAGAGCATAGTCCCCATGGAGATGCCACCCTGGAATCATTTTTATTTACCTTGGATTAATATACAATTGGGGGGTTAAAGGCAGAAGCCTTCTTCTCGGCATTTTTAGAATCCTTCTGTAGGTAGATATGGGGCCACTCAGAGGAGGAGGCCTGACCTGGCATTAACGTACAGTGCTCCCATAATGATTTTAACCACTGAAATTATCCCAGGTTTGTTGACATTCTTGGAAATAATCTCTTTACTGGACTGTCAGCCTGGAGAATAGTATATTACTACAAAAAATAAGATAACGGCTCATAAAGAAAACAGATTGGTAAGGACTCAGACTGTGCAGTTGATGGACTGGGTGGGTGACTTAGGAGCCAGTTCCATCCAAGCTGCAGTCCCCAGTTTTGGCAACTGCAATCATCCAGACAGGATGATTTAAAGTCCAGTTAACAAGGACTTTTACGACAACGCCAGAAGAGTCACCTACAGCATCCTAATTACTCAGGTTTGATCAACTCTTCAGAAGTATGACTATAGACCCAGTAAACAGGGAGAGCATGACATCCTGGCCCATTACCAATGGACAGAGTAGAACCCAGGGGAAATGAATGAATTAGAGATATAAGGTGATGGAAAAATAACCTTAGCCCTTTAAGATGTGAGGGGCCCTATAAGACAGGCAGGGCCCTTTTTTTTTTTTTATAATAACCCAAGCCCTTTATGTTTCAGAATAAAAAACTAGTACTGTCAGAGAAGTAAGTGATTCATCAAACTCACAGAGCACATGTGTGGAAGAACCAGAAAGAGGATCCCTCTCCCAACTCCTGGCCCAGGGGTCCTTCTACTACTTGATACTTTCTATGTAATAAGACCCCTCCCCAATTTCTTTACTTCCATACCAAAAGAGAACAGTTAGTAGAACAAGTAGAGTTCTTTATGTGTGTGCTCAGTCACCAAGTCATGTGTGACTTTTGGTGACCCTACGGATCGTAGCCCACCAGGCTCCTCTGTCCATGTTGGAGTGGGTTGCCATTTCCTTCCCCAGGGGATCTTCCTGATTGAACCTGCATCTCCTGCATTCACAGGCAGATTCTTTACCAAAGTAGATCTATCAGGAAGAGCATGCAGAGTGGGGAGGGTGAGGTCTCTCTTGACTTTGTACACTGATCAGCAGCCCCTGGGAAATCCGCATTCATCCTCAACTAACTCGACTGGGGAGCTCAAGGCCCCAAGTGAGGCAGAGAAGGAGACTTGGAATCATGTCATAGTTGGAGAAAAGCCATCAAACTCGGCAAATTCTTATCTTGGAGACTGTGGGGCACATGACATGCTCTCCAGAGGTCTTGTTTTGTCAGCTAGTTGGAGGAAGCCACAGAGTGCCAGTGGAAAAGAGAGTTGTAGAACAGCCAAGAAATGGCTCGACATGGAACCTAGGTCAGCACTGCTACAGAGTTACCAGAGTAACCCTGGGATGATAGGATGAGTGACTGTGAAGGTCCCACCAATCTAGAGTCTGTGGCCTAAGAAATATGTCTGTCCCCATACACTGCAGTCACACATGTGCTTCTGGAAGGGAATTATGAACCAGTGGTGGAAAACAGCAGCTCCAGAGTCAGGCTGCCTGGACCGGCATGCTTTGTCCATCATATCCTACTCATTCTCTACAAGCCTCAGTTTCTACAAGATGGGGCTAATGACAGCACTTATTTTACCAAGTCTTAATGAAGCTCTTTGGAAGGAACGATGCTAAAGCTGAAACTCCAGTACTCTGGCCACCTCATGCGAAGAGTTGACTCATTGGAAAAGACTCTGATGCTGGGAGGGATTGGGGGCAGGAGGAGAAGGGGATGACAGAGGATGAGATGGCTGGATGGCATCACTGACTCGATGGACGTGAGTCTGAGTGAACTCCGGGAGTTGGGGATGGACAGGGAGGCCTGGCGTGCTGCGATTCATGGGGTCACAGAGAGTCGGACATGACTGAGCAACTGGACTGAACTGAATGAAGCACAAATGGAATAATCCAAATACTGAGCATACATGTGCATGCAAGTGCTGGATGGATGATGGCATTTATTATAATTAATGACTATTATAATTAGTGTTATAATTGATGACAACAGTATTCTTATCAATAGGGAAAGCTGGGCACAGCCTCCAATGACCATTCTGCTGTTTTTTATGGCTGTGTCTGGCAAACATGTTCATCTCTGAGACTCCTATTACTTATTCTCCAAAAGCACTGGCATATCAAGGAAAATGTGTCCTTATTTGTTCTGTGTCATTCCAGGTGGCAGCATCTGCGGGTACTGGGGGTGTGCTCCAGAGACTATCTCAGCCAACATTTTAGTGTGAGTTGCCCATGGACAGATTGAGTAGGAAGCTCTGGGTGTCGTGTCATAACTGCAAGCCCCGGCCACCCTCAGATGTGCAGCAGAGGGAGTGGGGGTAGGTCACTTTATGGGGGTAGCCTGTGGTCACCCGGCATCCAGCAGCAGGGGTGGCACATGCACTGTTTATTGGGCCAGCCCGCTTTTGGAGAACAGATGCTCCATCAGGAGAGGTGTGTTCTGGGTGGTCCACAGAACCGGAAAACATGACTGGTCTGGTCTGGTGTAGGGAGCTATTCTGGCAGCTGGATAGGGACCTGCAGAAGATCTGGAGAGTGCCTGTGGGCTTCTCTGTGTTTCTAACACTCATCAGTCCTACTTGGTCCACAGGCAACTCTTCTGCGAGGGAATGAGCCTGTATGTCAGGAAGTGATGAGTGTGGGGAAAGTGGGGGACTTGGGTTTATTTGGAAAATTTTATGCCAGGTGGCTTCCATCTTTATTATTTTTTACCCTCACAAATGTGCTATTCACCTTTCTTCAGAATGAGAAAACTGAGGTTTGGAGAGTTATGTATTGGCCCAGCTGGGAAGAGTTGGGCTGGGTTCAGAAGTCTTTTCTCCAGGACACCCATATGCTTAAATACAGTTAAGTGTAAGATTACCAAGACAGGACTGGGGGCGGAGTGGTCAGGGGACCAAAGACCTGTGCGCAGAGAAGCAGCATCATTGTCTACAGGCCCAGTTTGTGGACAGTCCTGAGAAGTCCTGCATTCAAGCTCCTGTCTCCCAGAGAACCTGACATTTGCTGGGGTTAGAATGAGCTGATAGGGACTCCTCTGCTCCTTTCCAGCCAGGTCTTCATGGTCCCTTAGCCATGGGACCTCTGACACTTCAGGCTCAGTTTGACCTCTGTGCCCTTGCTCATGCAGTCCCCCTGCCTGGAACACCCTTCTTCTTCTCTTTCCATTATCAAAACCAAACATTCTTCTTGGTCACTCCTGGCAGAGGAACTGACTTTGGAAAGTTACAGCCAGTTATAGGGGTGGAATGGCTGTACAGCAGAGGAAGGGTAGTGGGAGCTATGACTAGATGAAAGCACCTATTCACCCAGCAACTATCTACTGAGCACCTACTATGTTCCAGGCATGCTGTGAGATGTTGGGGATAGAATGGTGAGCCAAACAGGGCATGGTCCCAGCACAATTTAGTGAGATGGGGGAGGAAGGAGTGGAAAGACACATTATTCAGATGAATGCACAAACATACTCAGAAACCAGGGACAATGATAGATCTAACAGGAATCCTGTTTTGGTCTGATGTTGGGGGAGGAGTCAGGGAAAGCTTTCTCCAAGAAAGTGCCCTTTGAGTTGAAATATAAAAGACGGATAGGAGTTCTAAATAAAGGGAAGCAGAAGGTCTTATGCAAAGAGAATGACACTACCTGAGGCCTTGCAGCTGAGCAGGGTTAGACCAGGGCTATCGATAAGGTATCCAGAAAAGTTTGCTTGTTCCTCCTTCCCACTTTTCCTAGTCCTCAAACCAGTGCTCCTGTTCCCCAAACCATAAGGCTTTAGGAAGTTAACCCCACCTCCAAGTTCTCAGCATCTTGTCTTATATATAAGTCCTTCTCTGATGATTCAGCCTGAAGGGTTTTCATTTCCTCTGCATTTCTGATGCGTTTGACTTCCTGGGTGAATGTCCAGATTTGTACAATGAAGGTGGCAGAGCTTTTCTGTCAGGTGTATGTGGATTGAATTCCTAGCCATACGACCTCTGAAAAATTTCTTATCTCTCCTGAGTCATGTTTTCTTTATTGACCCAGTAGAAATCATACTGTATATCTTGCGAGTTAGTTTTAAGGATTAGATATAACACTTGTAAGGTTTTATTTCCTGTGTGTTTCCACCCGGGACACAATGCCTGACAAGTTGTAGTCACTCAAGAAATACTTATTGAATGAACAAGAGGCTCAAGCACTGTTCAAAGGGTAGGTGGTCTTATTCTTTACCGCTGACACCCCTCCCAATCACACTGTTAGGCCAGGGCAGGTTGTTCAAAGATACCAGGGATAGACTGTGTAATCCTGCTGTTACCCACTTTGACCAAAGAGGGCAGCAGTTAGCATTCTCTACTTAACTCTTCTTAAAACTGAGATTGGCCTCCTTAAAAGGCACTTAGACCTTATCTCTAGCCATTTTTCTATTCCCTCTGCTTTTGCTGTCCCCGGTCATTGTCTTGGAGCATGACGAGGTATAGCCTAGTCGTTCTCACACCTGTTTTGGTCTGAGGGTCTTCCCTCTGGGTTCTGAGGTGAGCTGAGGGTGCGGAAGAAAGATTCTGAGTGAACTGGGGCAAGGGTACACCTGCTTTCAGTGCCACCCTCCAAGCTGTGTCCATTTGGGTCCACAATCTTTCTGGCTGAAGTTAGGGAAGCTGAAGAGAGGAGGGAGAAGCCTTGACTGTTTTACAAGCTACTCAACGAGTAAGGTATAAAAGCACCAGGGTCTTCTCGGCATCTGTGCTGTATAGTCCCCAGAGATGGAGTAGAGAGCAGACAGTGCTGTTTGTTGAAACCACAACAAAGTCTTCTACCCACCTCTGATGCATTTTGGGGGCAGATTCGCTGTCTGCAAAGAGCCATCTGCAGGTCTAGTGTGCAAACAAGGGCGGTCCCTTGGCTTTCTTGCTCCAGGACCTATCCTGGAGTCGCCCAGTTCTCCTGGCAAACACATCCCAATTAGTAGGAAAGTAAGATAAATACTGTAGACAACTCCTGAGATGTTGCCAGCTGTTCTGGTCTCACAAAGTGACCTGACCTGAGAGCTCCAAGTTCTGAGAACCATTCGTCGGCACGGTATTTTTCTGGGCATTGCTTCAAAGGGGCCATAGTTGAAGACCAGGCTGCTATTCTGGTAGCCTCTTGTGTGGGATAAAGTTTCCCATGGGCCCCTGGGGAGGGCTGGAGTACTTGGTGGGTGAGGGGTGTTCTGTGCACCCCTCACCCATGTGCCTGCATGACAGTGAGCAGGTCAGCACCTCTGAACTGAGTGGGATAGAACCTTCCAGAGGCTGGTGTGCATTCTGGACTCTGGGA
The DNA here is from genome assembly GCF_014754425.2 of Oryx dammah. Lineage (NCBI taxonomy): Eukaryota > Metazoa > Chordata > Mammalia > Artiodactyla > Bovidae > Oryx > Oryx dammah. The sequence goes on along the minus strand of NW_024070213.1, from coordinate 46,908,556 downwards.
CACACTGGAGCTGAGCCTGACAAAACACCCTGGAAAACTCCCGGAAGAGGTTAATGGGCTGGAAAGGAGGGTGTGGGGCAGACAGATTCATTAAATTTTAACTTTGAAGATCACAGATAGGATGTGAACTGGAATGGGCTCACTTGTGAGTCTGATGCTTAGTGGGGCAAGCAAGGCTTGGTCTTGTTTCTAGGTCTTTCTTGAGGCTTCTGGCACCTACTCATTTAGGCCCATGTTATCATGAGGTCTGTTGGCAGGACAAAGTAATACGTCTTCATTACTGCCCTCAAAGAGTGAAAACCCATCTGAGAAATGACATTGCCATGTACTGGAACAAGGCTCCCCTCCCCCACAAGCCAAGCATCCCTGCCTACCTCTTGGATTTCACTGTCCCCTGCCCCTTGTCTCACACTCTGCTTTCTGTCACTCTAATGGGCTGGGCTCTCCTGCCTCCAGGCCTTTGCCTCTGGCTCCACTTCTACCTGAAGACCTTTTCCTTTTCTTTCTCTTGGCTGACTTGTGGTGATTTCTTAGATCCCAGCTCAGGCAGGATGCCTTCCCCAGACATATTCATAGCACCACCAGGGCTGGATTCAAGGCTGACTCACTTGGGGAGTGAGAACTATCTTCAAAGGGAGATGGTGCTAGTGTGATCTGGGTTTCTAGGAGGCCAGTGAGTCAACTACCTCGAAGTGTTCACCAAGCATGATTAGAATCACTGAGGCTCTTGCTCTGCAAAGCATGGTCAGAAGGGGACTGTCGGCACCCCGAGCAGGGAAAGTATGCCTCGCTTGGCCGGGTGTGTCTGCTGCACGCCCCCATGGCTCTCTGACTAGGACCACCAGGCTTCTCATCTCACAAGATAGAAGTAAGCTTCCGTGACATAGGGGCTTCCTCTCTCTGCTGACTGCAGAACCCCAGGCACAGCACAGGACCCGAGGTATGCAGTCCCTCAAATACATCTGAATGAATAGCATGAGTGAATGAATTAATTCCAATCATTCATGATAAAGGAAGAGGAGGAAGAGGAGAGAAGGGGGACAAAGGAGGAGGACCTCCATTAGGATGCCAGGCCTTGGGTTTGTCATCTGTGGGTGGAGTTTGGGTGCTGACCCTCTCCAGAGACGTGTTAACCAGTGTCTCCTGTATCAGGACCCTGTGACTCACCTCTTCAGATGTGAATCTTCAATATTTTGGGATCAGAGTCTCATTCTGGCTTCTTGGATCACACTTTTCCTGCACCCCTCTTCTTGTCTGGGTGACCCTTAGGGACTCTGGACCATCCTCATCTCCCCTTATTGTATTACCTTTGATTCCCTCCTGCAGTGTCATCCATTCCTTCATTCAACAAACATTCTTAGGGGACCCTTGCCACATTCTAGGCACTGTACTTGGTGCTGGAGCCCCAGATGCAGCCCCCACTGTTTAATAATGCAGGCCAGTGAGCACCAAGAAACTGATTATCAGGAAATCTGTATGGGAAGAAAAGAAGCTAAGCAGAAGACAAGAGGGACTGGTATGGCCTGGGATGGACAGAAGGCTTCCAGGAGGAGGTGGCATTTCACCTGGGTGGGTTGTGCAGGAAGAAAGATTGTGTGGACAGATGCCCAGGGAGAAAGTCATCCTCACAGAGACAAGGGGCATTACAGGACAGGCCAGTGTAGTGGGGCAAATACAATGGGGGTGATGGAGGCTATGGAGGGCAGATCTTGAGGTAGGGTCCCAGCTCTGGAAGCAGTATATACATTGTTGAGCTCCTCAAAATAATCCTGTCAATGCTGGGAAACCAGGGAGCCTTAGGATGGGATTGTTGCTGCTATGTTTTCTTGGGAGAATGAGGGCGTGCTGTGGGTGAAGGATCAACCTTTCCCACTTTCTGTGCTTTGGGATATTGATACTCCTTTCCTGATCGCATTCTCAGAGCAAAAGCCTCTGTGACTCTAATTGTGCTTGGTGAGGACTTCAGGGCAGCTGCCTTACTGGTCTCCTAGAAAACCCAGATCACACAAACAGCATCTCCCTTCAGAGTTGGTCATCAAGTCCCAGGTGAGTCAGCCCTGAATTCAAGGACCAGCCAGTCCTGGGACTTTGCTCTTCCTGGGCCAAATGATCCTTATCTTTCCCCCAAGGTGGCCATTGCCATTAGAAGAAATTGAGAGTAGCTGACTTTACAAGTAGTTGGATTAGAAATGACATGTATTAATACGTCTAGGCATGTGCCCAGGTAGTGACTCTTAAATTTTGCCTTTTAGAAGTTTAAAATTGAGGTCACCATTTGAAACACGAAAGCAGGAGTGAGATGCAGATTTTGTTTGTGTTCCCTTTTCAATAACTTCTAAATTCCAGGGAACTTGACCTTTCTGGGACTGTGTTCCTTTCCTCCCTCCTCTGGCCCCTTCATCTCACATACAACAGACGTCAGCAGGGGCCCCTTTGTGTTTCCTGGCCTGCTCATGCAGAAATCCAGTGCTTACAAGGTGAGGAGAGCAAGGACCCTGCCAGCCCCCTCCGCCCCTTGCCAAGAGTCCCAGGACAGGGCATCCCCAGGACAGCCTTGCTGGCGGGGGTGGGGGGGCGGACCTCAGGACACAGGCAGGCACTGAGAAACAAGAGTCTATGCAGAAAGAGGTTTTAATATCCTCTGGGTTTTAATAGCTTTCCCTGAGATGGAAACTTGGGTTGAAATGATTTGCAGCCCTCCAGATTTTTCTGAGTGTGTGTGTGTGTATTCGGGTTTATTTTTAGCTGCAGGGGTTTATTTCTTGCCAAAAAAAAAAAAAAAAACCTGCTTAAATAAAACCAAGATTAATATTTTTACTTAAAGGAAAGAGTTAGTCAGGACAGGCTTTGAACTGGAGACTCCCTATCTTGTTTGGGAGTGCATCTTAACAGTCTGGCCTTGGCTTTGACATCAACAAAAAGGGTCTTTGAAACAGACAGAAGTGCCCTCGGCGGGGGCAGGACAGGATGCAGGAAAAGCCTATTTGTGAGACCTCTCTGAGGAGCATTCTTTTCCACATAGCCTGCCCAGCTTGCCCACACCCCTCAAGTTCTCCAGGGCCTTCTTCCTGGAAAGGTGGGACTCTGCTGACTCCCAGCTGTTTTCCTTAGGCTCTCCCCACCAAGTCTGGTCCAGGTTTCTATTATACTTCCTCTGGATTCAGATGAAGCAAACTGAGTCTCTTCACCAGGAAATGAGCTAAGACCCAAATCAGATGCCACCTCTAGGGACCTCCTGACACCCTTCCCTGGGACAGGCCTTGCCCCTCTTTGTGGCATAGTGGCTGTGTCTGCCAGGTTTGAATATCATTCACTTGTTTCCTTTCCTGTCTTTCATAGTTCACAGTAACTGTTCCAAGTTCCTCCAGGCCTTCATTTATCTCCAGATCCCTGTGAACTTAGTACCATAAACTATCACTGGACAGATGTTTATCTGACCCTGTGAACTGGGGCCTGCCATTAGCCCCTTTTGATAGAATAAGTCTCAGAAAGACTTGGTCATTTGCCAGAACTTGCTCAGAGGAGCTTTTTTTTTTTTTTTTTCCTCCAAATTGTCCTCCATGTGGGTGGCACTTTTAGCTTCATGTGCTCAGCAAATATATATTGGGGGCCTGCTATCTGCCAGGCTCTCTTCTGGTTGCTTGGGTTACAGTAGTTATAGAACAAAGACCCTGCTTGCTCATGAGGCTTACATTCTAGTGGGGAGAGACAATCAAGGAACACACAAGGTCTCTATAATACGGCAGATGGGGGCTAGTGTGTTGAGCACAGTAAGGCTGGCCAGCAGATATAGGGAATGCCTGGGGGAGGGATGTAGGGGGTCAGGGGAGGCCTCCTGACCAGGTGAAGGAGGGGGTCATGTGGCTACTGAAGGAAAAGCGCTCCAGCAGCAGCTCTGCAGAGGCAAAGGCCTGGAAAGGGTGGCTTGTTTGGTGTGAAGGAAAGTAGGAAGGAGGTGGTATGCTGGTATGGAGCCAGTTGCCATTTCCTGAGATGGGGAAGCCGATGGGAGGCCGAAGTGTGGGTGAGGGCTGTTAACAGGAGCTCAGCTTTGGATGGGATGAATTTGAGATATTGTCTTAGATTTCCAGGTATATAAATGTAGACTCTTGGATATGTAAGTCAAAGGTCATGGGAGTTCTGGGTTGGAGGATGCAAAAATGTGGGCGCTGTCAGCTGTACAGCTGGTATGAATAGCACAGGCTGCATGTGAGTGAGAGGATGGTGAACCCTCTGCTGACTGGACTGAGTACCATGGAGGTCATGGGTGAGAGCAGTTTTGGTAGAGTGGGGGAGGGGCATGAGGTCATCATAAGAACCTTTTGAGCTTGGTAATCATCACACCAAGGTAAAAGCTTGGATAGGAAGTGTCCTGCCCAAGGTCACACAGAGATAGGGCAATGACCTCATTCAGGTGCCATGTGCTCTGTGCATGTTCATTCCACTGTATCGTGGTCACTTCCATAGAGCTTTCCTGATCTGACCTTTCAGCTTCTGAGTTTTTCCAGAGGGGCTTTTGGGGCTTGGGGTGGCCATGACAAACAGACTGGGAACCAGAAGGATTCAGTTAGGGTGGACCCTGTAGGCCTCTGCCTCCCACCCTTAATTTCTAAGGCCCTTTCCTCAAACATGGACATCATCAAAGTGTTATCAAAGTGTCCCCAAAGAGGCAGCAGATAATTGAAGAGGTGCTTGAAAAGGCCACGGGAGGTGGATGCTAAAGACCCTCAGTAGATGAGGAAAGGCTGAATTATAGGAATCTTTTGGGTCCCTGGTTGTCTCCCTCTGGTTAGTACATCTGAGAATCTACAAGCACTCTTCACCAGAAACACGGCCATATATCATCTGTTTAGCTCCAGGGTTACAAAGTGCCTCTTTACATGTGCATTGCCTCACCTAATGAATCACTCTGATTAACCTCAGGCTCATAGTGTTGTGAGAAACCTCATGGATCATTAGGTTTTGTGGTTATTAATTTTTTTTTTCTTGTTCCCTGAAAGCCTTGCTGGGGAGCACAGGGTGCTAAACAGATGATACTCTGTTATCTTGCTGATGGTGATTACTTGTGGATTCCTGTTACTAATCTGAGGACATGTGTGTCAGTGATTGGAAAGGGAAGTGGGTAGTCAGAGGATGTGGGGGTCAGAGGGGATTATAAAGGGGTCCCTCCTCCTAGAGACAGTCTTCTTCTCTGATTCTTAGCAGCACTGACAGTGGCAGGGGGAGGAGGTGCAGAAAAAGTACGGACTCTTGTGCAGTCAGTATAAATCTCGTGGAAAAGTTTGGAGCCAGTCTGCTTTCTTGGGGGCCTACCAATTTTTCCCCCCACTGGGACGCAAAACTGTTCTCAGGGTATCTGATTTTCTTTTCCATAGTTGGAAGATGGGGACCATAATAGTCACCTCATAGGGTTGCCATGAGGATAGAGTGAGATAACATGTACACACTGCTTGGCACATCAGAGGGGTTCCATGTGTGGTAGTTGTCACCAATGCATTCTAGTTCCTTCCCTCTTCCCTAGACTTACTGACGTGATGCAAAGAAAGGCAAGGAACTCATGGTTAATTAGTGAAAAGGCAGCCGGAGAAGTGAGAGAGCCTGATGCTGCCCTACTTGCAGAGGCTGAAATGCAGGCTGTCCACGATGCATAGGAAGCAAGAATTGCTCAGTGGCTGAGCCAGATGGGCTACAGAATCTCTTGTTTATTGCCTTTATTGTGAGTACTCTGACCTCAGAAAGGACCTTTCCTTTGTTACCCTGTTGAGAATGACAACTGGCAAATAAACATGAGGTGACCATTAGACAAGCTGGACTGCAGACATCCCTTCCTGATTTCTAGACTGCTTCCATGGGAGTGGGCATCATTTTAAAACTCCCAGACCCCTCTCTTCCTTTAAGTCCAGACCCAAGAGATGGGTGATCCCAGGGACCAGGCTTTTGTACCTACCTAGATCCTGCCTGCTGCTGTCAGGACAGCCCTTCTCTGGGATCGACATTAATAGTGATTTCTGCTTTTGCAGAAGTTCATTCTGTCTTCTGGCCAGATGTGCCTTAGTTATTCTCGCTGTTGTCCTAAAGACTGTACATTAAGCCAGCAAAAGGGCCTTTGAGAGACAGGTATGGGGGCAGAGTGTGTGTGTGTGTGTCACAGATTGTGTGTGTGCGTGTGTGTGTGTGTGTGTGTGTGTGTGTGAGAGAGAGAGAGAGGTAGTATCTCACCCACTAGACCACGAGATGGCTGAATCAACTCCTACATCACAGAGAGGCTCTGTACTGCTCTTGACAGGATACTAAAAGATAGGCAGAATCTAAGGTCTTCCCTTGATATATATTAATTCAGGTAAGGGATCCTTTGCTCTCAAACTTAGTCAAATTCCAAACAGTTTGGAGCAGAAAGGTCTGGATTTGATTGAAGATGGTTGGATAGGAGGTGGAAGGAGAGGACAGGAGGTAGAGCCAGCTCATAGCCCCTTTCTGAATCTCAATATGCTGATGAACAGCAGATGTGCACTTTCGGGACACACCAGCAAGCTGCGTTGGAAGCAGAACCCTGTTGGCATCAAAATTGGTTTTCATTTAAAATTTATGCTGCTTGTGGTCTATATTACCATGGATGGGTGGGGGCAGGCAGCATACAATTATTTCTGGAAGGGATGTGCCTTGTTTTACTTGTTTTTGTAAGCGCTTATTATTCCTTCCCCAATAAATAAAAAAAAGTATTTAAAGGGAATAAAGATAATTCTATAGAGATACATGTTTGTACCTGGATCCTAAGATGTATGGTATATTCATGAGGGCCCCACATACATTTGGCCTTCCCCAATGGCTCAGTGGATAAAAGAATCCACCGACAATGCAGGAGACACAAGAGACACGAGTTTGATTCCTGGGTCAGGAAGATCTCCTGGAGCAGGAAATGGTGGCAACCCACTCTAGTATTCTTGCCTGAAAATCCCATGGACAGAGGAGCGGTGGCTATAGTCCATACGGTTGCAAAGAGACTAAGCACTCACAAGCACATACATTTAAATATCTATATGCCAATGGTATAAGTACATATAGCCTGGTCAATTTCTTATCTGCTTTTAAATTATTTCTTTTGAACTCCATATACTCAGAAACCCAGGAGTGTAAAAGGCCCCCAAGACTGAGATTTCAGGCTACACCTCACTCCCACTTCTCTGACTGGTGCTAGCCATGAAATTTTAACGTTGTCTTCCTGCTAGAAGGTACTTGCTGGAGGTGGGAAATGGGACTTCTATTTCTTGCTGTCACCTCCACAGTACCCAGCCCATTTTCCCGGATGCCTATCCAGTTCACGCCCATGTAGGTTCAGCTGCTGGAGGACACTGGGGAGACAACGCGGGGGCTGCTGCCAGCAGGGAGGAGAATAAAGAAGGCCTGTGTCCAGCCAAGCCCATCTGTGCAGAAGCCACATTAAGGTGGTGGGAACGGTCAGACCTGCTGCCAACTTCAAGTTTGGAAACTGTTTTCTGTTGTTGCTGAACCGTGACCTCCCTGCACCTCCCTGTCCACTCTGGTCCCCGGGCCAGCAAATGCCTTGGGGGCATCCTGATTGCCAAACAGGAAAGTACAAAATAGCACACAATTTGAATTGCAGAGGAAAAACCGAAGCAAATAAAGACATATTAATTCACCAACCGAATAGGCAGATTTGGGGTTGGCCAGTGATTTTACTTTGGACAGACTTTGCAGATCTATTTGTGAGAGCAGAATGTTATTTCAGTTCAGTTTAATGCAATTTTGTTTTTGTATGGAAAACACTTGGTGTGGCCTCTGTGCTGGGTCATCCCTGCCTCAGTCTTTCTGGACCAGGACCATGGGATCTTGTTTGGTCCTGGCAGGTCCCTCTTGGGTTACATATGGATGATGAGATGAGATAGGCACCTGTGATAGAGTGGGTGCCCCAGGCTTAAAAACACCTTGTAAGTTTGTTCTGACCGGTTAATGTCTGTCCCCCCACCTCTCAATGAAATTTTCTAAGACTAGAGTATTTTGATGAGCTTGTCTTTCTCCTCATCCTAAGGAGAAGCCTCACAGTGGGTGAGACCCACTGTAAGCTAAGGAGGCCTTAGTGCATGTTAGAAGCCTAAAGATGCTCAGGATGGTCACATAACAGAAGTCATGGTAGTGGCAGAAATACTAATAATAGTGACGGCAAACACATAGGGTTTGGGATGAGCCACACACTGTCCTTGGTGTTTGTACTACTTAACCTTCATAGCAACTTTATGAGATATTGTCACAGATTAGGAAACAAAGGCACAGAGAGGCTTAGTAACTTTCCTAAGGTCACACAGCATCAGGGCTGGGATTCAGACCCAGGCAGTCAGGTTCCAGAGACCACGCTCTTAAATATTATGTCATGCTGCTCTTCAGTAGTAATAAGTACATCACTTAGAAGCCACGTGAGGGGCACTGGGCCAAGACAGTCAGAGAGATTTAGGAAGAAGGAGCTCTGGGGATACAAGAATTTGCCTGAGGCTGTACATAATGGAGCTCCAACTCAAATGTAGCTTCCCGATTACAGAAACTTACTTTCCCCTGAACTATTCTCAGATGAAAGATTCTAAGCTCGGACCATTTCAGGGTAAGGGAAGGAACTGGCTCCCTGTGCATGCAGAAGCTTCCAGAAGTAGTGAGCTTTATAGAAGAGTGCTGCTCATGACATGTTATGTCTAAACGAAGGCAAGCCATTTTGGAGCCAGGAAAGCGTAGACGTTACTATTTAAAGGAATCCCTTCCGCTTTTTTCCTTCCCAAGCCAAGGACTCACTCCTTCGTTTACCTTCTGTATTAATGAAGCAACAGAAGATGGAGCCAAATTAATTCAGGAAGAATCAATAGGAAAGTCCTGGCAAAGATGCCTTGTGCCCAACAGTTAAGCTGTTACAACCTGCCTGTGGGAGTTAATGTAGAGGAAATAGTCCCTGGGGCCTCTGGGAGGATGGCTTCCTGCCAAGGATGCTGTTTCAAAATTGGACACAAAGGTGGAGGCAGAATCTTTAGGGAGCTTGGCCTGGGATCTCTCCAAGCTCTCTTTTTTTACAGCAGACTTGGAAACAATCACTTGTCTCTTTCACACCGAGCTGCCTTGCCTAAATTGCTAAACTTGCCAATAGGTTCCATGTTTTGCCATCCCTGGCAGCTGAAGTTTGGAGGGGCCCTTGATTCATCTGGGGCTTGACTTTATGTCTGACTAGGAGAGTAGATTCTAAGCTCATCTGGGGAGAAACAGGATAGGACTCAGCTGGAGTAGGGCAATAGACAATGAACTGAGAAACACAGTGGGACATCCAAAATGGGGAAGGATAACAGATTTACCAGAATAGGCAGGTGTGTGTGTGTGTGTGTGTGTGTGTGTGTGTGTGTATGTGCGTGCGTACGTGTGTGTGTGTGCGTGTCTGTGTGTGTGTAATGGGTAACCTATTTGACAAACATTTATTGAGCATCTATTCTTTTCTGGGCTAAATGCAACCTGAGGTAAAAAGAGTGATAAGATCCTAGGACTGAGAGTTCAATCTGTAATTCAAACATTGCCACTATAAATGCAAAATCCATTCCATTCTGGTTAAGGTCTTTCGCTAGTAGCTCAGACGGTAAAGAGTCTGCCTGCAATGCAGGAGACACAGGTTCGATCCCTGGGTCAGGAAGATCCCTTGGAGCAGGAAATGGCAACCCACTCCAGTATTCTTGCCTGGAAAATCCCATGGACGGAGGGGCCTGACAGGCTACAGTCTGTGGGGTTGCACAGAGTCAAACATAACTGAGCAGCTTACTCAATGAGAGAATCCAGCTCCCTTTGATGGAGACACTCTCTGCCCCTATGATGGTATCACCTCGATCTCCCTGACTTTGTTGCTAGTTCTCATTATTAGACAATTTTTTCTTTGGCTGAGTCAATGAATGCAACTTCTTTGCAGTTTCCAAGTTCCGTCTTTAAGCTCTATTTGAAGACAACTGTTGGGTGCTTCTTCACATACTATAGAAAAAGAAGCCTCTTATAATCTCCAGGACAATCCCTTTCTTCTGTGTTCTTACTGCATATAGTAAATGCCTCTCTTAAAGTCTTTGTCATACTGGATCTAATTCTTTTTATATTCATAATCAACTAATATTTGCTGAGCAACTCCCTTCAACCAGATGTTATAATAAGAAATTTCATGAGATGTTTTATTTAATCCTCATTCCAATTCCCAATCCTCATTCCCTGACATAGGTGGTACATTCTCTTTACAGATAAGAAAATTGAGGTTCAGAAAGAAGAAATGGTTACATTTCTCTCAGTTTCTGTATCTGTGGAATGTGGATGTTAATACTGACCTTGTAAGGCAGTTGTGAAGAGTAAATAAGTAAAATGTACTTTTGCACATAGTAGGTGTGTGATAAATGGGAGCTATTTTTTTCCTAGTAACAATCCTTCCATGGTCAGCCTATTTCATTTTGCCAATGATGATGATAATGATGATGATAGTAATAACATTTACCTAATATACACTCTGTCCGAGATATAGTGCCAAGAGTTTCACATGCATTACTTGCCTAATCAATTCAGGTAACTGGTAACATTATTATCCTGTTTTATAGAAGAAGTTGGAAGCCAGAAACAAAGTTACTTGTCCACAATCATAATAACCATAAAGAACAGGGCTGGGATTGGGAAAGTTCAGTTGGCTCCTAAGCCCCTGCTCCCAACTGCTTCTTCCTCTACCACACCCTCACTGAGCTGCTCTCTATTGCATCCCATACCATCTAACTGCTGGGTACCAAGGCCCCTATCACAGTACCAACGGGGTCACGGAGGGAAACTGGGGTGTGTCACAACCCTGTGGATGTACCAGGATGTGGCAAAACGTAGGCAACGCAAATCCCAAATGAGGAAGAGCTCAGAAAGGGGTCTGAGAGACCACAGGATTATCAGAGGTGCATGAAGAGAGGGCAGGAAGCACTGACAGGAGAAGATTGTGGATTATGGTGAAACCATAGAGTCACTCCTTCAGGGGTGACGGCAGCCTAGAAATTTCTGGACAGCAATTATGAACATTTAGGGAAATTAGCTCCAAAGATATCTGCTTCCCTTTTCTCTTCCACTTCTCCCTGCCCCCTACTCCGCCAATCCCAGGGTTTCTTATCTGAATTCTTGCTCTTATAAACACAATCATCTATTCCAGTTGCCTCACTATTACTAAGAAAGCAATTCCAGGCACACAGACAGGTAGATGCCTGCTCTGAGATGTGGTCCCTCATATGATTCAGGCCTCCCTAACCTCCCTGTTTGTCTTGCATTTTTCTCCAGTGATCCGGGCCAAGGTGGTAGGGAAGAAACTGGTGAAGGAGGGGCCCTTTGGCACGCTGGTCTACACCATCAAGCAGATGAAGGTGAGTGATAGCCCAGTCCCAGGCTCCAGGAGGGTTTGGGGGCGGGCAGGGGTCAAGGTTTCTGTCAGAGAGTCTTGGCCAGTGGAGGCAAGTGGAATTGGACTTAGAGTGTGTGTTTACTTGGTGTCTGAGCCCCAGCCATAGCCCCTCTACCTGGCAGGACAGGGCGTAGATGAGGCAGCAGAAAGGGAAGGGGGGTGGTGGTGGTGGTGGCCGTTTCATCCCAGAGCCAGGGCAGGTGGAGTCCCTCAGAGGCAGCGGTTAAGAAGCTGGGCTCTGAAACCAGAGAGCAGACAGTCCTGTTATCTAGTTACTATGGGCTATTGGCTAAGTCACTGCCCCTCCATGGGCCTCAGTCTTTCTATCTATAAAATGGGGGCAGGTAGGAATGTTGACTAGATGGTCTCTACCGGCTCTTCTGAGGTTTGACTTTTTAGGATTAAACAATGCCTACTTTTATGCAGTCACTAAGGTTACAACCTAGGTTTGACCTCTCAAAACTTTACATTGAACTTATATCACAGGAACCTCAAGTCAAAGTAGGAGCTGCAACCCTACTTTCCTGGGTCTAACTGTCTTCTCATATCCCAGTAGTTAGCATCATCTACTAAGCATATTCATATAACTGAGCATATTTGTGAGCACATTAACATTAGGGAACACATTCAGGAAGCATACCTTCAGGAAAAGCAAATCAGATTCGAAACCTAGGGAGCCGGCCTCTTGTCTCAGCTTACTTGCATTAGAACCGTCCCCTTTCCTGGGCTCAGTTTTGCCATCTGTTAACAGTGTGGGGCTGGGCTGAGCACGCCTAAGAGCCTCCTGGCTCAGGCATTTCAGGATTCTAAGTGCCCTGGGACATGGACTGTGTTGCTTCTAAGCAGGAGCTAGTTTGGGTGCCTTAGCACAGAGGACTGGGGCTCTACCCTGAATAGCTTGGCAGCTGGCCCATCATCCCTCCCCCTCACTTTGTAAGCACCTCCTTGCATGCAGCACTCTGTGCCAGGAACTCTGGAGGCCACAAGGGAGATGTGGTCCCTATGTTTAGGAACTATAGTCAGGCGAGAGAGCAGACATGTGCATGGCAGATCAGGAGTTTGAGATGGGGTGTGCCCAGGTCCCAGTGGACTGCCAGCCTGGGTGCAACTCAGTGCTCATTTCTGCATTCCCAGCAATTAGAATGGGACCAACAGGGACTCAGTAAATGCTTGTCCATATAATGAGGGAATGAGGGTGAGACCCACTGGCCTGAAACCCTGCACAGGAAACAATTCGTGGGTAGGATTGAGAAGTAGGGAGAGACACAGCCATGGGTGGTACCCAGCCATCTTGGAGGCAGACCTCCAGGCCTCATAATTCCTGCGTCCTGAAGCCCGAGGTTAGATGTACTGAGTTTGCGGAACCTGTTGCTTTGGATTCAATTTTGGAAACATCCACAGCCTTCTGGTTATGTAATGTCCAGAGTCAGCCCTGGCCAGCTGCCCTTGGCTGCCCAAGCTTGGTCATGGGACCAGCTTATGTCTTCAGACAGCCATGGGTAAAGAAGAGTGGGTGGAGGGGGAACCAACAAGAGCAGTAACAACCTAAAAACCCACTGTGTAACCACTGGCAGCTGGCAAGCAGATGCAAAAGCAGATTAGACAAAGGCAGAGGTTCAGAAGATGCATCCCTGTCTGCTCTGAAACAGCCCTTCACATTGTGAGAGACTCTCTGTGGCTAGCAGAGTGCTGGGAGAGGAAGAGCTGGGGGCAGCAGTTCCTAAGCTTGCCCAGCTCCTCTCCTTCCTTCAGGGCCTGGATGCCAGGGTCACCAGAGACCTTGCTGTGAGCACAATGTCCCGTTCCTGCCTCACTGGGGTAAGAACTGCCGCAGGGCATCATTTAGAGGCCAGATGACACTTGCTCACCTATCTGCTTCAGAGAAGACATACCCATTCCCAAGATGCTGGTCTTACGTTGCTCATTCACCATCTTTCACCCAGGTCCATGGATCAGAGTGCTGGGCGTTAGAAAATAAAATTCCCTGTCTTACTTGTGACAGAGGCTCAAAGGGAAATGAGTTGCCCAGAATCACACATTTCATTAAAGGCAAATCTAGTTCCCAAGCTGAGGTGTCAGGACTCCTTCCCAACCCTGGGTGTTCTTTACACGACTCCCCAAATCTCCCTGAAATCCTACTTCGATCATCAACCACCATCTAGTACCATTGTTAGCTCTGCCCCTGCTACCAGCCCACTATTAGATAAGCCATAGAACTGGTCATTGCCCTCCTATCCAGAGAGGCTACTGGATTCTGCTGGTCTCCAGGTACTGGTCGGCTGGTCTGAGAAGGTGTGGAGCAGGGGAGCAGGAGTAGGCCTTCCTCCCCTCTCTCACTTCCTTTCTCTTCCTCCCTGCCCTCTCTTGTGCTTTGCACTGTGCTTTTCTGAGCTGAGGATACAAAGATAATTGTTATAATGAACACAAGGCTCCATACAAGTAACAATGAATGAACATTTACTATGTACCATGCATCCTGATAAGCCTTTGCATGGGTCAGTCCTCACAACAACTCGATGAAACAGATAAACATTATCCTCTGTTTTACAGGTGAGACTTGAAAGGTTATTCAACAGTCAAGATCATTTAGTTAGAAACTGGTGACTAGAGTGAAATTAGAGTTTTTGCCTACAAGGAGATTACAGAACAGCAGGCTGATTCACCCTTCCTGCCCACTTTGGGGGCTTCCCACCTCCCAACACGCCATTTGTATATAATTCCCCTAGGAAACAAAAGGAGGTTAGCTTGGGTTTGTGGATTTGTCATCCAGCAGTGTAGCTCTTCACTTGCAAAGAGTGTATGGAAAAAATCTTTGTAGGAAGAAAGGGGAAGAGGCCTGAGAGGGGAGCCTGCAGGAGTTTTGGCACTGATCCCTGGGCGCTTTGTTCTAGAGGATTAGAGTCTACCAGAGAGTCAGCTGGGGAAAGCAAGGACTCCCTTAAAGCACGGCTAAAGGAACTCAGGAGACGTGAGAATCTGAGCTGCCTTATCTGACCTCTCTCTTTTCTGAGTTCCCAACCTCTCACCCCCAAATTTCTCACCAGATGAAAGGCAGGCAGACCCCCTCCAATATGCTAATTCTGGAGCCTCCAGTCACCCTCTCAGGTATATCTTAAGTGTACAGAGGAGAGACAGGGAGGGTGTTAGAATGTTGAGGCAGCTTATTGCAAACTCGAACTTGGAGATTAGCTGGGGCTGGGGTGCTGGGCTGCAGAGCAAAGGTGGAAGTTTCCAGAATTGGATGTTCTAATCTTTGGGGACCTTATCTCTCATCAGGACTATGAGAAAGCATCTGCTTTGCTGTGGCTATAGTTTATGCCAAGGAAACCCGCTCTCAGACTGGATACAGGGGACAGCATGTGGGGGACATGATGTCCCAGCTGGTCTCGGGGAAAGTCCCATGGGAAGGCCCGCTGGTCATGTGCTGTGCATGTCCTGACCCTGGGGAGGACAGATCTGGTGGACAATCGGATTGCCTGGCCCCCAGAACTTCCTTCCTTCGGGGCTTTGTCTAATCAAAATGAGCAATGGCAGCATCTCGCCTTTGAAGCTGCAGCTGGAAGCCTTTCTGGCCACCCCCTCCCTGCTCTCCCGCTCCCTCCGGCCAGCCCACAGGGAGGGGGAGCCCCTCCACAGCCCAATGCCTGTGACTCTGTTCTCCTGTGCTCTGCCTCCCCAGCTAGACAGCCTGATCTGTGAGAGAAAATCCATGCACTTGGTACGTCAGGCAGGTTTCTACTGCCTCTGAAATGCGACTGCTTGTAAGAACCAGCGTGAGTTTAAATGAGTTCAGGCTATAAAGCAGCGTCCAGCACAGTGTTGATCTTCCACAGGCAAGCCAGAAATATCTGACACAGTGGTGACAGTTTATGCTGTGAATACTGATAAAGACCAGACAACATTCCGTAAGAAACAGGTAGAACTCCCCAAACTCAGAAATTCCTTTCTCACATTACTTGTTCCTTCACTCCAAGGGAAGTTAAGCTCTTGGAACTTCACATACTTACTATCATGAAGCGAGGCCGAGAGGCTTGCAAAGTCCAGTGTGGTGTGTGGCTATGTATATAGCAATGAAATATGATAATGGAATATTATTTAGCCTCAAAAAAGGAAAATTTGTGACAACATAGGTGAGCCTGAAGGACATTATGCTAAGTATAAGCCAGACACAGAAAGAAAAACATTATACAGCCTCATTTATTTGTGAAACCTAAAAGAAGTAGAATTCTTAGAAACAGAGAGTGCAATGATGGTTATCAGGATCTAGGAGATGCAGAAAATGGGAGATGTTGGTGAAAGGTTACAGACTTTCAGTACTGAAGTATGCGTGAGTTCTGGAGATCTAATCGACAGCATGGGGACTGTAGTTGACAACATTGTAGGACATACCAGAAACTTGCTAAGAGAGTAGATGTTAAGTGTTGTCATACATAAAAAGGTAACTATGTGAGGTGATGGATGTGTTTAACTAGCTTCCTTGTGGTAATCACATCATATACATATATCAAAATAACCTTGCATACCTTACCCTTTTGATACATCTTTTATCTGTCAATCATACCTCAATAAAGCCAGTGGGGAGTGGGGAAGGAGCAACCTGCCTACTTCTGAAACCAGCTTTAACTATTTGTACCAAGAGACGAGGCTGGGCAAGACATGTAGGAAGAAGGGGACCAAACTCTTCTGTCTGCTCATGACAAACTTCAGTATAACTTATTTTTAAACTAACTTTAACTAAATGTGTGCGGGTGCTATTCTAAGGCACTTAATTCTCAAAAACACCTTATAAAGTCAGCTGGTTGTTGTTTAGTCTCTAAGTCACGTTCCACTCTTTGCAACCCCCTGGACTGCTGTGTGCCAGGCTTCCCTGTCCTTCACTGTCTCCTGGAGTTTGCTCAAACTCATGTCCACTGAGTCAGTGATGCCATCCAACCATCTCGTTCTCTGTCATCCCCTTCTCCGCTTGCCCTCAATCTTTCCCAGGATCAGAGTTTTTTCAATGAGTCAGTTCTTTGCATCGGGTGATTTGCCCCATTTTAGAGATGAAGAAACTGAGGCCCAAAGATAGTAAACAACTTTCCAAGAAGCTAATAAGTAGCAGAGACAAGATACAGACTCTAGCTGTCTGTCTATTGAACCTGAGTTTACCATTAATCCTCCATTGCATTGGCCGGACTAGGTTAACCACCTTTCCAATTCTGAGATTCTCTGATTTTAAGACACTATAAACCCATGATAACCCTTCTAAATTTTTCAAACCAATTCTAGGTCTCTATGGCTACAGACATAATAATACTTTAGAATCAATATTTAGATTAAGCTAGATTAATATAAAGAAAAGACAACAAAATGAGTAAAAATCTGCTTAACTTTACCATACATTTACTACAAATGTATTGTTATTTTCAGAATTGACCTTAAAAGGCAGCTCTGTATTTGTCAGACTCAGTCATTTATAATGTATTAAGATTCTGACTTTGTGTGTTAAGTGCTAGAAACCATGTTAAAATAAGGTGTTCTTCAGTTCAAAAGTAGCAATGATGCTAAGCTGATTTCAACAAGTTGAGTTCTTACTGGGCAGGGTCTTCATTTTCACTCATAAAGCAGAGAGGAGATAAAGGGAACAGACCAACATGGAATAAACTGAGGTTCCAGTAGGCTGTCCTGAAAAACCTAGAGCAAGTACTGAGTTGGAACACTTGCCAAAAAGTCAAGGGTAATCCACACCAAAACGAGAAGTTGCTGGGCCTAGGAGTAAATGCAAGGGATGTTCTCCCAGGGCCACACATGATGGCACGCACACAGCAGCCCTCTTAGGTACGGTTCCTATTAGAGCCAGAGAGGCACCATCCACCACTGAGGAACTGGGGGCGTAGGATGTGACATGCCCCTGCCCCTGCGGCATAACTGAAAACTGAGTGAAAACAGAAGTCACCCCCACCCCCTGCTCTTGGCTGCATTTCCTTGTTTAGCTGGAGAGCCTTGAGGGAGAAGAGGGTTGTGAAGGGAGGCCAGGTAAATTAAAAGCACCTGCACTGACGGTTGTACACAATTAGAACAGTACTCCCCTTAAAAAGGAAGTAGCTCCCAAACCCTGTCTGTCTAACAAACCCATTATGATGGTGCGGGGGGGGGGGACTCATGGACCACCTCCCCCCACCAGGCAATCACCACTTAAAAGAAAACAGGGAGAAAAAAACAGCCCATTAGATTGAATGGGAGACACTTAGATGAGACACCAGTGAGGTGATGTCTGGCTTTTTATTAATTACTATAAGTAAATTAATAAGGCATACCAGAACTAAAGCAGAAACATTGTCTTATTGGAAACCCTTGGGATAATCCCAGAGACCACCAACCATCCAGGGCTGAGAACTGGGGGAAAATGGGATTTGGCAACACCTCGGTGCCCTCTCCCACCCCTGCCAGCTCACACGGTTCACAGTTGTCTCAACAGATCAGGGCCTGCAGAACGCTCACGGACTTGACCTGGAATCGCCAAGTGGGTTCAGCCTCCATTATGTTCACACCGGTGGCTCTGAGCATATGCTGATGAAGGAGGCACATAGCTATAAATGGCACCTGCCTGCATCAGAGGCCTGTAGCCATGAGCTTGTGGGGCTGCCAGGGAGACGGCACAGGATAATGGTTAAGAACAAGTTCTCCTGCCTACATTCCTGTCTCTGCCACTTACCAACCGTGTGGCCTTAGACAAGCCACGTAACCTGCCTGCGCCTTGGGCTCCTCACCTATATAACATGGAATGGGAGGTGTGACTGGCTGGATGGGAAGGTTTCTTGGGGAAGGCACCAACCCTGGCTCAGAAGAGAGAGGAGCTGGTGGCTTTGCCTCTGGAGTGAAGACCCTTGGGTAAGTAGTTCAGTGACAGGCCACAGTGGCCTATGAAGGAAATTCGATCCCACAGCCCAAATGATGGCATGTGTTCTGAGGTCTGGTCCTCCTCTCATGACATTTCTTCTGTCCACAGATGTACCGAGGATTCACCAAGATGCCCCATGTGCAGTACATCCACACAGAAGCCTCTGAAAGTCTCTGTGGCCTTAAGCTTGAGGTCAACAAGTACCAGTACCTGCTGACAGGTAATGGCCGACTCCAGCAGCTAGGTCAGGGTTTGGCCAAGGTCCCCTGCTCCTCAGTTCAGAGGATGAAGGAGTTGTAGACCCAGCAGTGTCCTCAGGTCCCTGGTGATGTGCCTGCTGAACTGTAAGGAGTTATCTACAGTTGAGTCTATCTTACTCGGCCAGTGGTGGGAGCTTCAAGTTTCTACGTGAGGCTGGGTTTTACTTATTTTTAAAAATTAATTTTTATTGGAGTACAGTTGCTTTACGAGGCTGGGTTTTAGTCTCCATTCTACCACTGCCTGGGGAAGAAATCTCCTAGTTTTGCAATTTCTCAGCTTTACAATAAGTAAAAAGAAATTGCTAGTACCTATTGGTCTCCACATCTCAGTCAACCTATTAGGTCTGTCTTTTAAAGTCATCCACCTTTAGGCAATCAGTAGAGAAAAGAAAAAAAGCAAGACCAAAAGCCATTGATATGAGAAGAGAACAGTTGGTCTCTGACCCAAGCTCCAGTGCTCACTGGGTTTGTGGACCTTCCACAAATTGCTTAACCTCTCCAAGCTTAATTTTCTGCATTTGGAAAATGGGAATACAATCCATCCTAAAAGATGTTGGAGAGGATGAAATAAAATCATGGGACTGAAAAGTACATACATTTCCTGGCCTAAGGAGGTTACTCAGTAGGCATGAATTCCTTCTCTTCTGGCTGGGTTCTGGGCAAAATAACTCTCGCCTTGTCCCTTTCCTCCTCTAGGCCGTGTCTATGATGGCAAGATGTACACAGGACTGTGCAACTTCGTGGAGAGGTGGGACCAGCTCACCCTCTCCCAGCGCAAGGGGTTGAACTATCGCTATCACCTGGGCTGTAACTGCAAGGTAAGCCCCAGGGAGAGTAGGCAGGGGGGCTGCTGGCTGGCAGCCCTAGAAATGCCAGCTCCTCCAGAACTGGGCCCTAGGCCCTTGGGCTGGGAAGGGCATGTGTGTCAGGCCTGGGCAGAGGGGCAGGTCTGAGCAGGGGTGGCGAGCAATGTTGCACCTATGCTGAGCAGCAAAGAGGGAGAGGAAAGAATGCCTTTCTGCTGTAACCTGTGCTGCCCACTTGGCAGCTGCTGGGGCATGAGGGCTCTTCAGCATTCTTGACCCCCTGCTCCGCACTGTGACTCAAGGCTGTAGAAGGTACAGGATCTTTAATGGCAGGTCCTGCCAAGTCCCAAGTGGGCTTGCTTAGGCAGCTGACTCACTGGTGGCCCCCAACCAAGGTGGCTTAACTGGTACAGGACTGCTGATACCACTTGCTTCAGAAGGTCACTCTTCAACCTGGCCCAACTTCTTGACCCAAGCACAGAGTTAGGGCACACAGCCTTGCTGCTGTGGGAGGCAGTTGAACCAGTCTCTCAGTTAATTCTCGTGACAACTCTGCAAAACTGGGATAACAGTGATTACTACTAGTATAGTTTTAATTATCCCTATTTTGCAGATGAGGAAACAGAGGCCCAGAGAGTAGCTAGGCCTAAGTCACACAGTTCACTGTCTGATTTCCAGCCTGTGGCAGCTGGACTCTACATTTTTATGCTTTAATCTTTTTGATTTCTCCATTTCCTACAACTGCTAAGAACTCCCATGCTTGCCTGTTACCACTTGAGAGGAAAAGCTCTCCCAAATATCTAATTCTATCACTTTCTGGCTGTGTGACTTGGGGCAAGTTACTTAACCTCTCTGAGGCTCTATTGTTTGTAAAAGGGAGATAAATCAGTTATGAGAATTAAAGATAGAGGCATGACTAAAGAATAAGATAGAAGCACTTAGCAGAAATGTCTGGTACATAGTAGGTGCTCAGTAAGTATTGGTGAGTGTTATTTATATTGTCCTCACTAAGGGAGGGATGTGGCTGGGCTCCACCACAGAGATCTCGCATCAGGCCTAAGTCCACCCTGGCAGAGTCCACCAACCTTTGTTTGTTATCTCACTGCAGATCAAATCCTGCTACTACCTGCCTTGCTTTGTAACCTCCAAGAACGAGTGTCTCTGGACCGACATGCTCTCCAATTTCGGCTACCCTGGCTACCAGTCCAAACACTACGCTTGCATCCGGCAGAAGGGTGGCTACTGTAGCTGGTACCGAGGATGGGCACCCCCGGACAAAAGCATCATCAATGCCACAGACCCCTGAGCATCAGACCCGGCCCCACCTCACTTCCCTCCCTTCCCACTGAGCTTCCCTTGGACACTAACTCTTCTCAGATGATGACAATGAAATTAGTGCCTGTTTTCTTGCAAATTTAGCACTTCGAACACTTAGAGGAAAATCTATGCTGTCATATGGAGTTTATTTGGAACCATCCTCCTGGCCCCACCCCTCCCTTTCTTTTTGGTTTTTGACATCACCCATTTCCACCCGGAAATTTTTGGTGTCATGCCAGAAAGAATGAGGAATGGGTACTCCTCTTCTTCGTGATGATATAATCTATATTTTTTTAGGAAAACAAAAATCGAAAAACTACCCGATTAGGGCATTGTAATATCTACCCTTCTTTCTTCTTTCCCATCTCACCATCTCCCAGACCCTCCTCCCTTTGCCGTTCTCTACCCTCTTCCTCAGTACATAAAGGACACAGACAAGGAAGCTGCTGAAAAGCCAACTGTTTCAAATCAGTCAAGGGCAGCCGGCAGATAGACTCAAGGTACGCAGAAGATCTTACACACCGAGGAGATGCTACTGCATGTCCTTACCAGACTGTGTCTGTCTGTGTCTGCACATGAGAGTGAGGGAGGGAAGGAAGAAACTGCAAGAGGGTCTGGACGATGCAGCACACACAGTTCCCCCAGCCACTGATGCTTGGGTTGACCAGATGTTTCTGAGTCTGGAGCAAGCAGCCAGGCCAGAATAACAGAATTTTCTTAGTTGATGAAGACTTAAACATCTGCCTGAGGTCAGGAGGCAATGTGCCTTAGACAAGAGCTCAGGTGAGAGACTAAGATGAATGTCTTTCCTCTTCTCACTTCCCACAAGATTTCCTCCTGGAAACGTCTTCGGTAGATCTGACCAGGAGCTTGCCTTTATGTAAATCGGAGAAATACAAACACCGTACACTATCCACAGATATAGAACAAGTAGATTTGGGTAGAAGATATTATTTCCAAAGTAGCATTTTAGTTCACCTAGGGGGGTGTGTTTGCATACACATTTACATATACCCACGTGGGGACATAAGCTAATTTTTTTTTTTTACAGGACACAGAATTCTGTTCAATGCTGTTAAATATGCCAATAGCTTAATCTCTTCTATTTTGTTGTTGTTGCTTGTTTGAAGAAAATCATGACATTCCAAGTTGATCTTTTATTTTTTTTTTCATTTTAATTAAAATTTGAAATTCTGAGCACCCTCAGCATCCCTCTAATTGAGGTCATCTGACCTCTGTCCTCCTTTTCTCCTGCTTCATGTTTGGGGCCTTCATTTAACTGCCTTTACTGGCTGGCTCAGATGGGAGATGCTGGTTAGTGTGGGTCAGGGCCTGGGCACAGGAAGGAAAGCTGCAGTGTCCTGCCTTGGCTAGATGGCCACCTTTTCTGGGTTTGGGGACAACTTGCTCCTTTTCCTGTAGCTTACTGGCAGGTGAATGCCACATCCTAAGGCACTCACCTCACAGAATTAAAAGTGGTGGTTACTGGGAAAACCTGACTCTGCAAACAGCTGTAGGGTTTTTGTTGTGTTTTTTGAAATAAAACTATAATATAAATTCTCTGATTAAATAAAATTACTTTAAGTTTTAGTGTTGAAATTGAGATGCCAAGAGTCGGTGATGATGTGTATTTTACAGAATTGAGGATGGTAGGATGGTTACATTTAACATGATGGCTCTGTCTCTTTTTTCAGATTATGGGTATTTGTCCTCTATTAGTATTTGTATCTTCAGTTCATTCCACGTTAGGAAACAGAGCTGCCAATTTAAACGGGAGAAAAAAAAGAAGCAGACAACATAATGTAATGTCTTGCTCACAAACACAAATGCCCAGGTAAGGTGTTTGGCAGAACCTCAGAGCAAGAAGGCAGTCAAGGCATCTGGTTTCCTCCAGACTGGTCTCATTACCTAGTACCTTTCACCTTGTGGTGGCGACATTTGGCATGCAGGAAACAGGAGACTTTGTTCTCAGTGGGGCAGCATAAGCGGAAGGTGCTGAGTTCAGGAGGCCAGTGGTTTTTAAGGGGTAAGTCCCAGACTTGGTATTTTCTTAATTTGAACCTCAAAGTCCTACAAGGTGGAACCCCTAACCCGATCTGCACAGGTGCCCTCCCACAACTGGACATCAGTGTGACTCCATGAGGCATCTGGCTATTCTTGGTCCCTAGTGGGGTCACCTCCACTCACACAAAGAGGGACTTGAGCTGAGTCCTGAGCACCAATCACCTGAAGTTTCCCTCTGAAAAGTTGGTGGAACCACAGTCCCATCTGCCAGGCCCTGGTGAGGAGAACAGCAGGTCCTGAGCAAAGAAGGGTCCTTTGCAGAGTGATGTCAGAGGGCGGTTTTTGAGCTTTCTATAAGCTATAGCTTTGTTTATTTCACCTGTTCACTTACTGTATAATTTAAAGTCATTTATGTAGCTGAGACACTTCTGTATTTCATTCATTTCATGAGCGTTTTATTTTGCTAAATCTTATGTCATGTGTAGGCTGTAATATGTGTACACTGTGTTTAAGATAAAAGGAAAAAACAAAACCCACATGCCGCCATTTTTCTGAATCAAATTCTACAGTGGAATGGAGGGTAAAGACTTCTACTGTGCAGGCAGCTAGATTGGTAAATGGGGGAACTAGAGGGAATGAGCACTGGAGAGTCCTCCAGACTCCTCCCTGTTGGCATCCTAGTGCTTTCTGGACTACGAAGGAGAAGAGAAAAAATAGCAAGTACATTCACATCCTTGCTCTGTTATCAACTGGCCCTGGGCACTCTGCTGGTCATTCCCATTCCTTTTTCCCTCTAGTCCATTCGTCCACCCCATTGAGAAGCCTTGATTTCACCTAAAAATCCAGGGCCATGGGACCTGTGATTCTGAGATGTCTTAGCCTCCTCTGGCCATCTCTTCTGCCTCCCTATGCAGGAGGCACCACACCTAAGCTCTCACCTCTCAGGCCAGTGCTCCATCTGGCCAGTACTGGGAGACTCCTGTGCTTTTTTACCCTTGCACAGCCCCAGACACATAATGGCAATCAGGCTACAGCCCATGAGCACCATTTTTCATACAAAAAATGAGGGTTCTTGAGCAATTAAAAAAAATGACTTATTGGAACAGCTGTCTCAGAGAAACTGTGGTCCCCAGGAAACAACACCTACCCCTGCCTCTGTCCTTCACCATGTGCTCCCTGAGCAGCAACATGGATTAATCAAAAATGACACCCAAGTGTTTGGCTCCTGGCTGAGAAAGTAAAAATATCACTAAAATAGTTTTACACAAGAAAAACACTTTAAAAATTCTGACAGCAAAAACGAAACACAATGGGAGCATGTTGGGAAGACGGATATCAACAGCTTCCAAACGGACTCCTGGGAGGCACGAGAAGGGCTCATGGTCCGAGGGGAGGGGCTTCATAAATTCTCCCAGGCACCACCCCCCTTCCTCCTTAGCTGGTCTGCTGTCCTGAGACCCAGAAGTGATGGAGAGAAACCAACTAGAGAAAACCCTGTCTGGAAGGAATGTATTTGTTGCTAAATTTTGTAGCACTGTTTACAGTTTTCCTCCATGTTATTTATGAATTTTATATTCCGTGAATGTATATTGTCTTGTAATGTTGCATAATGTTCACTTTTTATAGTGTGTCCTTTATTCTAAACAGTAAAGTGGTTTTATTTCTATCACATACCTGCAGTCTCTTGCTTCTTTGTGTCCTGACCGCTGTTGGGGGTTATGGCGACCACAGAGGGTCTCAGAAGTCAGGTCCTGCCTGCTTTGGCCCCTGTCCTGTGCATAGTCCCTTCCCTCCATTCAGTTCCACAGTATGGACCCACCCTGCCCCAGCCCTTTCCCCAGGTGGGAGCATTTTCAGGAGAGGCATCCTAGACTTCCTGTGGCGGCTAATCCAGCCCTGACCTTCCTCCCCGATTCTATGACCCGGGTTCGCCCCAGTTCTACGGAATCTGGATCAACATCTAATTACCTGTTAGTGGTTTGGGTATTCCCAGACTGGAGCCCTGACTTAGCCTTCCCTATTTTCTTTCTTAGAATCTCAACCTAGTGGAAGTCGGAGGGGGGAGGCTCAAACAGCAGTCCTTGATGCCAAATGCCTGCCTGGAATTTCAAGTATGACTTGGCCTAGTTGGGAATGCCAGGAACTCACTATAGCCATGCAACACCCTCCTCCAACCCAGCCCCACTCAGAACTTACAGCTGGGCCTGTCACCTTCAATGGGCTGGGTTGGTGGCAAACCCTTCACCTAAATATTATCCCAGTGTTGACAATGTTCCAAGGTACGGCTTTGCCCCACTTTTAAAACTACTCTATTTTGAGCACCTATGGTATGCCACTGAGAAGGCAATGGCACCCAACACCAGTACTCTTGCCTGGAAAATCCCATGGATGGAGGAGCCTGGTAGGCTGCAGTCCATGGGGTCTCTAGGAGTCGCACATGACTGAGTGACTTCACTTTCACTTTTCACTTTCATGCATTGGAGAAGGAAATGGCAACCCACTCCAGTGTTCTTGCCTGGAGAATCCCAGGGATGGCAGAGCCTGGTGGGCTGCCGTCTATGGGGTTGCACAGAGTTGGACATGTCTTAAGCGACTTAGCAGCAGCAGCACTGTATGCCAAGCACAGTACCCTGTACACATGGTCGTGTTAAATCTCAACAACCCAATGAAGTGGTTCCACTCTCATACATGGTTTTCAACCAAGGAAGCTGAGGCTCACAGAGATCCAAAGCCTAGTAAGCAGGCAGAACTGGGATTCAAACTCAGGCTGGTTTGAGGATAAATCCTGAATTTTCTTCACTGTTTCTCACTTTGTTGGAACATGCCCCCTTCTTATTCCAACCAGTACACCCTGGAAGGTATGACACCTCATTAGATCAGATAAAAGGGAAACAGAGTCAATGAGAAACATTTTTGCCTGCTTAGACTGTCCCCCCACCTGGAGACACCCATCAGTGTCTCCAAATAGGACTTGGAAGCTCAGTTGCCTAAGCTTGGGATAAAAGCAGACTGCTGGAACCCTATTAACCATCTTGTGCCCTAAGACTTGTGTTCTTTGCAAGGCATGCATGGGGCCATGGCCCTGCATTCCTTTGACCAGTTTAACAAGACCACTGACCATGAAAGCAGGCATGTCACGGGCTCTTTGCAGCAGCCCAGAACTCTTTCATCTAACTTCTTCTGGCCGCAGGATGGAGAACTCCCCACCTCATACCCCAAAAGACGTTCACCTTTCCCATCCTCCAATTGGGAGGCTATCCCACATATTCCAGGCAAAACTCCAACCACTTCCCAGCAACAACCTTGGGTATATTCAAAAGTTTGAGTGCAAAGAGGATGCACAAGGAAACTGCCCTTTGATGATTAATGGAAACAAAATATCACTGCTTTTATTAAAATAAGAGTTGAAACCAAGACCTGCACAGGGCTCACATGAAATAACATTCTACCTTAGAAACATCTTTCACCTTTGTTTCCAATTGCCAGCTCAAGTTGTCCCCTGATTTGCTGAAAATTGCCAGTGTCCCACGGAATACTGTGTATCTTTGTCATTTACTCTACCACCTGAAATTTCACCTGGAGACCTGACTCTTCCCCTGTAAAGCCAGGTGTTCCCACAGGATATCACAGCTCTTCCTTAGAGCCTAGGTGGTCAGGGAGCAGCCCCCATGCCCACCTCCTCCATTCAAACGGAATGAGTACATGGACATCTGTATTTATTCCATACCACAAAAATGATAAGAGTGAAAAAAGGTACTCACCATTGGCTTGTGATTGGGGAAAAATGTTTGCTCCACAAGGGGGAACTTCTCAGGACCCAGGGAATGGAAGATCTTAATGAGCTGAGAGAACTAGGACAGAATATGACAGAACACTGGTCAACCACTATTACCTGGTATGGAGAAATATCCCACTGGATCCCAGGCCTCAAACACCTATCTGCTCTAGTAGCTGGCTCCCTGCCCACAGGATAAAGGCCAGGTCTTTGAATGGACATTTGTCCTCTCCAGTCTCCTCTGTCATCCACCTTGCTCAGCAGCCCTGGGAGCTCATTCTGTGCCCAGCACTGTACTCGACAGCGTACACAGCTATATGTGTTCAGGGGCAACACACTGAACACGTGAGACCAGGTCTGGAGGAAAGACAGCCTGTGGGCAGATGGCTGAGATAATAACATCTTGCTAGAGGGAAGTGAGGGGCTTGTGGGACCTGGAAGAGGGACAGACAGGGGGTGAGGATGACTTCAGGAGCAGATGATGTAAGAGAAGGAGGAAGGGCATTCCAGTGTGCAGTGAAACAGCTGTGTGCTAGAGATGCTCAGTGGACAAAGAGCTGGGAATTCACCCATCAAGCAAAGGGAGCTGTCAGTGAACAAAAGCAGGGAAGAGTAAGGTAGACTCTGATCAGAAAGAAGGAATCAGGTGCAGTGTAAGGCCTAATGTGGATGCCTAGTGGCTAGAAGAGGAGCTGTCTTGTGCCAAACTGACTTTGGGGTAAACTCAATACTGAGAGCTCACACGCAAAGAACAGATAACTTAGGAACTCTCTGCATCATGCCAGGATTGGAAGATTCTTGGGCTGTAGCCTGCCGCTGTGGTGCAACATGCTGCCAATTTAATAGGCTTGAGGGACCTCAGAAATATGAGAAATGATGGGAGGGTCCCTCATTCTCCAGATAAGGAAACTGAAGTCCAGAGAAGGAGAGCAATTCCATAATCAAGTTAGAGTTTTGGAGAATGTCCAGCTTCACTACTTACTACTAGCGACGTAAGTCTCAATTTCCTCTTCTGTCCAATGGAGATATTAGAAATACCTACTCATCAGGGTAGTTTGAAGATTAAATATAATATGCATGTGAAGGGCTCAACACAGTGCAGTTAGTACTAATGAACTGTACTTGCAACCATCACCAAGGCTATGTGGGAAAACAAGGATGGTGAACTAATACCGCTGAGGACCCTTCCTGGGATGTTGTAGGCCTAAAAGCTTAGTCAGGGGAGAACGAGAAGGAGACCAAGGCCATAGTAAAAATGGTTAAAAATTATCCATATCTACTAAATGAATGCATACGTGCATTCAATAAATCCTGAGTGCCAGCTCTGCAGAGACCTTGTTGTCACCATGCTCAAAGAGTGAAAGCAATAGGGTCCCCCTCTTACCACTGACATTATTATAATGTAACACTGTACCATAACATGCTATAAAATATCTGTTAGGTAATAACTACAAGAAGGGGTCTGGGATCCAAGTTGTTTATTCAGTTGCTTTAAATAAAAAAGACTCCCTTCGTTACTGAGCCTCCCTGCTGGGGAATGGGTCCATTTCAGGGCCAGGAGGCCAGTCCCTGCTTCCCCCTTCCTTCTGAGTCAGGTTGGCCCAGCACCTACCACCCAAGGCTTGCTGCAGAAATTGTAGACTGAGTAGAGGGAGTTGACAGCAGGCAGCCCTCCATACTGGAGGCCGATGACCAGGCTGCGGTAGTCTTCGCCCAGGGCCATGCTGTAGGCATGCTGGCGGACAAGAATGAAGTCCGGCTTGAAGGATCTGCCAAGACAGGGACCAACAGCAGTGTTACATACTTGATGGGCTGATGGGACAATCAGGACACCAAGCCAAAGCCTGCTGGGATAGCACCTCAGTTCAGAATGGGGACAGGGTTGGGGAGTGGGGATGCGGAAGACCAGATGCAAACACACAGCAACTGCAAAGTAAAAGGACTGAAAACAATTCACACTTTGTTTTATTTCTTTTTAAGGCTGTTTTCTAAACTTTTTATACTGAACAAGTATTTAATTTGTAAATGGAAAAAAGAAAACATACCAAACAATTCAGTGAACATACTGTGGTTTTACTAGGCACTATGGCGGATACACAAGTTACCGAATCCTCACTATTACCCTGGGATGTGGGTGCCGCTGCCGTCAATTCCATCTCACAGACGAGCACCTGGAGGCTCAGGAAGACCAGGTCACTTGCTCACAAAGACAGACTGCAGGTAAATGGCAGGGCCAGGGCTGCACTGCCTCATGGCCCTGGGTCACAATGATGATGCAGCGCAGTCTCCTTCTAGTGTGTCTTCAACACGTCTTGTCCCTTTCAAGTGGCAACCTCTGGGGAGCAGCAAGAGTAGTGATGCCATGGCTTGAGAACATGCCAGGCTCTGCCAGGTCCCTCTAGAGATAAGATCCTGACTGAAGCTCACAAGCAGACCGGGGTAAGGTCAGCACAATTTCCAATTTACAAATGGGAACACAATGCAAGTCAGAGATGTTGTGAACTTCCCCAAATCACAAAGCTGGGAAGCAGGAGAGCCACGTTTGAACACAGGTCATCTGACTCCAAGTCCACATTCTCTACCCTCTGTCACACGGCTCCAGGTAGATTCACACAGTGTTTCAGTCACACTGCCAAGGATCCACCTGTTTCTGGATTCCTCACTTCTAAGTCCAGAGAAAGTCAAGAATCACAGTAGGTAGGTGGTTTACACTTAAAATGGTGTGATCCATCTGACTCATCCAGACACAGACACTTAGCTTCAAATAAACTGTAGTTCTTTAAAATAATTCAAATATAAATTAAAATAACCCTCAAAGGGAAAAGACTTGCCCCCAGGGAAGACACTTTTTGAATTGCTCTGAGCTCAGGCCTTACGGTGCCTGCCCCCAGGATCAGGGTCATTACGAGAACATGTTGAAGGAATGAATGATGTACATAAACATCACATCCCATTCCCAAATAAAAGGGCAAGGATGTCCCTGGCTAAGCTGTAACTGATCCTGAAGGTGGCCATGTGTACGGTGACATCCGAGTGTGGGTGCACAGAAGCAGGCAGTGATGTCGCTGTGGTTAGGGTTGGGGTTGGCTAGAACCTTGGAGCTGCTATGCCTACATCCCTGCTGCATTCTTAGAGATGAACTAGTCCCACCAGTGCATATTACAGATGGGGAAACGGAGCCCTGTAGCCAGGCAGTGACGTGTCCCAGGTCACCTAGCAATACCACGGCACAGGAGGAGCTTGTAGCACATCCCTTCTTTCCTCCTGCCTCCCCACCCTTTGCCCTACACTCTGCAGGGTCTCACAGCAGCAGACATGGAAAGAGGGGTGAAGAGGTGTGTCTGTCTCTAACAGGGATCCAGTGACCAAAGGGAGCCCTGATTTATAAGCACTTTCTACTTTTAGATGATTTTAAAAATAATATATGCTCATTGTGCAAATAAAAAAACAAAAAAAAAACCCAAATCACCCTTGGAAAACAGAAAGAAACAAAATTATCTGCAATTCTCAACACAGAGAAAATTCTAATAACCTTTAGAATAATAAGCACATATTATTTGTGTTTTCTTATGTGTACATTATGACTCAATAATCTATTTTATGTATATAATACTTATAATTGATTTTATGTTTTCTATTAATTATGATTTTGCTGTTTTCCACATATTATAGGGTATTTTCCCTATCAAAATATCTTCAGAAGTATCATTTATAATGGCTTCCTAATAGTGCACTGAATGGATATACTATTAAGCCCACCAATCATCTATTATCATCAAGTAGCCTCTTTCCAATATTTCACACATGCACATCTTTGCACACAAATTGACCTCATTTAAAATTATTTCTTTAAGATAATGTCTAAGTGGAACTGTTGGGTGAAAGGGTATGAACTTTTTTTAAAGGTACTCAGAAAACCATCCCTTTTTAAATGTGTACATCACCAGGGCATATGACAGTGTCTGTCTCACTGCAGCCTCACCAGTTCAGCAGTTTTTACAAAATACATTTTTCAATTTGATAAACCATGTCCCTCTAAAGATACCCTGCACCCCATTTCTGTTTCAGTTTGCACTTTTATGCTTTTAGTAAGATTGAATACTTTTAATTACCATATTTACTTTCTTTACATAGAAGTCTGCTCACATCTTTCCTCATTGGAAAAAAAAATGGGGTCTCCCGGTTTCCTCATGGACATGAGCTCTGATGGGGCCTGCATCTGTCATGTGTGGTAATGTTTTTACTAGTTGATTGTCTTTTTATTTATGACTGTGAATCTTAACAAAATATATGAACACATTGCCCATTCCCCTTGAGTCTCTCCCTCTTGCTTTTGGTCTCTGCTCTGAAGCTCCAAGGGTCCCCTGGGGCCCCGGGTCTG
Source organism: Oryx dammah (assembly GCF_014754425.2). Lineage (NCBI taxonomy): Eukaryota > Metazoa > Chordata > Mammalia > Artiodactyla > Bovidae > Oryx > Oryx dammah. Next base: position 46,877,696 of record NW_024070213.1, on the reverse strand, counting down.
ACAGCGCGACACGCCCTCTTCCCAGCAGTGGTTTCTCTCCCAGACAACAGTGCTAGCACACTTGGGGCCTCACTCGGGGGACTCCACTCTGCTCTGGGAGGAATTCAGTCTTGCGCTGGCCAAAATCCAGTGGCTTGTCTCGGGATGCTCCAACTCTAGTCCCGGATATTATGGTGCTGTCTCTCTAGAGCACCTAGAACTCACCGCTAAACCAGATCTCTCTTACTCTTTGAAATAAAGTAGTAGCAACCTCTGCTTTATCTTCCAGGATTTGAGAATCTACCTCAAGCTTCCATATTCCAAGTGCTCTTTTAAAATTATACATCAGCTCCATGCTCAAGGGCTTCCCTGGTGGGTCAGAGGTTAAAGCGTCTGCCTCCAATGTGGGAGACCCGGTTCCATCCCTGGGTCGGGAAGATCCCCTGGAGAAGGAAATGGCAACCCACTCCAGTACTCTTGCCTTGAGAATCCCATGGATGGAGGAGCCTGGTAGGCTACAGTCCAAGGGGTCGCAAAAAGTCGGACACGACTGAGCGACTTCACTTCACTTCCATGCTCAAAACCCTCAGAAGGCTTCCGTCTTTCTGATGACAAATGCTCACCTCCTTACCTCGGCTACAAAGCCCCTGCCTGCCTCTCCATTCTCATTTCTACTTTCCTCTTCCCTCACCTCCACCAAGGGCGTCCCAGCAGGCGCTGGTGGTAAAGAACCTGCCTGCCAATACAGGGGATGTAAGAGTTGTGGGTTCAATCCCTGGGTGGGGAAGATCCCCTGGAGGAGGGCATGGCAACCCACTCCAGTGTTCTTGCCTGGAGAATCCCATGGGCAGAGGAGCCTGGAAGGCTACGGTCCACAGGGTCATAAAGAGTTGGACACAACTGAACTGACTTAGCAGCAGCAGCACCTCCACCAGAACCACACTGACAACTGCTCCTCCCTTTAATTTCTTTTCCTGGAGGCTCTTTTCCCAGATGGTGTGTGGCTGCCTCATTCTTGTCACTTATTGGCTTAAATTCATTTCCTGAAGGACACCTGTCCTGTTAGCTCTACTGAAATTTTCCTCAACCCTCATATTGCCCTATTTTCTTCACAGCTCTTATGACAACTGTATTTCTCCGGTTTATATATTTAGTTGTTTATTGTCTGTCTCTTCCCTCTAAAGATGTCAGCTCAATGAGAACAGGGGACCTGCTCAGGTCCTTATCAATAATTTTAAACGAATGATGAAGTTAATGAATGCACGTACACATGAAAGAAGGAGGGCCTCCCAGGTGGCAGAGCGGTAAAGAATCCCACAGTGAGGAAGATCTGGCTTGGATCCCTGGGTTGGGAAGATCCCCTGGAGGAGGGCCAGGCAACCCACTCCAGTGTTCTTGCCTGGAGAATTCAGTGGACAGAGGAGCCTGGCAAATACAGTCAATGGGGTCGCAAAGAGTCAGACACAACCAAGTGACTAACACTACCATTATGAAAGAATGAGTGAATACGAAGCAGAAAAAGGAACGATCTCTTTCCTTGTGATCCTAGAGAAGAGAAATAGGATTGATGGCCAAAGTAGCCAGGAAATTAACACGTGGCCCCTAATAACCAGCAGGCTGCCTTACAATGAGTCCTGTGTTCCTGGAGGTACATTAGCATCACAAAGAAAGTTTTAACCCTAGGAAATGCAAGTTGGACCCCATGACTGCTTAAGATCCTCAGATACAATATGTGAGAAATAAACACTCTCCATGAGTACTATATCAGAGCAAACCAGGCATGTGTCCCAGTTCAAATTCTGCCACTGGCTGCTGCACAGAATGCACAGTGTCTTCCACACAGCCTGAGGTTTGATAGAAGGTGAAAAATTAGAGACACCAGCATGCAGTTCCTCCCTTCACACCCAGCACCCAATGTTTTCTGTCCAGTCAGGGAATAGCCACGTCCTGCATGTCACCCCACCATCCAAGGATGTAGTCAGTAGTTTCAGGCCCTGACAGTGGGCCAAGCACCCCTGTAGAGGCTGGAAATCCTAGGATGATTGGGACATCATTCCTGCTTTCACAAGACTCACAGTCCAAGAGGAGGTGGGTGCAATGCTAAAGGATAAGGATTTGCTAAAAGAACAAATGAAAAAGTGAGTGAGTGAAACAACAGAGGCAAATACAAAACACTAAGGCGGGCCAACTCTCCCTGGGGAGTGTGTGGATGAGTGTGTGCCGGAGGGCTCGGGTCAAGAAAGACAGGTAGGGGTTTGTCACATGGACAGGGCTTTAAGGGTTTCCAGGTGGAGGGAACAGCACCTGCAACTGAAAGCGGGGACTCCTGAAGTGAGAAGATAGTGGTCTGGGATCGGTTTTATCTGCTCAGTATACTTCTCTTTGGGGGTGAAATAGACTCCATGATAAAATTCTCTCCAATCAAAGAACTGTGTTCCTCTGGGCAGTAACTGGTCTAATGATTGCATTGCTGATGTCAAAAGGGTTGTCACAATCCTCCTTTAGTGGCCAGCTAAGCTTGACACTATTTTCCTGCTGACAGCATTTTCCTGCTCCATGAAAGGACCCCACCTGTAACAGGGCGATCAAGCCTGTCTGCCTCACTGAGCCCCTGAATCCTCCTGAGCCTGACACTGGAGCCGTCTGGATCTTCTGAGTTACTTGCACTATTGGTGGTGGTTTAGTCACTAAGTCGTGTCCGACTCTTGCGACCTCATGTAGCCTCCCAGGCCCCTCTGTCCATAGGATTCTCTAGGCAAAAATACTGGAGTGGGTTGCCATTTCCTTCTCCAGGGGATCTTCCCGACTCAGGAATTGAACTCGGGTCTCCTGCATTGCAAGCAGATTCTTTATCAACTGAGCTATGAGGGGATCTTCCCACTTGAGCTATTAAGTATTCTATTTTGCCTACAATGGTTTAAATTGGGTCTGGTGCTTGCCCTCACTATTGCTCTGACTGGTATTGGGAGGAAGTGGCAAAGTCTGCAATTGGTTACATGGCAGGAGTATAAAGTCTGATGAGGTGATGGCAAGAGATACGGTTGGGTAAACATTCCCAACAACTCTTGTGAACCCCTTCCTGCTCTTCTGCCTCCACAGGCCCTCTGGGCACATGCCCTGTGTCTTTCATGCTTGAGCAAGAAGGCCTCCTTCAGTCCCACACAAGCTGGCACATCCTGGCTAGAGGCTGTACCTGGGTTTTATTATTCTTTAGACTTAAATGAGCTATGTTATATGGGTTTCTGATCCTAGGTCTGTTCTCAGAAGTGGCATTCGACGCTGGAGAGGAAATCAAGGACAACATACAATTAAATGGTAGAGACGGGACAGGTGATGCACTGCTGGGAGATTACCAGGTGCTCCAGGCAGTGTCAAGAAGTGGGGGGCCAAAGGCTGAGTCACTTTTCATCACTGGAGAAGCATAATAATTCCCTCAATATGCAGAAGCCTGCAGTGGCCAGAAAAGATTTCGACTGGGCTTTGCCTGTGGCGTAAGTTAATACACAAAAGCCTCTTTATTCTCAGCCACCTGACTGCTATTTTGTCACAGTTGTTTTCTGAAAGAGCCAGGCTGACTAAGGGACAGTGTTGCTAACTTTGGTCACATGTTGATCCATCAAAGCCAGATGTGACCCCAGGCATGCCTGGGAAGGCTCTGGACTTCTGATATCTGTGCCCACCAGCAGAGACTTCAGGTGTCCTAAAAACTTCTCCCACTTCTCACACTCCTTCCCCATCCCCTTCCACCTCTAAAAATACCACCTCAGGTACCAAATCTGTGGGAAGGAAACCAAGAGAACTGAGCACACCAGCCATAACAGATGTCCTGAGGAAAAAAGCAGAGGGGAATCCACGCTCCTGAAGGCTATGGACCACTACTGCAGGAAGGGCAGAACAGAGATGTGCGTGCTAGGCAGATGCAGAGCCTTGAATGGGCCATCTGGAAGGGCTTTAGGAATTAGCGATGCTTCCCGCCAGCCCGAGAACTACAAGAAATTAGTCCAGGCCAAAGAGAAACGAGGTGTGGCCGACCAGGAATCTGGCGAGAAGCAGACAACAGGAGGCCTCAGTGGGATCGGGGGCAGGGGGGTGGCTGTGGGTGTGTGCACGGCAGCCGCCAGCCACACAGACTGCGGTGGGGGAGGCCCGGCGGCGCTTACACACAGCCAGCCTCTCTGTGAGTCTCGGGGCTCTCTTTGTAAACTACTAGATGGTGACTGCAGCCATGAAATTAAAAGACGCTTACTCCTTGGAAGAAAAGTTATGACCAACCTAGATAGCAAATCCAAAAACAGAGACATTACTTTGCCGACTAAGGTCCATCTAGTCAAGGCTATGGTTTTTCCAGTGGTCACGTATGGATGTGAGATTTGGACTGTGAAGAAGGCTGAGCACCAAAGAATTGATGCTTTTGAACTGTGGTGTTGGAAAAGACTCTTGAGAGACTCTTGGACTGCAAGGAGATCCAACCAGTCCATTCTGAAGGAGATCAGCCCTGGGATTTCTTTGGAAGGAATGATGCTGAAGCTTGAAACTCCAGTACTTTGGCCACCTCATGCGAAGAGTTGACTCATTGGAAAAGACCCTGATGCTGGGAGGGATTGGGGGCAGGAGAAGGGGACGACAGAGGATGAGATGGCTGGATGGCATCACTGACTTGATGGACGTGAGTTTGAGTGAACTCCGGGAGTTGGTGATGGACAGGGAGGCCTGGCGTGCTGCGATTCATGGGGTTGCAAAGAGTCAGACACGACTGAGCAACTGAACTGAACTGAACTGAGGAGGTTAATAAAACATAGACACGAGTTGCTGGAGGAAGGAGGCTTCCCCTTCTCCTTTTGAAGCCTCAGAATATCGGTCTCTTTGTCTCAGTCTCTTCTCCCTTTCATTTCAGAGATGTTCTTGTGACTCCACCCTTGCTCCATCCTTCTTCTCCATCACCCCGGGGATCTCACATGTTATGGGTTGAATTGTGTGCCCCCAAAAAATATATCAAAGTCCTGAGCCCTGTTCCTGGCTATGTGACCTGAATTGGAAACAGGTCTTAGCAAATTCAATCAAGTTAAGGTGTGGTCATACTGGAGTAGAGTGCCTAACCCAATGCCTAGATATTTTTAAGAGAAGACCAATCTGGATGCAGACACAGAGAGGAAGAGGAGACGCCATGTGACGATGGAATCAACAATTAGAGCGACGAGTCGACACGTCAAGGGATGTAAAGGATTGCTGGCAACACGTCAAGGGATATCAAGGATTGCTGGCAACAACGAGAAATGAGTAAGAGACAGTAATGGATCCTCAGCTAGATCCTTGAGAGGCAACATGGCCCTGCTGACACCTTGACCGCAGACTTCCTGCCTCCAGAACTGTGAGAGAATAAACTTCTGTTGCGTAAGCTGCCCAGACTCTGGCACTTAGTTATAGCAGCCTCAGGAAACAAATACTCTGCACATCCGCAATATTTCCTCTTTCTAGCAGCTTCCTGGCTTTCTTTCTTCTTTGCGTATCCATCCACAGTCCCCTCCTCACTTCCCAAAAACACAACCCTGACTCCAACAATAAGAAAACCTTTGCTTCAAGGCTGAAAATGAATGACAGTTAAGTAATGTTTACATAACTTTATGTAAAAGACTTAACAAATCAACACATAGATAAGGGTATGGAGATTTATTTGGGAGGATGTTCACCATAAGTGCTAAGCTGGCTATCTCTGAAGGGTGGGGTGGGAAATGGGGGGTTTTACATTCTCTTCAGACTTTTTTGTACTATCTGTATTTAAAAAAGAGTACAAAGCATTTTTACAACTATGAAAAAACAATGAGGTTCATCTTCATTTTGGAAAACAATGATAAATGTAACAATGATGTAACATCATGGAAAATGCTTATGGGACCATTTCACGTGACATAAAACAATAGAAAAGAGAATCTGTGTTATGACTAAAGTACCATAAACATGAAAAGACTGGAAGGGCAGCTGGAACATTGCTCATTCGTTAAGGTGGTGAGGCTACAGGTAATTTTGCTTTGAAAATTTCCATTTTTGTCATACCGTGGTTTGGGCATTAATCAAAATTTTGGTTGGCATAAACAAGTAACTAAAGGTAAAACAATCCCCTTCACTTGGGCTGGCAGCCCCTCCTCCACTCTCTCCCATTGCTACAATATTGCCTACGGCCCCAATTCCCACGTACCCATCTTCACCACCCTCTGCATCCAGCTGCCAGTCCCCTTTCCACCTTACTGAACTCACACTAAGGTCATTCCTAAAAGCCAAACTCCAAGATCAAATGCATTCTGCTATGTCCTCCCTTTCCCTGATTTCTGATAACAGCTAATGTTCAGTGAACCTCTATTCTAAGCCCTCCATGTATCTTCACTCATTCAAGCCTGACTCATTTAAGGAGCTGTTATTTTAATCTCCATTTTCCAGATAAGAAAACTGAGGCACAGAGTGGTTAAGGAACTTGCCGAGGTTCCACAGCTGTTGTTGGTAGAACCATGAGTCAAACCTGGAAGCTGCTGGCTCTGGAGAAGGGTTTCCCACTCTGCACTACTGACCTTGGACCTGGATGATTCTTTGTTGTGGGAGGCTGTCCTATGCATTGTAGGGTGTTGGGACCATCCCTGGCCTCTACCCGATAGAGGCAATAGCACCCCCAGGCCCAGCTGTGACAACTAGAAATGTCTCTAGACATTGCCAAGAGTTCTCTGGGGCAAATTCACCCTGGTCCTCTGCAGCGTGATTACCATCCGCCCTGCACTGAAGACGCTCTCCCCTCGCTTCCCAGCTGTTCCCTCTGGGCTCCTCACTGTGTCTTCTCCCCCAATTGGCTCTTTTCCAAGGCTCAAGGTTGGTTCCCTGCCCTGGAGAATTACCTCTATTCAGTGAGTTCACCCACCTTGTCCTCACAGGCAATAGTGGAAATGACTCCGATTTATAGAGCACCTCCTGTGCCCCAGGAGTCATTTAAAGGCTTTTAATTATGTTCTCTTTAATCCTCACAATGATCCTATAAGGCGACTATCAATAATCTTATTTTTCAAGAAATCATCACTAATTCATAAAAATATCAAATCACTATGAGCTGTATATATAAAATGAATATAATATTGTAAGTCAACTATACTTCAATTAAAAATAAATACAAATAAAAGTAAAGTGAAATCGCTCAGTTGTGTCCGACTCTTTGCGACCCCATGGACTGTAGCCTACCAGGCTCCTCTGTCCATGGATTTTCCAGGAAATAGTACTGGAGTGGATTGCCGTTTCCTTCTCCAGGGGATCTTCCCAACCCAGGGTTCAAACCCAGGTCTCCCGCATTGTAGACAGACGCTTTACCATCTGAACCACCAGGGAAGTCCGAAATAAAAACAAAGAAGGAATAATTTTTAAAAAGAAACTAAGGCACTGAGAGATTAAGCACAGTAAGAACAATTTCCACATGGACCAGAGTGCTTCAAAGTTGACGTGCATAACCAGTGTGTCACCAGCATCATCCTTATTACCTCAAATTCACCCTTCCTGGACCCTAAATCATCAGGCTCCCCCATTGTGGATCTCCTGACTTCTGTCAAAGCACCCCCAGGCTCACAGCAACCCAGGATCTATCACCTTGAAGTCATCTGTGGTTCTTCTCTCTGACCCCCCACGTAAGAAGCCACTCCCCACTCCGGAAGTGTCTAGGGTATTCTCCTATACCCAGCTCCCCTCTCTCACTCTGGTTTTCCCTCCCATTGCCTTAGGCTCAGGACATCTCAATACACCCTTATCTTCTAATCCCAGTCACAAGTCCCTCCTCTCACTCCTCTTTGAACCTCAGAATCCAGACTGTTGAACACCATGTCTGATGTGACCTCATGGTCTCTGTCCCAGGGATTCTCAAGCTAAATGCTAGCAGAAGCCAAGCAGGTAACATCAGGCCATGAGAGTGAGCCGTCTTTGCTAGCAGTATTCTCAGTGGCCTTTTTCTAACAGATACTCTCTTTGAAATTAAATGCACCAACAGTCTTCATTTCTATAATGCTCTCTCCAACCTCTTTTAGAAGCATCAGTTCAGTCCCTCAGTCATGTCCGACTCTTTGTGACCCCATGGACTGCAGCACACCAGGCCTCCTTGTCCATCACCAACTCCCAGAGTTCACTCAAACTCACGTCCATCGAGTTGGTGATGCCATCCAACCATTTCATCCTCTGTTATCCCCTTCTCCTCCTGCTTTAAATCTTTCCCAGCATCAGGGTCTTTTCCAAAGAGTCAGCTCTTCTCATCAGGTGGCCAAAGTACTGGAGTTTCAGCTTCAGCATCAGTCCTTCCAATGAATATTATCGACTGATCTCCTTTAGAATATACTGGTTGGATCTCCTTGCAGACCAAGGGACTCTCAAGAGTCTCCTCCAACACCACAGTTCAAAAGCATCAATTCTTCTACACTCAGCTTTTTTATAGTCCAACTCACATCCAAAAAGACTACTGTAAAAACCACAGCTTTGAGTAGACAGACCTATGTTGGAAAAGTAATGTCTCTGCTTTTTAATATGCTGTCTGGGTTGGTCATAACTTTTCTTCCTTCTTTTTAGAAGCATGCACGCCCCTTACTCTCTCTTTCATTTTCCCACTTTCAATAACGACTTGAACACTAGAAACGTTTCCTCTTCCTGTAGGAGAACACAACCTCTATGACAGACGGCAGCTAACGCAGGCCTCTGTGAAGAGCTGGGGGAAGTGGGCACTGGTGAAAATAGATAACAGCCTTTGCTCTAGCTGCTAAGCCCTCATAGGAACAAGGTCCCAGGTGGCCCTAATAACTTTCTAAAGAAGTCCAATTCTGGATATTTATAAGAAATTCTCAGTAATTTAAAGGCTGATGGCTCATAAACAAAAATTTTTTTAAAAATCATACACCAAAAATAAATAAAGCAGAACTGCTATGGGAAAAACTCCAATGAGACTCAAATCTCCACCTATGGAGGACAACTGTGACTCAACTCCAGCATGTGGTGGCCACATGGAAATCCTTGGTCAGTCTTACCAAATCCTCTGGTTTTCAAATGAAGCCAGAAACCTGCCTTTTATGTGAAGTCTTTTTGTGTAAAATCTTTCATTTAAAAAAAACATGGGGCCACATTGTATGTGCAGACCAAAGTTGTCTAGCTAAGACATATGACCTGAAAGCTAGTAGTGTATGGTCTCCAACGTGGGGAGGAAGGGTCCTCTCTCCCACCACCACCCTCATCTGCATTCCACTCCTGTACTAATCTTGAAATAATGGTTCCCTCCTGCCACTCTGCTGTTCAAACCCCTGGCAGCCTCACTGCCCACAGGCAGGAGCTCCTACTTCTTCCCCTGCAGCTCAGTGCTCTCCAGAAGGCGGCCTGGGCTTCCTTTTAGCTCTGTCTCCTCCTAGCTCCTAGAACATCCTTACATCAAGGCCCATGGCCCTGCTGCTCCCACGCTCATCCTCCTTCCATTCATACTGTGCTCTGTCCGTGCAACTCCCTCTGCCTAGGAAGTATGTCAGTTGCTCAGTCATGTCTGACTCTTTGCGACCCCATGGACTGGAGCCCACCAGGCTCCTCTGTTTATGGAATTTCCCAGGCAAAAATACTGGAGTGGGTTGCCATTTCCTTCTTCAGGGGGATCCTCCCAATGCAGAAATCAAACTAGTGTATCCTGCATTACAGGCAGATTCTTTACCATCTGAACCACCAGGGAAGCCCATGCTTAGGAAAGTGAAAGTTGCTCAGTCGTGTCCAACTCTTTGTGACTCCATGGACTATATGGTCCATGGAATTCTCCAGGGGATCTTCCCAACCCAGGGACCGAACCCAGGTCTCCTGCATTGCAGGCAGATTCTTTAACAGCTGAGTTGCAAGGGAATCCCATGCTTAGGAAACTGCCCCTCAAAAATTCCAATTCAGATTCTACCTCCTCATGATTCCTCCCCATCCTCCATTCCCATACCTTCAGGGTGTCTGGCTCACCTGAAAACTCCTCACACAGCATCTCCTAACTGCTCACATGTTGTGGTCTCCTAGTTAACTCTTCACTTGTCCAAGGCTACCTCTATCTGGGGGCAGGGTTCTTGCCCCGCCTTTGAAGTCTCTTCTCCACATTGCCCAGAGACATTTTTTATGGGACACACATCTGAGTGTGTGGTTTTAGAGGCTGTCTACTGTGTGCAGATTCAAGTCCAATTGCCATATCACCAACACACAATCCTGTGTCTGGTTTGATTTTAAAAGGTCTACTTCTCCAGCTCCACTATGGTCATCTCTGGTCACACGGATGCGCATGCTCAGACTTTGAGTTGTGTACAACTCTTTACTACCACATGGACTGCAGCCCACCAGGCTCCTCTGTCCATGGGATTCTTCAGGCAAGAATACTGGAGTGGGTTGCTGTGCCCTCCTCCAGGGGATCTTCCCGACCCAGGGATCGAACCTGGGTCTCCTGCATTGCAGGCAGATTCTTTTTTTTTTTTTTTAAGTATATGACAGTTTTTATTTAAGAACCTTTACTATATTGCAGTACATAATTTTCTCTAAGTTTTACAGATTTTGATATTCATATCTACATTTGCTTCTTATATCGAAGCACCAGTTGACAATTAAAAGTTCCTCAGCAATTTTTTTAAAATGAATTAATAGTGAATATTTGGTTCTATTGCAGCAGATTCTTTACTGCTGAGCCACCAGGGTAGCCTGGGTTGGTCACATGGATAATAATATGCACTCTATACTTCAACCCCACAGGACTCCAGAAGCCACGATCTGTCTCACCTTTGTAATTCAACACATACTTGGGGAAAACAAGGACAGCAGGCTATTCAGAGAGACTATTATGAAAATTAAGACTATCCTTCTTATTTAATATGATAAAAAGTGAGTCCAGGAATGTTCTTTCCCGTCTACCTGCTCTTACTGTTCTTTCAAAGCTTGGTCAATAAAATGTTCCTTGTAGAATAGGCTGGTATTATTTACTTCCTGGGATAAAAGTTAACCAACACACACACACACACACACACACGCATGCACACACGCACACACACTTTAAAAACAGTGAGGTCTCTGAATGACGAGGAGGTGGTATGTCTGTCTGTAATACCAAGCCTCTGAGAGCCCGGCAGGTGTCCAGTACTAGCAGGTGCTCAGGGCCATGCGTGTGGAATTGGGAGTGTGCTCCAACTTCCCTTCCCAGGTCCTGGCCCATCTAAAGTCAGCAGCATTTCAACAGCTACCAGGGACACTGCATCTCAAGACACCAAAAGAGCAGGGGTGGGTAGTGGGAAGCGAGGGCTGGGAAGCATGGGGCAGTCTAGTACCCCCTCTGCTCCTGACTTGCTGTGGGCCTCTGACACCTCAGCTTCTCCTCTCTGGGCCTCAGTTTCCTCACTGTACAGGACAGTTTGGCTAAATGACCTCCTAGGGCCCTGCTTCCAACTCCAGTCTTGGAACTGAGGCTTTTAACACCCACCTCTCTGTCGTATCTGCCTGAGTTCCGTTGTGATATCCTGTCACACAGCAGTAGTTTATGAGAATCAGAATCACTATTTGGTACTTGGTGAGTGGCAGGCACCCACATGGGTATTTTTAAGCTTTATCTGATTGAATCCTCACACAGAGCTCCTATGAAGTGGGTACTTGTCTTGGGTTGGGTCCCCTAAAAGTGGTGCCTGAAACAGTCTTCCAAAGCCTATGATCCATGGAGGAGGAAGGGTGTGCTCTTAAGCGGGTAAGTGGATGAGAGAAGCAGGACAGGAAGGGGAAGGGGCTGAGGATGGATGTAGTCATGGCTAAGGTCTAGCTTTGGCTGGATTTGTAGAGATTTCTGGAGCAGAGTCCCATGGAGTTATCCCATCTTGAGGAAAGTGGCTCAGCTTCTGTGTCCCCAGCATTAGTCAGTTACCAGCTCGGCTGATGGGAGAGGGAGAGGAAGGGTGGCAGAAGGATATAGCCTTTCGGATGTCTCAGGGATGCTAATACCTTAAGCCAAAGGCTCTGGAGAAGACCAGAGGTATAGCTGTTGCCATGGCACTCACAGCGTTGGGATTGTTGCACTAGCTGGCAAAGGGGGTCTGAGCAGACAACCACAGCATCTACACAGCACTATTATTAGCCCATTTGCAGATGGGAAAAACTGAGACCTGGAGAGGCTCGATGTGCTCTCTTGGTCACAGAACTATGAAATACAGAACTCTGTACCGTTAAGTATAAATCACATTTCCCATAAGCAGTCTCCACCCCTGTGGAGCAGGACCCATGGACCTCTGTCTCCTTGGCACCCAGAGTGGTTACTGCATCCAAAGGGTGTGAGGTGTGCTTAGGATGGCTGGGTTGGTAAGCTGCAGCTCTCCATGGCCATGGAGCCTCAGGTGGCATGTCTCTGTGAGGCAGGGATTCAGTCCTTACCCTCTGAGGGCCCAGGGGAGCACCCCACTCTCTGACAGCTGCCTGGGCTCCAGGCCCTGTCAGCAGCCTGCTTCTCCCCGGGGGTGGGCCTCCTGCCAGGCTGCCTCTGCGGGAAGGGGAACATTATTCATCAGGGAGATAAGGCAGCTGATGAGAGACGGGCCTCCAGGCAGCTGTTCCTCAGCAGGGTTGGAGCGGATGCCGGAGATGCACAGGGGAGGGGGCCAGGGAGGAAAGCCCATTGTGAGATAAAAAATGATGGCGTTGCTGAGGGGTGACGGGAGAGCACATTTCCAACCGAGACTGGGTCCCCAAGCCCTTCCCACAAATGTCTGTGCCTGGTGAACCCCATGTGTGCCTCTGATCAGGCTAACTACTCAACAGGCCAGGGGGTTCTATCAGCTCAGGCAGCAAAAGTGTCCAACTGGTGGGGGTGGGGTGCATAGTTCCCGTAGAGTTCTACCCCAAGCTAACTAACTGTTCACTGAAACAGACTTGGGGCCGAGAGGGGCTGAGTGCTTCAGGCCGGGCTACAGCCCTCAATCACTCATTTCCTGCCTCTAGGGTACTTAGGGCACCTAAGCCCCCTTCCTGCAGCTCCCCTGGGAGTCTCTTCTCTTAACGCTAGCCTGTACAGGGTGGAATTTTCCAGGCTGAGGAGCAAGCATGGGTGAGGTTACTTTCTGTGTTTTTTGAAAGGAGCCATTAAAAGGGACCCCAGGGGTTTCCTGAGAGAGAGAAAAGAGTTGGGTGGGTCCTCTCTGGAGGGAAATGGGCTCATCAGGGGCCCCGCTGACACACCCAGCACCTCTCCTGCCTCCTTCCATCACCTTCCTTTCTGACCATACTGTAGGGTTTTCTCAGAAGTCAGGCTCTCCCCTGCCCCATATCCTGTAGAGGACGTTTGCACATAGACCTCCTAGCTAACCTTTATTCTTCCTTAGCAGTCAGAACAGGGAAGAGTGCACAGAGAGGTCTTTAAAAGCAGCTATCATATGACGTCCAACTCTTTGTGACCCCATGGACTGTAGCCCTCCAGGCTCCTCGGTCCATGGGATTCTCCAGGCAAGAATACTGGAGTGAGTTGCCATGCCCTCCTCCAGGGGATCTTCCCAACCCAGGGATCGAACCTGTATCTCCTTTATCTCCTGCATTGGCAGGCAGTTTCTTTACCACTAGCACTACATGGGAAACCCACTTTATAAAACAAATGCAGCAGAATGTTGATTTGACAAGCAGAGTCATGAGCACATAAATAACAATAGTTAATGTTTATTAAGCACATAGTGTGTGTGAGGAAATTTTTTCTTTTAAAGAGCTTTACCTTAATTAATCCTGACAATTACCTGTAGAGGTAGTTTTTTTTTTTAAATAAGACAGAGAAACAAAAGGGTTAAGTCATCTCTCCAATGTCCCACTGCAGAGCCCTGAAGCCTGGCTCCTCACCACACCATCTCAATAAATGGGTGTTTGTTATATTATTCTCTGAACTTCTACTATGCTTAAAATAGTTTAGAACTGTTTTCTTAAAGGATCTGAAGTAAATATGGCAAAATATTAATATTTGTTAAATTTGTGTGTTCAACTTTATGCTTAAAATTATTGCAAACTTAAAAATATATGAATATTTCAAAAGGAAAAAAAAATCCTCAATGTTTCTACAACTTCTCCTCAGAAGACTGCTGGAGCCCCCTCAAACCTCCTCCCCAAAGCTCTCACACAATCAATCACATTAGTATTATCTTTCTGTGCTTTTCTCCATCCTGACTCTTATCACGTCCCATTCTAGTTGTGGATTCACTGTTCATTTCTCCTTCTAGGCTGTGAACTCCACGGGGGTGATGTTGGATTTTTACCTGCATTTCCAGGGCCTGGCTTCCTGCAAGGAAAATGTACATGCTCCATAAAATCATTTGATGAAGCTATACTGGGGGCTCCCGTGGATGATGACTGAGCGGCTGGTGGAAGGGAAGCTGTAGGGGGTGGAGGGCCAACCGTAGGCCCTGCCCTCCCAGCTGGAGACATATGGCAATAATTTCAGAACTATCACCCAGTCAGGGTTTCCAGCATAAGTGCTTCCAGCTGCACCTTCCATTGTGCACAGGAACTTCTTAAGACAGGATTCTGGCTGCTTCCAGCTTGGCTCACAGGCCTAATCTAAGAAGTGGAGGGCAGCTTTCGAGGAAGCCTATCTGGGTTTTACCCACTGGGTCTCCAGCTGTGACTCTCTGCTGATCTGGTGTTCATCAGGTGAACACTCTGCAATGTGGCTTTTTCACTCTAGCTCAGGAGTTCTCCTTCATGGCTGCATCTTGAAATCACCTGGGGAACTTTGAAAACTACTCACACCTAATCTTTCCCCTTCTTCTCCTACCCCTGGATATTCTGATATGATTGGCCCCAGGCTGACGTTTTTAGAAGCTTTCGAGGTGATTGTAACAGTTAGAGCTCCTGCTGGGTGCTAAAAAGACAGCTGTCAGCAGGTGAACTGCGATGACTTCATCATCAAGAGACATTACTGAGCATCTACTATGTGAAAGGACATTACTGAGCATCTATTATCTAAGAAGGAAGGAATTTGAGATCTCTTTCCCAAGAAGCAACTGTGTTGGGAGGAGAAATTACTTAGCCAGTGTTGGCATGCACAGATCACACAGCCAGCCTGGGAATGGTAAGGTCTTGGTACCCATTAGGTCCATGTAGGACATCACGGAAGATCAGAGGATAATTTCCTGCCGAGTCCATAAATACTTGTTGGACAAGAAAGCAAAGAGGGAACTACATCTACAATACTTAGGTATCTTTCCTCAAGGTTCAGCTGGTATGGACTTATTCTCAGCTGATATAAGTGAAGTCCCACCAGCATAAATACTTATATTCATGTCAACTAAGGAACATATCAACATGTAAAACCAGGTCTATCTAAACCTGGGAAACATTTCTAAGAATTCAAGTACCACTTCTAACAAATATCTAGCATTGCTGTTGTGTGGACTACTCTTTGGGGACCACTGGTTAAAGCCAATACCAGTTAACCATACATGAACTTATTTAATCCTTTCAATAGCCCCAGAAGTCAATTAGTAAATTGTTTAGGACATGGACTTTGTTTGAAGTCCTGGTTCCAACATTTAACAGCTGTATGATCCTAGATCAAATTGCCAACATCCGCTGGATCATCAAAAAAGCAAGAGAGTTCCAGAAAAACATCTATTTCTGCTTTATTGACTATGCCAAAGCCTTTGACTGTGTGGATCACAATAAACTGTGGAAAATTCTGAAAGAGATGGGAATACCAGACCACCTGACCTGCCTCTTGAGAAATCTGTATGCAGGTCAGGAAGCAACAATTAGAACTGGACATGGAACAACAGACTGGTTCCAAATAGGAAAAGGAGTCCGTCAAGGCTGTATATTGGCACCCTGCTTATTTAACTTCTATGCAGAGTACATCATGAGACATGCTGGGCTGGAAGAAGCACAAGCTGGAATCAAGATAGCTAGGAGAAATATCAGTAACCTCAGATATGCAGATGACACCACCCTTATGGCAGAAAGTGAAGAGAAACTAAAGAGCCTCTTGATGAAAGTGAAAGAGGACAGTGAAAAAGTTGGCTTAAAGCTCAACATTCAGAAAACTAAGATCATGGCATCTGGTCTCATCACTTCATGGGAAATAGATGGGCAAACACTGGAAAAAATGTCAGACTTTATTTTTTAGGGCTCCAAAATCACTGCAGATGGTGACTGCAGCCATGAAATTAAAAGACGCTTACTCCTTGGAAGGAAAGTTATGACCAACCTAGATAGCATATTGAAAAGCAGAGACATTACTTTGCCAACAAAGGTCTATCTAGTCAAGGCTATGGTTTTTCAGGTGGTCATGTATGGATGTGAGAGTTTGACTGTGAAGAAAGCTGAGTGCCGAAGAATTGATGCTTTTGAACTGTGGTGTTGGAGAAGATTCTTGAGAGCCCCTTGGACAGCAAGGAGATCCAACCAATCCATTCTAAAGGAGATCAGTCCTGAGTGTTCATTGGAAGGACTGATGCTAAAGCTGAAACTCCAATACTTTGGCCACCTCATGCGAAGAGTTGACTCATTGGAAAAGACCCTGATGCTGGGAGGGATTGGGGGCAGGAGGAGAAAGGGGCAACAGAGGATGAGACGGCTGGATGGCATCACGGACTCGATGGAGTCTGAGTGAACTCTGGGAGTTGGTGATGGACAGGGAGGCCTGGCGTGCTGCGATTCATGGGGTTGCAAAGAGTCGGACACGACTGAGTGACTGAACTGAACTGAACTGATGATCCTAATACTAGTTAAAATTTCTGTGCCTCTGTTTACCCATCTGTAAAAAAGGAAGGTGACAATGATGATGATATGTACCTCATATCCAGGAGGACCGAATCTACCAACACAGGGATGCCAGTGTCTGGCACACAGTGAGCCCTGACAAATGGTAGTCATATTAGCTAATCACTGGGGCTGACAGGTAAGCAGCACTTTATTTGTGAGATAGGCCAAAGTTTCCATAAATACTTTTTTTTATTGCTTCAGCATCTTGAAAACAGACCATCTCATGTATATGAGACCACATGCAGCAGCCCTGCTACAAACCCACACAATCCCTGATGCTTTTGCCCCAAGACACTGGTTTTGTAGCCATTTCCATGTTGTTCATCCACCACTACTCTGTATACTCTCTTATCCCATGATCACTTACTGTCCTCAGCAGGCCCATCTATGGTGGAAGTTCTGTTTAGTCCTTTCCTATACACAGTCCAGCAATGAACTTCATATGTTTTTCCATGACTCCTTTTTTCAAAGTCTTCTGTATACTGTTTTGACTCTTGTATTTCTACTCAGCATATCTTGGAAATCATTTCATATCAGGACAAATGGTATTGATCAGTATCTCATTATAAGGCTCTACCCTAATTTACTTAACCAATTCCCTACAGATCAACAGTTAGGTTTTTTCCTAATCTTCAGTGGTTAACAAACATTTTGAAGAATGAAACTAATCTTAGCATTCACATAATGTATAACATCAACTGCCTGCCATGAATTTTGAATGTACTGTAGTGCATACAACGGCTTATAAGAATTTTATGCACCTGGAATTGGGTGCAAAAAAGCATTTGACATTATCTACTTATATATTATGTATGCAAGAACATATAAACATATATTTGGCTGCAAATCACAGCGATGACCAAAGCAATAAAGGAAACGTATTATTCACATTACTGAGATGGGGAGTCCGGGGCAAGGGAATCAGAGGTTCACTGTCATCCTTAAGGACTTAAATGTTTCATGTCCTTCTACTTCATATTCTCAGGGACTTTTGTCCTCATACAGTCCCTTCATATCATCAGTGAGTCACTGTAGCTCCCAGGTTCCCACTCTAATACCTTTGAGAAAAAGCCCCTTCCCTCTGTTGCTTTTAAGAAGCTTGGTAGTTTCCAGCATCCCCTGGCAGGTACCTCTCTGACCTCAGTGGTCAAAGCTGCATCTCAGACTCTGTCCTAAACACATGTCTCCCAGTGGGAACAGAATGATCACAACTGCCTGAAACAAATCAAGATTCATCTGCTGGCACTAGAGGGGGCCTATGCTTCCCTGAAGTACATGGCCAAGATCTGGATAAATGCAGGATTTACGAGGCAAGAAAGAAGGCAATCAAAGAACAGTACACACACACCTGAAGCCTTCATCTTCATGGATGGCCATACATTGTTCTTTTAAAGAGCTTGCTCGTAGGATTATGTGTTTTAAGAGAACAACATTGTGCATTTACTCTGACGCATATGGATAAATTTTAAAATGCAATGATAACTCTTAAAATCTGTTATAAGGCTTTTAACAAAGTCTGGCAGATCTAGTGGTACAAGGAACTCCTGACTTGGAATGAGAAAACACAAGAGCGAAACTCTGCCACTTCTGACCCACAGAGACTGTGAGATAACAAATACCTATTATGTTACATCAGTAAGTTTGTGGTGGTTTGTTACCAAGAATAGAAAACTAATACATATCTCTCAATAGTTCATTCCTTTTCATCACTGAAAAGCATTCCGTTTCATGGGGATACTACATTTTGTTTATCCACTCATCAGCTGATTTGGGTTGTCTCTAGTTTGAAGCTATTATGAATGCAATTGCTATGAAAATTCTTGTATAAGTCATTTAGTAGACATGTTTTATTTCTCTTGAGAAAAAATGTAGTAGGAAAATAGTTGGATTATATGGTACATATATATTTAACTTTGTAAGAAAGAGCCAAACTATTTTACAAAAAGGTAGTACCATTTTATACTCCCATTGGTAGTTTTTGAGAGTTCCTGTTGCTCCATATCCTTGCCAACAGCTTGTATTGTCAGGCTTTTTAATTTGATATCTCATTAGAGTTTTTATCTGCATTTTCCTGATGATTAATGATGTCTGGCACCATTTCATGTGCTTATTGGCTATTTTCTATACATTTGCTTTTTTCAAATGCCTGTTTAAATATTAAGGAGTACTGCCATCCCATAAGATTGTTTCAATGAGGTACCACAATGAGGTACTATTTCATGCCAGTCAGAATAGCTGCGATCCAAAGTCTACAAGCAATAAATGCTGGAGAGGGTGTAGAGAAAAGGGAACCCTCTTACGCTGTTGGTGGGAATGCAAACTAGTACAGCCACTATGGAGAACAGTGTGGAGATTCCTTAAAAAACTGGAAATAGAACTGCCATATGACCCAGCAATCCCACTGCTGGGCATACACACAGGAATCAAAAGAGACACGTGTGCCCCAATGTTCATCGCAGCACTGTTTATAATAGCCAGGACATGGAAGCAACCTAGATGTCCATCAGCAGATGAATGGATAAGAAAGCAGTGGTACATATACACAATGGAGTATTACTCAGCCATTAAAAAGAATACATTTGAATCAGTTCTAATGAGGTGGATGGCTTCCCTGGTAGCTCAGATGGTAAAGCGTCTGCCTACAATGCGGGATACCTGGGTTCAATCCCTGGGTCTGGAAGATCTCCTCGAGAAGGAAATGGTAACCCACTCCAGTATTCTTGCCTGGAAAATCCCATGGACGAAAGAGCCTGGTAGGCTACAGTCCATGGGGTCGCAAAGAGTCGGACATGACTGAGTGACTTTCTTTCTTTCACTTTTTTCAATAAGGTGGATGAAACTGGAGCCTATTAAACAGAGTGACGTAAGCCAGAAAGAGAAACACTAATACAGTATACTAACGCATATATATGGAATTTTGAAAGAAGGTAATGATAACCCTGTATGCCAGACAGCAAAAGAGACACAGATGTATTGAACAGTCTTTTGGACTGTGTGGGAGAGGGCGAGGGTGGGATAATATGGGAGAATGGCATTGAAACATGTAAAACATCATATGTGAAACGAATCGCTAGTCCAGGTTTGATGCATGAGACAGGGTGCTGGGGCTGGTGCACTGGGATGACCCAGAGGGATGGGATGGAGAGAGAGGTGGGAGAGGGGTTCAGGATGGAGAACACACGTATACTCGTGGCGGATTATAGTCAATGTATGGCAAAACCAATACAATATTGTAAAGTAAAATAAATAAATTAATTTAAAAAAAGAAAATAATACATATATAATGTGGTTGATATTTAATAGACACCAAATAAAAGAGAGTTATTATTTCTGTACTTTTTAAGAGGCAGAGTTCTAGAAGTCTATAAGAAGCCCACAGAATATACTTTAAATAATATATCCTAGATCCCTGTCCTGAAGAAGGAGGGGAGGAGAAAGAGAGAGAGGTAACAGAAAAGAGAAGATGGAGCAAGAATGCAAGAGCCCTCAGGATCTGAGCTGGAAGACTTCAGGGGCAGGAGGTACTGCTTGGTTTAGGAATGATCAGGAGTTTTGCCTTAGAGATACTGAGGTTGAAGGGAAAGCTGGCATCCAAGTAGCTTCATTGCAGAGCTTTAAACTAGGGTGAGTGCTGAGAGCCTAGCCCTGCCAGACCTGCCATCTAAAAGGGTGCCAAACGCCTCTATTTAAAGCAGCAGAGATCTGAAGCATTTCGTTAGCCCTACAGTCACTGGGGGTTGGGGAGCTGGAGAAGACAGCTAAGCATGTGCGAGGGGACATTATGGGAAAGCTGGAACAACTCTCTATCAGCAATGCTAAAATTAGCACATGTCCCTCCTCACTGCTCCTCCAGCATCACCTCAACTTTCTCACCTTTACCCCAAGATCCATTCCTGGGCACTAAACACCCTTGCTATAGGGGGCCTTGAAACCTTGATTTTCTAAAGCCTCTGAAGAAGGGTAAGGGCAGTGACTGTGTCCAGCAAGTTTCTAAGGGCTAAATCTCTATCCCCATCAAAGAAGAAAATTTTATAAGGATTTTTCTGTTAATCAATATGACATGTGCTTTTTTAAATAAGATACCAACATCACAGCAACATATAAAGAACAGGGTAAAAGTATGCAGTAGTCCCAAGGTTCAGAGATAATATTTATATCCCAATAGTTTCCTTCCATATTTTCAACAAGAAAATACATATATTTCTAAATAAAATGGAAATTATACATCCATGCCATCCTATAATCTTTTTTCAATTACTATTCCACAGAGATCTTTTTTTGCTAAAATGTAAATATGTAGATGAGATGGCTGGATGGCATCACTGACTCGATGGACATGAATCTGAGTGAACTCTGGGAGTTGGTGATGGATGGGGGGCCT
Organism: Oryx dammah; assembly: GCF_014754425.2. Taxonomy (NCBI): domain Eukaryota; kingdom Metazoa; phylum Chordata; class Mammalia; order Artiodactyla; family Bovidae; genus Oryx; species Oryx dammah. Next base: position 46,856,569 of record NW_024070213.1, on the reverse strand, counting down.
GGCGTGCTGTGATTCATGGGGTCGCAAAGAGTTGGACAAGACTGAGTGACTGAACTGAACTAAGACCTTTTTATTTATTACATATTATCTTGGTGTCTATCTAGATTTTTAAAAATTATTACATTCAGTCCTGGGAAGAATGTCTATCTTTTTGAATTTTTAAAATTTTTCCTTACCTAAAGCCTTTAGTAGGGAACTTAGAGGGTCAAAGACTATAAACATTTAAAATTATACTGGCCTCTGGAAAACTTGTGTCCCCGGTGACTCAGTGGTTAAGAATTTGCCTTCGATGCAGGAGCCACAAGAGAATATGGGTTCAAGCCTTGCGTCAAGAAGATCCCACGGAGGAGGGCATGGCAACCCACTCCAGTATTTTTGCCTGGAGAATCCCATGGACAGAGGAGCCTGGTGGGCTACAGTCCATAGGGTCACAAAGGGTCACACATGACTGAAGTGACTTAGCATGCACGCTAAAAAACTTATATTAATTTTTGCTTTTATCAATAGTGTATTGGAAAGCCAGTCTCCTCTACCCTTCACAACATGAAGTCAATCCTTTAAATCTTTCTGATTCTAAAAAAAAAATGTCTCCTGGTTTCCTCCATGTTTTCTTTGGTAATTATTGAAATTTAACATCTTTTCACCTAGTGTCCACAGGTCATTTCTTCTTTTTAGTGAAGAAGATGTTTATGTTTACTTACAGTGGGATATTCATCTTTGTTGATTTATAAGAACTAGTTACATATGAGGTAGTAATCCTTTGCCATATTTTCAGTATTTTCTCCAAAATTTTTATGTCTCTGAGAAGGCTTTTCCCCCCCAAGGGAACTGTAGTGGTAGCCAGGAGTTGTTCTAACTTTCCTGGCTCTTACTCCCATTGGAGTAAGATGTATTAAAGCTTCTTTGTAATTCCTGGGGTGAAAGGAAGCTAACACCACTTGAAATCCAGTCTCTTCTAAGTGTGTGTGTCTTCCTGTCCTGTGGAGGGTGGAATGCTGGGAACTTCTTTCCCTGACTTCCTTGCAGCTAAGATTTTGAATATAAAGCAGATTTGACTAAATGAAGCCCTTGCTCAACTTTGAAGAGCAGAAGTGAGCTGCTCTTCCTCAGCCTGACTCTTTTTGAGCTGGGACATCAATCTTTTCCTGCTTTTGGACCTGAATTTAGGCTGGAATTCACACCGTAAGTTTTTCTACTTTTCCATTCTTTGAATCAAGGTGGAACTATACTATCAGCTTTCCTGGGTCTGCAGCTTGATGACTGCAGATCTTGGACTTCCCAGATTTCATAATCATGTAAGCCAATTCCTTGTTTTATATGTAAGTGTACAATATATATTTATATATACAATATATATTTATAGATACAATATTTATAATATGTTGTATGTATTATAAAATGAAATATATTATATTTGAAAGTGTTAGCCACTCAGTCGTGTCTGACTCTTTGCAACCCCATGGACTGTGGCCCGCCTCTGTCCACAGAATTCTCCAGGCAAGAATACTGGAGTGGATAGTCAATCCCTTCTACAGGGGATCTCAATATACAAAATATTTATGGATTCCTCCTATTGGTTCTGTTTCTCTGGAGAACCCAGACACTGGGGTATTGAACCTGAGAACAAAATGCCAACATTTTAAGGACAAGTGACAGAAAGACAAGAAGAGCCTGAATGCTTGACAGCAACTTCTCTTACTCTCCCCACCTGGAACACCTAGATCTACATCCTTATTATGTGAGAAAAAGAAAGGTCTTTACTGCCTGCACTGCTACATGTTAAGTTACCTGCAGTGAAAACATTCCTGACCCACCCAATTATCTCACATCTCTAAGCCTCATTTCCCCAGGTTACACAATGAGAAAAAAAACAGAGAAGGGAATGACCTTAAATAAAACCCACAGGCATGTCCCAGTGCTTCCTGGCTGCCGGGCTCTGAGCTTAGGGCTCCAGGACAGGCAGCAGACTTGGTGCCTGAGAGCAAGGACTCGGGCCAGGTCACCCGGCTCAGAAGCCCAGCTTCACCCCTCACATACACACACAGAAGCATTTCTTAGCCACTCCGCGTGTCATCTTCCCTGCTTTTAAAGTAGTGATCCTAACAATATGTTCGATAAGAGTTGCTAGAAAGATTAAATGAATTAATCCATGTAAGGCACTTAGAACATTATCTGGCATGTATAAAAATGCTCAATGAACATTACTCATAGCTAAAAATTAGACATGGGTCAGCTCTTGGGCGTTTAGAGTCTAGCTTGAATATCAAGAAATATAGACATCTGAATATGACTCAAACTTTAAAGATGTACATTCATGATTGAAAAAAGGGAAAATTTTTCTTTCATTCTTAAGTAAACTGAGTACCTTCTTATCACAAGATATAGGTTAAGAGCTGCCTTCAAGGAAGATTTAGATAAATTAGTGGATGACAAAACCATAATAATATGTCAAAGAAAGAAGCAAAGTATTTTGGGATCACTCCGGGATTTGAATTAATTGTACTAACATGAAAGTGAAAGTGTCAGTCACTCAGTCGTGTCTGACTCTTTACAACCTCATGGTTGTAGCCCACCAGGCTCCTCTGTCCATGGGATTCTCCAGGCAAGAATATTGGAGTGGGTAGCCATTCCCTTCTCAAGGGGATCTTCCTGACCCAGGGATTGAACCTGGGTCTTGCATATTGCAGGCAGATTCTTTACTGTCTGAGCCATCAAGGAAGCCCACTAATATAGCAAAAGATAATACTGCATAGCTGTTTTTTTTTTTTTTAGTTTCTAAATCATTTTTATGAACTCACACAACTTTGTGAGAAAGAGGTAAATACTACATAAAATTCGCTCTGAACCTGACCTCGTTTTGCTCCTCACCTCATTAAATAATGAGCATAATTCTCATTTTACAGATGAGAGGCCATAGGCTTATCGTGAGGTTCACACGAGATGATGCAAGGGAACATGCTCACTCTCTAACTTTTCTAAAACAGTTTTTTTTTTTTAAGTGCATTAGATTATCCCCATGTGAAGACTCAGAGATCATATATTCTCCAGTGGCGTCCTACCTCCACCTCAGGTCTCTGGAAAGAGCCCCATATTCCTCTGATGGGCCCTATTTAACACACTTCTCTCCAGCTTCTTGGGCTGTGGAACTGCCCCTCAGAGAACTCTTTCTGCCTTTCTGGGTTCTCTAAAGACTCCATCTCTGAAGCTGGGGAGGTTGTGAAGGACGTACTCCTGACCCTACCCCGACAAGCCACCTGCCCACCCACAGAGCAACCGGGCCCTTCAGGAATGTGAGCCCCGGGACCTGGCTCCAGCCTCTGTGAGACAGAAGTGAGAACCTTGCCTTCCTCTCCTCAGAGGCCCTAGATTCCTGAAGCATGAAACTCCCTCGAATTGTCTGAGATCTGAGGCTCGGGAAGCACACGACTGAAGGAGGCGCTTCTTCCCGAGCCAGGCTGTCCTGCAGGATGCTGCTTTAGGGTCATTTCTGCCCAGGACGGGGATCCTGGCCTTCCTAAAACAGAGGTCTGTCATGACAAATCCAGTTTACACATCGAGGGGGTTCGCAGGATGCCTTGAAATGCAGGGATGGGGAACCTGCTTCCACCCCTCCCTCTTGCAGAAACAGCAGCAGGGAAGCCAGTCACACGCAGATTCAAATGGGTTGAGAACACGGGGTCTGGGCTCAAATCCTGAACCAGCCACTTTCTAGCCCTGTAAACTAAGGCAAGTTACTTTCATGCTCTACGACTCTGGTTCCTTTTGGGAAATCAAGAGAATTACAGTACTTCCTTCATAGAATTAAGAGAATTTGAGTTCATGAAAAGTGCCTGGTGTGTAGTGAGCGCACAATGAATTTCAGGTTTTTTTAGTATTTACCCTGTGATTTTTGAGTAAGACTTGAACCTGTGAGGGCCTATTTCCTCATTCATAGGATGGGGATAATAACATGTCCAGAGTCACTCTCTTCTCCCTTTGGTAATACTCATCACTCTTGTAACTACACACCCAGTGTTTGTCCACCTGTCTACACAGCAAATGCTTGCAGCAGGGTTTAGTAGAGTACCTAGCACATAGTAGGTGCTCAAAAGAGTCACTGAATGAAGGAATGGTACTGTTGTCAGGACTGGATGAAATGAAAGAATACTGAATTTGCTTTCTGTATGTGTGTGTCTGAGAGGGAGGGATATGGGCTGTCAAGCAACCTGGACTGGTGTCCCAGCTTAGTCCGTACTATCTGTGTGACCACAGGCAAGTAGCTGACCTCTCTGAGTGTCCTCAGCTATAAAATGGAGACAGTGATATTGACCTAGTTAGGAAGATCAATGAGGTAAATTATCATTAAGCATTTAGTTCCGTGTACAGCACACAGTAGGTGGCCCACAAGCAGCAGCTCCCATCCCTACTTCTCTGCTTTCTATTGACTGAGCCAAATAAATGATAAAATGATATAAATGAACATTTACTGAGCACCTACTGTGTGCCAGGCATTGTGCTAAGAGCATCATAAACAGTGCAACGGTTTTCAAAACAGACTTAGGAGAAAAAAATCTTTTTGTAAGCAAGCGTGGAGTTAGGGAATTGGGGCATTTATATGCACTTTCACAAGATTGAGAAAATGTTAACTGTCTCCATCAAAGAAAGAGCATTATGTATAAGGGAGGAGCTAGTCCATGATGGAGATTATGGACCCACCACCACTGGCCCTTCATGTGGCTTTATCCAGGGCAGCTCTGAGTTTATCCACAAAGCTTTTATTTGGAAAAAAACAGGATTCTGCTGCTTAAAACAAAAATAAATAAGTAAACTGAAATGGCTTGGAAAGTCCTCATATAATGGAAAGAACACAGGCCTGGAGTTGAAAAACCTGGCTTCCTGTCCTGGCCCTGACACTAACCAGTCTGAGACCTTGGACAAGTTAATTCCCCTATTAAGCCTTAGTCCCTTTATGGGTAAAATGAGGAGGGGAGAATAGGACAACTTCTGAGGCCTTTTCCAGCTAAAACATTCTGAGAGAGTGTGCCCTTCTGGCTCTTTCTCCAATAGAACTTTCCAATGAAAACCGAGAGACCAACACACAAAGATGGACTTGAGTCAAGAGAGGGTGGAAATGGAATAAAGAGAATCGTAAGCTGCCACTCAGTCCAGGACCATCTCATGGACCTTGTTCTGAGCAAATCTCCCTTCACCTTTCAGTCAGCCCTGATGGCCTCTCTTTCATCCTGGTCACTGCCGAATCTCTAGCATATTTCCTCACAACATTCCACTCATTCTTTAAAAACCAGTGTCAATGTCTTGGTCATTTGTTCATTCAGTGACTAGATACTGAATATCTTCTATTGCCAGGCACTCTTCTATGGCATATACAGTGAACAAAACAAAACTCAGGCCCTACACAACCTAGATAGCATATTCAAAAGCAGAGGTATTACTTTGCCAACAAAGGTCCATCTAGTCAAGGCTATGGTTTTTCCAGTCATCATGTATGGATGTGAGAGTTGGACTGTGAAGAAAGCTGAGTGCCGAAGAACTGATGCTTTTGAACTGTGATGCTGGGAAAGACTCTTGAGAGTCCCTTGGACTGCAAGGAGATCCAACCAGTCCATCGTAAAGGAGATCAGTCCTGGGTGTTCATTGGAAGGACTGATGTTAAAGCTGAAACTCCAATATTTTGGCCACCTCATGGGAAGAGTTGACTCATTGGAAAAGACCCTGATGCTGGGAGGGATTGGGGGCAGGAGGAGAAGGGGGCGACAGGATGAGATGGCTGGATGGCATCACTGACGCGATGGACCTGAGTTTGAGTGAACTCTGGGAGTTGGTGATGGGCAGGGAGGCCTGGCGTGCTGTGATTCATGGGGTCGCAAAGAGTCGGACACAACTGAGCAACTGAACTGAACTGACTGACCATTACATTTTAAGTTACATGTTGACCTCCCTATTAGATAGTAAGCTCTACTAGAGCAACGACCAGAGCCAGAGAACAGTGTAGCCTGCCTCTGAAGAGGTGTCTAGAGATCCCTATAAGAACTGGGAGTCTGTACAGCTTAGTTGGGACAGATGACAAGGGAGCTGGGAGCTCCCCAACTCTGCTCTAAATTCACCACCAATGGTAAGGGAATGATGGCACATTCCACTGGCCCACCCCGTCCTGCCCTGGTTGTTGCTGTTCCCAACACACATTTATTTTGCATGGGGCATAGGGCTTAGTGCTTGAGATAAACTCTTGAGCAAGACATATGCAAACCTTGAGTCCAGGGCGGTTCTGGGAGATAAGCAAGGACAGAGGGCTTTTGAAAAACAATATGATGAGTGTAATCCCTGCAGTCCCCAAATCTCAGGCTGAGCCAAGTTGAGGGGGGAACATAGCCAGTGAGGGCTTCTAAACCCAAATGAGTGTTAATACATAGTCAACAAAGTGGTTGGGAGTTGGCCATGCCAGTGATATTTTCTGGGGGTGAGGTGGTAAACCAGGTTTTTCGTGCAAGATTGGTCAATATCTGCAAAACACAACCTTATGGAAAGTAGTTATTAGCCCATTTTTTGGATGAAAAGATTAAGGCTCAGGAAGTACGTTATGTAGGTCACTCCGCTAATAAGCATTAGAGCTGTTCATTCCAAAGCATTCACAACAGGTTCTGGGAATAGAAGCTTTTACAAAACATGCAAATAAGAGGATGACACAGCTGGTGGGCAGATTTATAGGCCCAGCTTTGAACGGAAGATCTGGTACCCTCATCCACTATGGAGAAGTTGCTTGCTCTCTCTGAGCTCCAATTTCCACATCTGTTGGCATCTGCTGTAGGATCATGTTCACTTCTACTGGCAAATACAACACATCTGAATATGCTCCAATCAGAGGCTGCAAACCAGTAGCCTGGACTGAATATAGCCTTTGGAGGCAAAAAGAGCCAATGATTTTAGATGAATGTTACAGATGAGGTTTAGACTGATTAAGAACTTGCCCAAGCTTGCATTGCTAAAACGTGATAGAGCTAGGACTTTGGCAATCTGGATCCAGCATCCAGTCTTAAAAAACACAAGTCTCTACTGCTCTTCAAGTGTAGAGAAGTGGCAGCTGACACTCAACCTCTACATCTGGGAGGCATTAAGGAGTGGCAGGGACTATCGTGAACTACAGGCTCTGTGCTTTGACTAAGGAATGCTCCTGTGATGGATCATGGGGAAGGCCAGTGAATGTTTTGTGTCTCAGTGTTCTTCTCTATAAAACTGGGATAATAATTCTGCCTGTCTCATAGGGTTAATGTGAAGACTAAATGAGTTAATGTGCCTAGCACACAGCAAACATTACCTAAGTATAAGCTGTTAGTATTGTTACTGTCTGAGGAGTGACTCTTGTCTTAAACATTCATAATGTCCATTTAAATATGGTATGGTAAGCTGGGCACACCACTAGGGATCAATTTCTGACAGTATCTGAGGCCATTTCCTCCACCTTCTGAGCAACACAGGGGCTCCTGGAAGGGTTATGAATGCCACGAGCTCCATGCATTAGCAGCAGCTTCCAGAGCTGGCCACAGCAACCCATCAGCGAGCATGGTTACCACTGGCCTCTAGGCAGAAAAGAATGTGAGGTGCAATGGGCAGCCTTCCAGGGACCCAAGAAGGGAGACCTCATCCTTTCAGGATGTCCCTGGCTTCAGATAAAACACTTCCTGTGTTCCAGTTCACAGCTGGCAGGGCCATCGGCAATGACTGATTGCAAAGGATGAGCTGTTGAAAAGATGTGTGTGTGAACCAAACGCCAGCTAGATCAGGCAAACAGTGCAGTCAGGAGGCTGGGAGGAAGACCATCACCTGTACAATGGTTTGTTTTGCACCTACTAAGGACTTGGCCCTGGGCCAGGCATTCAGGAGGCGGCGAAGTTAGTAACAGTAGCAGCTCACCTGTATTCCCTCTTTCTGAGTCCTCTAACAGCTATGATTTCTTGATCTTTAGCACAATCCTATGACACAAGCAGGCCTCATTTCCTGCATTTAAAGATGGGTAACAGAAGAGACCTGTTCAAAATTACAAAGTGTAGCAGAGGCCAGATACTTGGCCAAACTTGTTCCCAAGCTTGCTCACTTGGATACCCAGCTGGGCTATATTTCCCCGCAGACCTTGTGTCTGGGCGCAGCCACGTGACTGAGTTCTGGCCAATGGAATAAACGAAACACTGGTAATAATGATGTATGGCTTTGCTAGGCCTAGCCCACAAAAATCCTCCCAGCAGTCCTCCGCTTTTTTTTCCCTTCCTGTCAGTTAGCAGATGCAAACTGCCTGCAGAGGATCCTGAGGACACAGGGATGATGGAGCCACACGATGGAAGGGGCCTGGCTGGCCTCCTAAGTAACTCACTGAATGTGAGAAATGGGCTTCTTTTGCATTAAGCCATCTAGTTTGTTTCCCCACCATAGTCAGTCTACCTTATATACACAAAGAAAAACCAGAACTTGGGTTTTAAAGGCATTCTCCTCTACAGCTGGTAGTTTTTTCTGCTGCTGCTGCTGCTAAGTTGCTTCAGTCATGTCCGACTCTGTGTGACCCCATAGACGGCAGCCTACCAGGCTCCTCCGTCCTTGGGATTCTCCAGGCAAGAACGCTGGAGTGGGTTGCCATTTCCTTCTCCAATGCATGAAAGTGAAAAGTGAAAGTGAAGTCGCTCAGTTGTGTCTGACTCTTCATGACCCCATGGACTGTAGCCCACCAGGCTCCTCCATCCATGGGAGTTTCCAGGCAAGAGTACTGGAGTGGGTTGCCCTTGTAGTTTTTTCTACCCCATTCCAAACAAGCAAACAAACCTCCTTATGGCTGTAGGATCTTTGGATTTTACCAAGCACTTGGATGAATAATGGGCAGTTTCTTTCTCTCATGCCGCTAACCACTGGACTGCCTCTCATGTTGTGTAGGAAGCTTTCAGATGAGTTGCTTTCCACAAAGGTGGTAGTCAATGAACTTTAGGTGAGTGGCACCCATACACAGTATTAATTCTAGCTTGAGACTTCATTGAGCCTACAATCTAGCTGGAAGGATGAGAATCACACCTGCAAAACCAAGAAACATCCTAGAGGGTGGGGCATATACCGTCCAAGTGGTAGAAAAGGGGTGAGCAGACAGGGGAGATCTCCTGGTCTCCCCCAACCCACCTCACATCCTTGCTTGTCTGTAAACAAAGTTACACTCTGACAGCATGCCAATACAGGCTGGGTGCTCTGCCTCCTTACTCCGTTTAGTTCTCACAAGAGCTCTGTCGGGATCCAAGCAGTCCATGGATATTCAATCTCTAAGGCCCCATGATCTGTATACTACAGAGCCTGCAATCCTCCCCTTTCGCCTGTGCCCTCCTTTCAGGAACATCTCTCTCCCCAGCTTCCAGCTGCCCTTGAAGGAGTGGTGCTGGTTATCCCTCTAAGGGCATCCTGGCCTTTGACAATCAAGAATCACAGAACCAGATCTGGGAACACCTCGGTTTTCAAGGCATCCTCTGCAGAAGAGTCCCACATTCAGCTGAAGGGTGTAGCAGAGCCCTTGATACACAAGCTAGGAAGTCCCTGAGACAAGAGGGCTGAAGGTTTGCACAGCTGGAGGCCCCGGGGAAAGGTCTGGCAGCAGCTGAAACTAACTGACCCCATCTGGAAGCAGAGCCTCCTCAAGGGACATGGAGGGAGGAAAGGAGACAGGAAGTGGCTGATCTGCTTGTTCTCAGGAAGCTGCAAGGCCTGAGAGACGCTGTTCCCTGGAAACCAAAGATCTGCTGTTTCTCAACACGTGCTCCTGGGACCCCTGCATCACACTCACCTGGCAAGCTGGAAAAGAGGATTTGGGAGCCACAAACGTAATGAATCCAAATCCTGGGAAACAGGAATCCACATGTTAGACAAGCTCGCCAGAGAGTTCTGATGCCCAGTAAGGTTTAAGAAGAGAAAATGCCACTTACTGCAACAGTACTAGCTAGTTCTTCCTTAGATGCCCTACTCATTTCTGCCATTTTGCCCATCAGTGACTCATAATCTCAGGAGAAAAATAATAAAGAGGTTACTAACTACTGAGTGTTCAAGAAGTGTACCATACTCTTCTAAACACTTTGTATGTGTCTGTTAGTCACTCAGTTGTATCCAACTCTGCAGCCCCATGGATTGCAGCCCACCAGACTCCTCTGTCCATGGAATTCTCCAGGCAAGAATACTGGTGGGTTGCCATTCCCTTCTCCAGGGATCTTTCCAACCCAGAGATTGAATTCAGGTTTTCCTGCATTGCAGACAGATTCTTTACCGTCTGAGCCACCAGAGAAGCTCCTAAGGTCCCACAGGGCAGGTATTAATATCATTGCTCTTCCATACCTACTACTCTCCCTATGGGTAGCTAATGATAATGCATGCTGTCAACATGCCAGACACTGTTCTCTAAGTGCCTTACAAATATTATTTTATTCCTCATAACCTCCTTATAATAGAAGGATGATTATCATCCCAATTTTGTAATGGTGACCCTAAAACACAGAGAAGTTTCATAATTTGTCCAAGGTCAACATAGCCAGCAAAGGGCAGAGCCAGGATTTGAACCCAGGCAGTACATTCCAGAGGCCACACCCTTAAAAAGAGGTTCAGTTCAGCGAGTTCAGTCGCTCAGTCGTGTCTGATTCTTTGCAACCCCATGGACTGCAACACGCCAGGCTTCTGCGTCTATCACAAACTCCCAGGGTTTGCTCAAACTCATGTTCGTCAAGTTGGTGATGCCATCAACCATCTCATCCTCCGTGGATGGAGGTGGTTTGCCTTTTTTTTTTTTTGCTAAAAATAGGTTAGCAAACTACAACCCACAGGCCAAATCTGGCTAAATCCAGCCTACCACCCATTTTTGTAAATAAGATTTTATCAGTACACACTTACACTCATTTAATTATGTACTGCAAATGTCCACTTTCACGCCACAACCAGAGCTGAGTAGTGGGGATTGAGACCAAATGGGCTGCAAAGCTGAAAAAATTTGATACTTGGTCCTTTACAGAAAAAGTGTGCTGTTCCCTGCCCTTAACCACTGTGGAATACCCTGAGATCAGCATGAGCGTGCAGTGTGAAGGTATGCCCACAGTTAGAAGGGAACTGTCAACCACAAACTGGCACTTGCCAAGAGGATTCACCAGTGACTGAACAGCAACAGCAAGGGCATGTGCCATCTGCCTCTGCAGACTGAACCCTGTGCTGCTGCAGCTGCCGACCTTCAACACCCTCTGAGGGGAATTCAGGGTGGGGAGCGAGGCACTCTGTGCTTGAGGGATTTAGTGCTTTTCTAGATATGAAGAGATCCAAGGATTGGGATCACGAAATCAGTTCCTGAAAATACCCAGCTACCTGAAGTTCTGTTCCTATGTGTCTCTGATAAACCATAACTTTCCAGCTCTGCATGGCTGTATACACCCTGTACTGCCATAGGTGCCAATGCCTCCCGCCTGGCCCAGGGAAGGTACTCCATTAATATTCACTGAGTGAATAGTATGAGCATATCATACTGTGGTAAGGCCAGTCAAGTCTAGAGAAACAATTAGGTCGACCCCACCTGGGAACGTCCAGTCTTTCTGTTGCACTTATTACAAGACTTTAGGGGTCTCCTTGCCATGATAACCTGTCCTATCAGCCTAAATTAATTTGAAGGTTTAGAATGTTTTGAGGATGTCTTAATTGTCTTTGATCCCAGTATGCTGCCCATCCCAACTTAGAGTATCTCAATGGTCTCCATGTAAACCCTCCATCTAAGGGTTAGTCTCAAACCCAGGCTAAACTGCTTTGCCCTTGACCCTAGAGATCAGGGTCCTAAAGCCTTAAGATCTAGTCTTAATCAAAAGAATGATGATTTGTAAGTTCGAGAATGCTGGTTAAATTCTGGCTACTTCTCCATCAGCTGTGTGACCCTGTGCAAGTTTCTTCACCTCTCTGAACCAACTGCAAGCTTCCTAATCAGTGCCATACAGTTTACTGCAGGGAGAGGACTCCTGCAGAGCTGCCCCACCACACAATAGGCCTCAGAGGATGGGCCTGATTCTTTTATGATGATGATGGAGACAGTTTAGAAGAGCTGTCTGCCAAAAGACCCCAAATCCATTATGCATGTTTTATCTTTGTGCTCCCAGGGTCTTGAATAAACAATGTCTTCATCCAGCTTTTAAAAGACACTAATTCCGCCTCAGAGTAACCATCCCCTCCCACCCCAGCTGAAACTTGGCCGGCTCTATGCCTGGCTGCTAGCCTGAATTTCCAAACGCTGTTGGTTTAGCATTTCTCAAATGTACCCCATTAACACTAGGCACCAGTCAGCTCTCCCTCCTCTCTGAGCTCAGGTCTGACCCGCACAGTGAGAGGTGGAGCCAGCAGTGTGAGGCCAGCCTGCCTGGCTCGCCTCTGTGAAGCAGGTTGGTGCTGGGGTTGGTCTGCCTGGGACTGGGGGCACCTGTCAGCATTTTGCATGAGGGGGTGTACGCAGGTCAGATGCAGACACAAGCGGTGTGCTCGGAGACCGGGAGAAAGCGCCGTGGAATGAGGGGGGTCTGGGAAATGTGAACAAAATATATTCTCCCAGTTGGCACTTGAGGGGAAAAAACAAGACCTTGAACGAGGCTTAGCAAAAAGCCACTACTCTGGGAAGCAGGAAAGAACTCTGCCCTGGCATGCTCTCCAGCTCACTCGCTGTGTGTCTTTGAGCAAGGTACTTGCCCTTTCTGTGGCACTTTTATTTAAAGATAAATGGATTAAACTCGGCCACATTTTAAAACTCTTGCTTGGCAGCAGAACTCTTTTTCAAACAAAATTTTACTTGGAGTTTTAATATAGAAATAGATGAAAGTGGGATTGATTCTCTGTATAAAGATGGCAGGAGTGGAAAATGCGGGAGCTGGAATCCTGCCTGCTAATAAGCCTTGCTAATAATCTGAAAGAAACCAGGAGGTACCTCTGTGGAAAGGGTTTGAGAACCATATGCCATGATAGATGATCTATAAAAACTTCAAGCGCTGGCAGCTTCTGATTCTGGCAGCTTCAGCTGCTAATGCTACTAATGGTAATTGTTATTGTTGTTAAGTCGCTAAGTCGTATCCAATTCTTTATGACCCCATGGACTGCAGCACGTCAGGCTCCCTGTCCATCACCATCCCTCGGAGCTTGCTTAAACTCATGTCCATCAAGTCAGTGATGCCATCCAATCACCTCATCCTCTGTTGTCTCCTTCTCCTCCTGCTCTCAATCTTCCCCGGGGTAAGGGTCTTAATGGTAATGGCTTTTATTTATTGAGCACTTCCTTTGTGCCAGGGCTGGACTTGACTTCTATCTTATTTACTTTGAGAGTCAGTAGAGACTCCTGATTCAGAGCCCTGATTCAAATCCCAGCTTCACCAATTTAGCAGCTGTGTGACCTTCGGCAAGTCCATTTATCTTTCTGTGCCTCAGATTCTTCATATGGGAAATAGATTGTTCTGAGTATTAAAGCAGTTAATCGCCATAAAATGCTTAGAACAGTGCCAGGTACCTAGTAAGCAAGCTATGTTAGCTACTTTTCTCACAACTAAATATACTGTTATATCTAATTTTTATAAGCACCACTCTGTTTCACAGATGAAAGGAATTGAGGCTCAGAAAGGTGAAGAGTGCAGCCCTAGGTCACACAATTAATAGGTGATGGAAGGAAGACCTGAATCCAAGTCTGCTCAGCTGTGCAGCCTGTGGTCTTAACACTCAGACAAAACTCTAGGGTTCTTGACCCTACAAGTCAGGGTCCTGGTCCTAGTAATTTGCTTAAGGACTTCCGAGCCTAGAAGGAAGGATATTTAAAGATGGCTACAGTAATTTATGCTTGCAGGAGTTCTGGTGTCAGTAGGGTTAGAGTCTGAACACCCTACTGAACGCAAATTCCAAGCAGAAAAAAGGCGTTTGGTTGCCAGAGCCCAGGGCTAACTGATGGTCTTTATTAGAGAAAGGACATAGGCAGCCCCAAGCTAGAGCACAGAAGAGCAGAGAACTGGCTCATATTCAGCCCCCATTTGGAGGCACCAGATAGGCCTTTGAGCAATGCACAAGCTGTACAACCTTACACAATGACCCTTACTCTTCCCCTGCCTCAGAATTTGGTGGAGAGCAGCTCAAGGAGAGACTGAATTCAGCTGGATGAGAAAGACAAAGACTAGTCTCAGCCCTACCCTGATACAGCTCTGGCTGAGGAGGAGCAAGGAGACAGCGCAGTCAGGAAGCCCTCAAAGCAAATGCAAGCCACACAGTCACTTTATCTCTTTGTGCTTCCTCCTTTCTCAGAACAGAGGGTGGCAATAAAAGATGGCTGTATGGCTCTCTCCGGGTAGCTGAATGGGAGCCAAAGAATCATATGGTGAACAAATGCTCTGATTGCCCACTGCAGAGCTGCTGCTGCACATTATTAAATGGCACCAACCTCTCCCCTGACCCCTGATCCCTGGAAATGAATAGCTACCCACCCACCCAGAAAGCCCCAGTATGCTGCCACCAACAGAGGCCCAAACATCGGCTCCAGAATTAAGAGAAATCAGAGTGCGTGGCATGGTTGTATGAATCGGGTTTTAAATTCAGACAGAGCTACTACAAATGGCAACTCCACCCCTCATGCACAGTGAGACTTTGGGTAAGATACTGAACCTCTCTGAGCCCCAATTTCTCATCCATAAAATATAACTTATGTACTGACCATGCAAGGAGGATTATCTGTAATAAATGCAAAGTGCCCAGTATGGTACCTGAGACATAGTGAATGCTTTAAATAGCTATATGCATAGTGCCTTCACTTATTCAATGAAGACTGACTCCCAGCCTGCTGAGAACCAGCCACAGTAAATATGATGGGGGAGGGTTAAGTTGTTTCCCTGAGTGCCACTTCGATCTGAAGGGTGAGCAGGAGTTTTCTAGGTGAAATGGGGAGGAAAGAACTTTCCAAGCAGAAGGAATAGAATATGTGAAAACCTGTGATGGGAAAGAATAGGTGAGGGTTGAAGAATTGAGCAAGAATTGACAAGGCTGACGCAGAGAGAGGAGGAGGAGGCTAGCAGGGTGGGCAGGGACAGACCACACAAGCTACAGTAAAGATTTTGGTCTAAGAGTACAAGGAACATATTGAAGGGGTTTAACTGATGAAGTGACACAGTCAAATCAGTGTTTTAAGAAGCTCACTCTAAAAAGAGTATATGCTGTATGATTCCAACTTTATGACACTCTAGAAAAGGCAAAACCACAGAGACAGAAAAACAAGATTAGTAGTTGCCAGGGGTTAGGGAGGAGAGAGGATGAATAACCAGAGCACTGGGGATTATTAGGGCAGTGAAACTGTCCAGTATGATGCTATAATGGTGGATATATGTTATATATTCATCAAAACCCACAGAATGTATGACACCAAGAATGAACACTAGCGTAAACTATGGGCTTTGGGTGATAATGATATTCCAGTGTAGCTTTGTCAGTTGCAATAGACGTCCCGCTCTGGTGGCGGACATGAATAATGGGGGAGGCTTGTGGTGGGGAGGACGAGGGGCATGCGGGAACTCCGTGTACTTTCCTCTCTATTCTGCTGTGAAGCTAAAATCTCTCTAAAAATATAAAGTCTATTAATTTAAAAATAAATAAATAAAAGAGAAAAAAACTCAGTCTGGCTGTGGTATAGGGCATAGACTGGAAGCCAGCAGGGGAGACCACAGAGTTAGGTTTTTCTGTTGTCTTGCTGGGTTCCCTTGGGACAAGTTATATAAGCTCTGAGAGCTCCAGTTTCTCCATCTGTGGTACAGGGACAAGAATATAAAGTGACACAAGGTATAGGACATGTGTTGGGGTCACTCTGGCAGAACGTGAAACAATGAGCTCAATGCTGGGAAGGCAGTGTCAGGATCCAAAGCTCTTTGTGGGGGGACAGTGGGTATCCTCTGATGGTGTTCCGTAGCAGGTAAAAAGTCTCAGTGTCTACTGCCAAGGGCAAAAGTATTTTAAGAATGTATGGCTCAGGGCTAAAGCTGTGTTTCATGCTTTGGGGGAAATAAATTATAGTAACAGCTAAGATTTACTGACTACTAACTACACCAGTTCAGTTCAGTCGCTTAACTGTGTCCGACTCTTCATGACCCCATGGACCGCAGCATGCCAGGCCTCCCTGCACATCACCCACTCCCAGAGTTTACCCAAACTCATAGTTTACCAAACTAACTAACTACATCACAGGTCCTATTATAAGTCCTTTTATGAATTAGTGCTTTTCACTAGGACCTACTATTATCTCTGTTGTATCTGGGCAAACTGAGGCACAGAAAGGCCCATCAGCTTGCCCAATGTAAGTGACAGAGCTGGTTTAAAATAAAATGAAGGGGGAATTCCCTGGCGGTCCAGTGGATAGGACTCTGTGCTTCCATTTCAGGGGGCACAAGTTCAATCCTTGGTTGAGGAACTAAGATTCTGCATGCCGCATGTCACAAACAAAATAATCAATTAAAAAAAATTAAAATCAAAAGGTACAAACCCAAGTTAATTGCAGAAGTAGGTTGTGTAAGCATAGAACCGTCATGAAATGGCATAAAATAGATTAGCTGTGACCAAGGACCCAATCACGGGGAAGCAGTATGGTAGAGCCCTTACAGCCATGAGTTTTGAATTAGCCTTCCTGGATTTAAATCCTGGCTCCTCCACTTTCCATGTGACCTCAGGCAAGTTGTTTAGTCACTCTGTGACTCAATTTCTTTATCTGTAATATAGGAATAGCAACAGGCCATAATACAGTTTTTAATCAATGTATGTTTCAGAACAAAGAAGGACAATACAAACTTCTAAAAGAGAAAGGCTGGGGTTTCAAATGTGGGTGGGGCTCAAACCTGGCACCCAACCCACAGTTATCAAAGACCATGCTAGAGACCAGTTTGCAGCAACGACGAAAACATGACCTCTGCCCTCAAGGACCTCCCAGTCTGGGTGGGAGGATAGGTACAAATGCAGAAAATAAAACAGATGGCAAGATATAAGAATCAGTTATTCAAACAAAATGGTGCTAGTCACCACGCTAGCCAGTAGGGATGCAGTGACTGGCAAAACAGACAAGATCCCTCCCCTCAATTATAGGCAGGGACCACAAACAGACAAAGCAGCAGTGCTGACTGATGTTCATTAAAATATAAAGCATGGAGCGGCTTAGAGATCCACAGCGGAGGTTATTTCAGAAAGGATTATCAGAGAAGGAAGTGGTGGCACCTGAGCAAAGCCAAAAGTCATGCGGAGTGAGCTGTTTTTATATCTGGGAGAAAAGCCGCTTCAGTTGTGTCCGACTCTCTGCGACCCCATAGACTGGAGCCCATCAGACTCCTCTGTCCATAGGATTCTTCAGGGCCACCAGGGTCCTCTGTCCATGGGATTCTCCAGGCCAAGAATACTGGAGTGGGTTGCCGTGTTCTCCTCCAGGTGACTTTCCTGACCCAGGGATTGAACCTGCATCTCTTATATCTCCTGCATTGGCAGGTGGGGTCTTTACCACTAGCGCCACCTGGGAGGCCCTTCCAGGCTGAGAATAGCAGGTGCAAAGGCCCTGAGGAGGGTAGAATACACGTGACCTGTTTAGAGAATGGCACAAAAGAGGAGGACTGGTGTGGTTGATGGGAAGGAAGGGGAGACAGAGGAAGTCTAGACTACAGGGGCCTACAGAGCATAACCACAACTGTGAACTCCACTCTAAGAGAGATGCGAAGAACTCATGGGCTTGGCATCGGATTTAATTTCAGAAGAATCACTCTGGCTTCTGTGTGGAGAATGGATTGAATGGGGCCATGGTGAATTAAAGTGTTCTCAAATTCTTTGCTGCTCCTTTCATCAACTGGTGGGGTCTCATTAACTCTAACTGCCCCTGGCCCTGTCTCTGACCACTAGCATGTGGCAGAAGTGAGGCTATGGAACTTCTAACTCTGACCTCTTCAGATATTAATATTTACAACTTCTATGCCTCTTGTAACTTGTCCTTTTGTAAAGCAGCTGCTATATGAGAAGTCTGACATCCTGAGACCACACTGCTTTGAGGAAGTGCAATAGCCGCGGGGAAGAGAGAACATGTGAAAGAGAATCGAGGCACCAGAGACATATGAAGGTGACATGACTGTCCAGTCCAGCCTAGCCAGAGGGCAGGCACAGAACTGCCTGTCCCTGCCCTACCCAGATTCCTGACCCACAGGCCACAAGCAAATAAAACGACTGAGGTTTTAAGCCATCAGGTTTGGGGGCAGTTACACAGCTACTGATAACTGAGACAGGGGCAAGGAGGCTAGTGAGATGGGTACTGCAGAAATCCAGGTAAGGGAATGAGGAGATTTGGTCTAAGGTAAAAATGGTGGGGTGTGTGTGTGTGTGTGTGTGTGTGTGTGTGTGTGTGTCAGTCGCTCAGTAGAGTCCAACTCTTTGTGACCCCCATGGTCTGTACCCCGCCAGACTCCTCTGTCTACAGAATTCTCCAGGCAAGAATACTGGAGTGGGTAGCCTATCCCTTCTCCAGGGGATTTTCCTGACCTAGGGATGGAACCTGGCTGTCCTGCATTGCAGGCAGATTCTTTACTATCTAAGCCACCAGGGAAGCAGGAATGGTGGTGGGGAATAAAAAGTGCTGACATGAGAAAAAGTTACACTCCCATCACCATCAGGAGCAACTCAGGGGTCTGGAGACCCCATACCCACCGGGCATGGTGCTGCCTGCTTTCTCTCTGCCAATCCCTCATTCAATGAAGGGTTGATTGTCCAAGGATTGACTTCCTTGTTAGAAACTTCACTGCCATCAAGACAAACACTACAGAAGGTAAAGAGATATAGTCCAGAATGCCCCCAAATAGGCTTAACAGCATAGAAAAGCTCTTTATTAGCGAAATAAAGACATGTCCCAGAAAAACTGTTCATCTTAGCATTAACATCTAATGTGTATGCTCTACTTCATAATTTAGCAAGCATGCTCATACCCACTGCCTCTTTTGATTCCATCTACTCTGCTATGAAGTTGGAAATGCCACCCTCAAACACAAATGAGGAAACACACTCAGAAAGGAAGCAATGACTATTCTATAGCCCCACAGTCAGTAACCAGCAGAGCTAGACTTTGAACCTGTAACCTCTCTACGCAAGTTCAATTTTTTTATATGACTGTTCTAAAATTTCCACACTTATTTTAAAACCACACAGATTAATATCAAAGGATCGTTCCATGTTAGTTGTCTGCTTGCAGCTCTTCTTCACAGGCTAGCTGTACAATGGACTTTAAAGCAGAGTCCTTGGACTCCTGGTCTTGAAAGCTTGTAGGTAGAGCTTGACAACATACAGATTCTCGGGCCACACCCAGGAAACAGACTTTCTGATAACGGGGCACAAGCATCTGTGATTTAATAAATAAGCCGGAGTCGGGAGAGGAGTCTTAAAATATTTGCATTCATGGGAAAGGCTGAAAGTTACTGAACTGCTGGGTCAATCAGCCATCAGGAAGCAGACAGACATGCTTAAATGAAGAGACAGAGTCTGACATTTAGCAAACTGTAAATGGATTGCTCCTCCATGCTGTCTGGGTGAGGAAGGGATCCTAGACAGTCTCCTCCTTCCCCTCCACCAGACTCACCCAGGGAGTCAGGAAAGGAAGAGTGTGCAGGACGAGTCGTGGGGTGGGAGGGCGCGGAAGGGGCAGGCTGAATATCAGCAGAGCACCCACTGTTTCAGGCATTAGCAGACTTTCCCCTTGGCCCTCAAAGTAGGCAATACTTCCATTTTACAACTGCAGAATGTGGGAGTCAGGAAGTGAGGTTACTTGGGCAGTCATATAAACAGAGAGTGGGGAGTCCAGATTCAAACCCAGGGCCACCTAGCACCAATGCTAGTGTTGCTTCTGGTATCAAGTTCTGCCACGCAGATGGAAGGGTAGTGTGATGTGAAGACACGGGGGTCTGAACCCCACACTCCTGCTCATTCGCTGTGTGACCACAGACCTAGGCCCTACCCTTCTCAGAAAGTATCCCTTCATTTCATTCAAAAAGGGGATCAAATTACCTGCCACTGAGAAGTTCCCAGGTACCCAGCAGCTTGTTAGTAAAAGGTGATTGCTTCTGAATGAGAAACAGAATGCCCAAATCAAAAGGGTGAAGTGAACATTGGGCAATTTCTCCCCCATAGATAGTGTCAGGCTGGGAGCAGGTGCCTGGGAGGGCAGAGTGGGATTCAGCACTGGAGCCATTCCTGGGAGTGGCAGCAGCAAGGGGGAAGGAAGGTGCATGTGGGGAGGGCAGGGGCTCTCTCAGAGCCTCCCAGGTCTCTCGTCCTCAGTTCTATGATCCTGGGAAGCAGGAGCCACACTGTTTTTCCCCATCAGTGCACCGCTCCCTCTCCTGGGGGAGTTGGCAGATCCGCAGCTGGCCTGTTGGCTGGAGGCGCATGGGCAGCGGAGCCTGGCATTTCTTTACAGGCTCTCACTGTCTCTCTCTTGTGCTGCTTTCTTCCCGTTCCCACGCCCCACCTCTGCAAGTCCCCAGGGATTCTGCTTTCTCCTGCAGTGCTGAGGGCAAAGGCCCTGGATGATGAGATAGACCGGGCCTTCCCCCTCCAGGGCTGCTCCGCCGGGACCCTCAATGCCTCATTGTCTCTGGCCTCCCAGACCCCATCCCCTCCCAGGGAGAGAACGCGGTGGGCGGTGTGCTGGTCAGCAAGTCCATGCCTGGTGCAAGCTGGCTGGAGTCCTCTCACTGGTGAGCTTTTTATTTTGCAAAGTTGTGGGATTCTTATTCATTCGACGAGTCGGTCAGTCTTGAATGCCTTCAGCAAAGATTTCGGCACTGTGCCAGGCGCTGGGGGTACCACTTAAAAAAACAGTCCTTAACCTGATCCTCGAGGAAGGTCTAGTCAGTGGGAGGCATGAGAAGCAAATAACAATTACTAATCTCGTGAAGCGATCACAGTTAGGGATGAGCAGTAAACACAAGAACACAGAGCTGTTAGTTAAGGGCTGTTTCATTCCTTCATTCACTGAACAAATAGTTACGAGAAACTGATATGCGACAGGCAGGGTTCTAGGGGCTGAGAATACAGGGGAAGCAAAACAAAGTCCCCGCCTACAGGGCCTTCTCTTCTAGAAAACAATACAATAAAATAAATTACATAATACATACCTTATCTATATCTGTAATATAATAATACATTATATAATCAATAAATAATATTGATAGATTGTATTAATGTAATACACATTATAATAATTATAACATTAACATTATTAATGTGCTTCCCAGGTGGCACTGGTGGTAAAGTACCCTCCTGCCAATGCAGGAGACGTAAGACATGTGGGTTTGATCCCTGGGTCAGGAAGATCCCCTGGAAGAAGGCATGGCAACCCACTCCAATATTCTTGCCTGGGGAATCGCATGGACAGAGGAGCCTGGAGGTCTACGGTCCATGGGGTTGCAAAAACTTGGACACAATTGAAGAGTTTTAGCACACATGCATGCATGCAAACTAATTACATAAAGCATACAATTGGTATATAATAGTTTATATTATATAATAATATTACATTAATATGTTGTATTAATGTATCTAATCTATTAGCTATCAATCATCTATATATCATCCATCTATTTATTTACTTATCCACAATTTCAGGCAGTGACAACTGCCTGAAAGAAAAAACTACATAGTTGAGCTTCGACTGTGGGAATGGTATGGTCTGGCAAGGTCTCTGAGGAGGAAGCATCTGATCAGATATTTCAAAGGAAATAAGAGTGTATGACATAGTGACATCTGTGGAGTGCTTTAGGAGAAAGGAAGAGCAGGTACAAAGATTGTCCCTGAAAGGTACAGACACGGTCCTACCCACTTCATGTGTTTCACTCTCGGAACTAAGGGTACTTCTCACTTTACAGATGGGGAAACAAAGAGCTGGGGAGGTGGAGACACTAATTCAGGGCCTCCCAGCTTGCAGCAGGGAGAGCTGAGACCCACCCCAGTCGGTCTGCTTTGCCCAGGTAAGGGAACTTTCGGCCATGAAGCCACCTACCTGGGCAAGTCCTAGATGCTTCTTTGCAAAGAGCAGGGGTGCCAAATTCAACTTTGTGGAAGAAGGCAGAAAAAGGCACATGAGTAAACCAGGCTGATGGGGGTCTCGCCTTCCTCCTTGGCCTCTTCTGGCCCCAAAGCCAGTGTGTGCAGTGGCTCACACTGGTGCACACCTGTGTGCACATCCATTCAGAGTCAAGAGAGAGAGAGAGGGCAGCGCCTCTCCCAAGTCCACATGGCTCACTCTGCTCACATTATTTAGGTTTCTATGCAGGTCTACTTCTGCAAGAAGCCTCTCCTGATCACTCACCTCAAATACCAATCACCTTTGAACTCTTCTTGGGCTTCAGCCTTTGCTCACAATCTGCCATTAGACTGCATATTTGTTTTCTAATTTGTTGTCAGTTTCTGTAGCTTAAATCTCAGCTCCACAAAAACTATTGTCTGTCTTGTCCACTATTATATCCTCTGTGCCTGGCAAATCTTCAATGAGTGAAAGAAAGGAAAGGAGGAAAGCTCAGTGAGTGTGTAGCCACTTAAGAGAATTAAAGGAAACACTTTTCCAAACAGACACAGGCACCAAGAAGGGAGAACAGAAACTGAGCTCTTTGTAATTTGTTGGAGGGTACCTGGCACTCTAAATTTGCTCAATAAATATTTGTTGCATGAATGAATATCCGGAATTTGAAACTCCAAGTTCAGGAAGCTCAGAAGACTTTGAGCAATTATGTGTGAAATAAACATGATTTTATAATATTCTTTGATGAGATGTCTGAGAATTCTCAGGACAGAGGTTCAGGATGGAGAGCTGATCCTGACACAAAAGGATGATTTGGACAAGACATCCTCCTCCCTGACCCCTGGGGCACAACCTGCCCGTGTGTAAACTGAGGACACACAGAAAACTCTAAGGGACTCTTCTAACTTGGGACCTCTAAGATTCTGTAAAATAACTTTTCCTCTGGGCCAGGCCCACACATCTCCATCTTGTCCCAAACATTCTCCCTGGAAACACTAAAGCTAGAGCGGGTACGGAGGGTAGTTTCTGAGTCTTCGGTGCCTCTCCTCAAGTTCTTGTGTACTTATGCTTGCTGGCTCCCTCTCTTCAACCCTCTCTGAGGTCTGACCTTCTAATGAGCAGAGACACATTATCAGCCGCCATGGTTTGAACGGGTGCCTGTAATTTAGTGTTGCCTAATGCTGGACACTGAGAGCTGGGCTTGTGTAATTAGGCTGGGGCCTCATTAACGTCTGCCTCCTTGGGTGTTTTTCATTCTTGGTTTCTCCTATCCTGTATTTTGAATCCCATCTGGCTGTATGGACACGGCTGCCCTTTTTTTATTGCTCCATTGTGAAGCCAGGCTTGAATCGGGGCCCAGAATGGCCACAACCATCCACAAAGCATGAATCTTAACATGCCCTGGAATGGCCCCTGCTCTGCTCTCGAAATACAATTACGCAACTTTCTGAGAACCTGGTTTGTCTGAGTTGCTCTTGAGTACCTGGAGCTGGCTGGCAGTCCACTCTTAGTTTGGGTGTTTGACAGAAACCAGAGTAAGGGGTGCTATCAATTTAATTACTACAATTACCCATGATTTAGCCAATTCATGTGTAATACTTTGCCATTTACAAAGCACTAGTAGAACCTGGCCTTGAGCAGAGACATGGGCTGTTTTGTTTACCGGAGATTCCTAAAAGAGTTATTCTCTTCTGGCACCCGCCTGCCCCCACCCCATTCTTCACTGCCCTGCTCTGAGCCCCAGAAGACTGAACTCTGCGGATAGTTCTATTGCGCTCTTTTGCTCACTGGGCCAAAATGAGCCCCAAGCAGGAGCCTGGAGGGCAATGGTGCTTCTTTCTAGTGCCCACCCTGCTTCAGTGCCAAGACCTTGGAGGTAGTTAAGTTCCTTGACAACTACCGCTTCAATTACATGGCTCTCCTGCCCAAGTATAGATGAAACCTTCCAGACTGAGTCTATTAATTCTACTTTCTTTCCTTGTCCCTTCATCCCTAATGATGATAATGACTTCTTGCTGTTGTTATTGAACGCCCCATGTTCCCTGAGTCCCAATATTCTTCTATAAGTGATTGCTTCATTAAAATATCTTTATTTAAATTATTTGGGGGTGTATTCTGTTTTCTGCCTAGTGCCTGTCTGATACAATTCTTAATATCTGAAATGGAGCCTGGAACATAGAATAGGCCCTTAATAAACACATGTGGGATGAAGGAATGAACAAACTTTCACATATAACATCTCATTTAATTCTTTTGAAACTATGTAAAATCATACAATCAACTTTTATAGATGAAAAAGCAGAGAAAGATAAAATCTCATATCTGAGCAACAGATTTCTGAAGGAGAGCAACACATATCCTGTACCCTAGATGAGCCTAAGCCATACTCAGCACCCAGGAGAAATCTCTACTTCCTGCTGTTTCCTGCACAGACCCAGAGTCCACTCAAGTCAGCCTGGGGTGGGCTCAACAGGACTGGTGCTGTGGAGTGGACAAAATTTATGGATTTAAAGACATTTGGGGATTCACTTAGCATAAAATCAGAGACCTGGATTCAAATTCAAGTGCTACCCCTTTCTTTGAAAATGTGTATATATTTAAGGTGTACGGCGTATTTTGTCATGTGTATAAGATGTGCAACATGGTTTGATATATGCGTACATTATGAAGTGAGAACCATGATCAAATTAATTAACATATCTATCACCTTACATACTTAACCCTTTTCTGTATGCTAAAAAAACACTTGAGATATAATCAGTAGATTTAACTATACATATACATATGGAGAAGGAAATGGCAATCCACTCCAGTATTCTTGCCTGGAGAATCCCATGGACAGAGAAGTCCATTGGGGTCGCAAAGAGTCGGACACGACTGAGAGACTTCACCTTCACCTATACATATACTATAGTCAGTACACTGTACATTAGGCCTCCAGAACTTATTCATCTTATAACTGAAAGTGTAAACCCCTTGAAAAACATCTCCCCATTCCTCCCACTGACCAGACACTAGTCACCACCATTCTATTCTTTGTTACTATAATTGAAAATTTTTTAGATTTCACATATAAATGAGATCATGCAATATTTATCTGTCTGATTTAATTCACTTAGCATAATGTCCTCTAGGTCTATCCATGTTATTGCAAATGGCAGGACTTCATTCTTTTTTAAGGCTGGATAACATTTATACACACACACACAAACATACACATATGTAATTTTGTAAATCCATCAACCCACTGATGGACATGTGGATTGTCTCCACACCTTAGATACTATGAATAATGTTGCAAAAAACATAGGAGTAGAGATATCTTTTCAACATAATGATCTTATTTCCCTTGGATATGACCCAGAAGTGAGATTTCTGGGTCATACAATAGCTTTATTTTTAATTTTTCAAGTAAACTCCATACTGTTTTCCATAATGGCTGTACTAATTTACACTCCCTCCAACAATCCACAAGGATTCTCTTTTTTCCACATCGTCACCCACACTTATCTTTTGATTTTTGATATCAGTCATCCTAACAGGTGTGAGGCAGTATCTCATTGTGGTTTTGATATGCATTTCCCTGATGATGAGTGATGTGGAGCAGCTTTTCATAGACCAGTGGCCATTTATATATCTCATTTGGAAAAAAAATGTCTGTTCAGATCCTTTACCCATTTTTGAAATTAGGTTATTTCGTTCTGCTATTAAGTTGTTATGAGTTCTTTATATATTTTGGATATTAACCCCTTAGAAAAATGGCTTGCCTTTTCATTTTGTTGGTTTCCTTTGCTGTGTAGACTTATTTTTAGTTTTAGATTAGTTTTCTTCCTGTGATTTATTTCTGGTTTCATATAACTATGGTATGAACAAATATCTGACATGACTTTAATCTTAAATTTGTTAAGACTTATTTTGTGCCTAACATATAATTTATTCTGGAGAACGTTCCATATGCACTTGAGATTGTATATTCTGCTGCTCTTGGATGGAATGTTCTGTGTATGTCTGTTGGGTAGAAAGCATCACTACGAACAAAGCTAGCGGAGGTGATAGAATTCCAGTTGAGCTACTTCAAATCCTGAAAGATGATGCCGTGAAAGCGCTGCACTCAATATGCCAGCAAATTTGGAAAACTCAGCAGTGGCCACAGGACTGGAAAAGGTCAGTTTTCATTCCAATCCCAAAGAAAGGCAATGCCAAAGAATGCTCAAACTATCACACAATTGCACTCATCTCACATGCTAGTAAAGTAATGCTCAAAATTCTCCAAGCCAGGCTTCAGCAATACGTGAACCGTGAACTTCCTGATGTTCAAGCTGGTTTTAGAAAAGTCAGAGGAACCAGAGATCAAATTGCCAACATCGCTGGATCATCGAAAAAGCAAGAGAGTTCCAGAAAAACTTCTACTTTATTGACTATGCCAAAGCTTTTGACTGTGTGGATCACAATAAACTGTGGAAAATTCTGAAAGAGATGGAAATACCAGACCACCTAACCTGCCTCTTGAGAAATCTGTATGCAGGTCAGGAAGCAACAGTTAGAACTGGACATGGAACAGCAGACAGGTTTCAAATGGGAAAAGGAATCCATCAAGGCTGTATATTGTCACCATGCTTATTTAACTTATATGCAAAGTACATCATGAGAAACACTGGACTGGAAGGTACGATTGCTGGGAGAAATATCAATAACCTCAGATATGCAGATGACACCACCCTTATGGCAGAAAGTGAAGAGGAACTAAAAAGCCTCTTGATGAAAGTGAAAGAGGAGAGTGAAAAAGTTGGCTTAAAGCTCAACATTCAGAAAACGAAGATCATGGCATCTGGTCCCATCACTTCATGGGAAATAGATGGGGAAACAGTGGAAACAGTGTCAGACTTAGTTTTTTGGGCTCCAAAATCACTGCAGATGGTGAGTGTAGCCATGAAATTAAAAGACGCTTACTCCTTGGAAGAAAAGTTATGACCAACTGATAGCATATTCAAAAGTAGAGACATTACTTTGCTGAATAAAGTCCATCTAGTCAAGGCTATGGTTTTTCCTGTGGTCATGTATGGATGTGAGAGTTGGACTGTGAAGAAGGCTGAGTGCCGAAGAATTGATGCTTTTGAACTGTGGTGTTGGAGAAGACTCTTGAGAGTCCCTTGGACTGCAAGGAGATCCAACCAGTCCATTCTGAAGGAGATCAGCCCTGGGATTTCTTTGGAAGGAATGATGCTCAAGCTGAAACTCCAGGATTTTGGCCACCTCATGCGAAGAGTTGACTCATTGGAAAAGACTCTGATGCTGGGAGGTATTGGGGGCAGGAGGAGAAGGGGACAACAGAGGATGAGATGGCTGGATGGCATCACTGACTCAATGGACGTGAGTCTGAGTGAACTCCGGGAGATGGTGATGGACAGGGAGGGCTGGCGTGCTGCGATTCATGGGATTGCAAGGAGTCTGACATGACTGAGCAACTGAACTGAACTGAACTGATAGTTCAAGCTTAATGTTCTTATTGATTTCTTGTCTGAATGATCCAGTGATGACAGTGGGGTCTTGAAGTTCTCTATTATTATGGTATTGCTATCTACTTTTCCCTTCATATTTGTAAATATTTGCTTTACATTTTTACGTGCTCTAATGTTGGGCACATATATATTTACAATTGTTGGATCCTCTAAATAGATTGTTTTTTCATCGTATAATGTCACTTTTGTCTATTACAGTTTTTAACTTAAAGTCTATTTTGTCTGAAATCAGCACAGCTACCCCTGCTCTATTTTGGTTCCTATTTGCATGGAATATCTTTTTCCATCCCTTCACTTTCAGTCTAAGTATGTCTAAAGCTAAAGTGAGTCCCTTTTAAGCAGCATCTTTTTTTTTTTTTAATTCATTCAGTCATCCTATGTCTTTTCATTGAAAAATTTAATCTATTTACATTTAAAGTAATTATTTAAAGTATCATTGCCATTTTGTTTATTATTTTATTTTCTTAGGCCATCCTCTATCTTAGTACCCTGAGCAGGGATTAAACCTTCACCCCTTGCACTGGGAACATGGAGTCTTAAGCACGGGACTGCCAGCGAAATCCCTGCCATTTTCCTAATTGTTTCTTGGTTGGTTTGCAGTTTCTTTGTTCCTTTATTCCTCCCTTGCTGGTTTCCTTCATGATTTGATACTTTTCTATGCATGCATGCTAAGTTGCTTCAGTTGTGTCCAACTCTTTGTGACCCTACGGACTGAAGCTCTCCAGGCTCCTCTGTCCATGGAATTCTCCAGGTAAGAATTACTGGAGTGGGTTGCCATGTCTTCCTCCCAGGGGATCTCCCCAACCCAGGGATCGAACCCTGGATCTCTTATATCTACCTGCACTGGCAAGCAGGTTCTTTACTACTAGCAATACCTGGGAAGCCTACTTTTTAGTAGTAGTTTGCTTTGAATTATTTGTTTTTCTGTTTTGTGTATCTCCTATAGGGTTTTGCTTTATGGGTACCATGCTGCTGCTGCTGCTGCTAAGTCACTTCAGTCGTATCCGACTCTGTGTGACCCCATAGACGGCAGCCTACCAGGCTCCTACGCCCATGGGATTTTCCAGGCAAAAGTACTGGAGTGGGGTGCCACTGCCTTCTTCGTATGGGTACCATGAGGCTTACATAAAACATTTTATAGTCACAACAGTCTATCATCTTAAGTTATCAACTTAACAACCTAACTTTATTTCCATATAAAAACTACTCTTTTACTTGCCCCTCCCTATAGTCTATGTTTTTGATGCCACAATTTATCTTTTTATTTTGTATATTCATTAATGAATCATTGTGGCTATTGTTACTTTTAACACTTTTGCCTTTTAACCTTTTTACTAGACTTAAAAGTTATTTACACACCACCATTACAGTATTAGAGTATCCTTGAAAAGTGAAAGTTGCTCAGTCGTGTCTGACTCTTTGCAACCCCTTGAACTATACAGTCCATGGAATTCTGCAGGCAAGAATACTGGAGTGGGTAGCCGTTCCCTTCTCTAGGGGATTTTCCCAACGCAGGGGTTGAACCCAGGTCTCCCACATTTCAGACAGATTCCTTACCATCTGAGCCACCAGGGACGCATTCTTAATCTGACCAAATACTTACCTTTATCAGTTTTATAGGCACTTCTATGATGGCTCAGATGGTAAAAAAAAAAAAAAAAAAAAAAAGCCTGCATTAGAGGAGACCCTGGTTCAATCCTGGGTTGGGAAGATCCCCTAGAGAAGGGAACAGTTACCCACTCCAGTATTCTTGCCTGGAGAATTCCAAGGAGAGAAGATCATGGAGGGCTACAGTACATGGGATCACAAAGAATCAGACATGACTTAGTGACTAACACTTTCACTTCTTTCATCAGTTTTGTTTTCATTTTACTAATGAATATCTCCTTATTTTTCTAAGTTCCCACTGTCTAAAATTCAGATTCTTTGATCTCAGTATTTGTCTAATGGTATTTTTCTGTACTACTCATAATGTATACTACTTTAATGCCTCTCTGTGCATGCATGCTATGTTGTTTCAGTTGTGTCCAACTTTTGCAACCTTATGGACTACAGCCTGCCAGGCTCCTCTGTCCATGAGATTCCCTGGGCAAGAATGCTGGAGTGGGTTGCCAGGCCCTCCTCCATGGGATTTTCCCAACCCAGGGATCAAACCCGTGTTTCTCTTGTCTCCTGCAGGCAGGTTCTTTACCACTAGCACTACCTGGGAAGCTCTTACTGCCTCTCTAAGCAGCTCTAACTATGAAACAGTCTTCCCCTTGTTAAAGAGGCAGTCCAGTAAGTGGTGACACAAACACTATGGGACCTAGTACCTAGGCCTGAATCCTAGTTTTGCCCCCTTACTGGCTGGAGACCTTGATTCCATTACCCAACTTCAGTCTTCTCATCTGGAAAATGCGGATGATAATAGTACACACTTTACAGGGCTGTTGAAAGGATGAAATGAGTCAATACATGGTAAATGCTTGGGACAGTGCCTAGCACATAGGAAATGCTACAAAGTGTTGGTTACATAGATAAAGTTCATGAATTCTGTATGTGCAACTCAAGCTGGCTTCATCAAAAAGGATTTTTTTTTTCCTGGCTCTAGTTTGGAGATGAGCCTGGAGTCAAGGCCTTGAATAACATCATCAAATTATTGACTCTTATTTTCTATCTTTGCTGTGTTTTCCTTTGCTTTTGCTTCATTCTTAGCAGATCCTTCCCTCCAGGACAAAGAGCCATGGCCACCAGCAGCTCCAGAAGACCATCCCACTGGCTCAGCAGCCCCAGCAGAACAAATATGTTTGTCACCCAAGAATTCCAGCAAAGGTCTCACATGAATTCTGACTGACTTGGCTTGGGTCCCAGGCTCTCCCTCCTAAACAGTGTGATATTCTGATTCTAGGCAAGGGAGAAAGTAAGGGAATTCCAGAGAAATATCTACTTCTGCTTCATTGACTACACTAAAGCCTCTGACTGTGTGGATCACAACACGCTGTGGAAAACTCTTAAAAGAGCTGCGAATACCAGACCACCTTACCTGTCTCCTGAGAAACCTGTATACAGGTCAAGAAGCAACAGTTAGATTTTACATGAAACAATGGACTGGTTCAGAATTGGGAAAGGAGTAAAACAAGGCTGTATACTGTCACCCTGCTTATTTAACTTATATAGAGTATATCATGTGAAACCCCAGGCTGGATGAATCACAAGCTGGAATCAAGGTTTCCAGGAGAAACAGCAACAATCTCAGATACACAGATGATAGCACTCTAATAGCAGAAAGTAAAGAGGAACTAAAGAGGTTCTTGATGAGAGTGAAGTGAGTGAGTGAAGTTGCTCAGTCGTGTCCGACTCTGAGACCTCATGGACTGGAGCATTCCAGGCTCCTCCGTCCATAGGATTTTCCAGGCAAGAGTACTGGAGTGGGTTGCCATTTACTTCTCCAGGGGATCTTCCTGACCCAGGGATCAAACCTGGGTCTTCTGCATTGCAGGCAGACGCTTTACCATCTGAGCCACCAGGGAAGCCCTGGTGAGGCCCCTGATGAGGGTGAAAGAGGAGTGAAAAAGTTGGCTTAAAACTCAGCATTCAAAAATCTAAGATCATGGCATCCGGTCCCATCACTTCACAGCAAATAGATGGGGAAAAAGTGGAAACAGTGACAGATTTTATTTTCTTGAGCTCCAAAATCACTGCAGATGGTGACTAAAGCCACAAAATTAAAAGTTGTTCACTCCTTGGAAGGAAAGCTATGACAAACCCAGACAGCATATTAAAAAGCAAAGATATCACTTCACAGACAAAGGTCCATATAACCAAAGCTATGGTTTTTCCAGTAGTCATGTACAGATGTGAGAGTTGAACCATAAGTAAGGCTGAGCACCCAAGAATTGACATTTTTAAATTGTGGTGCTGTAGAAGACCCTTGAGAGTCCCTGAACAGCAAGGAGCTCAAACCAGTCAATCCTAAAGGAAATCAACCCTGAACACTGGAAGGACTGATGCTGGCTGAAGCTCTAATACTTTGGCTACCTGATATAAAGAACTGACTTATTGGAAAAGACCTTGACACTGGGAAAGACTGAAGGCAAAAGGAGAAGGGGACAACAGAAGATGAGATGGTTAGATAGCATCACCAACTCAATGGGCATGAATCTGAGCAAACTCTGGGAGATAATAAAGTACAGGGAAGCCTGGTGTGCTGCGGTCCATGGGGTCACAAAGAGTCAGACATGACTTAGCGGCTGAACAACAACAACAACTTGAATCCACTACTGCTTCCAAGGGTGAATCTCCCCTACAATGTTTGGGTGTCCTCTGACCATGGGAGAAACAAGGATATGACATGGGGGACAGAAGTGTTGTGAACTGAGGAACAAAGAGTAGTCCAATGTCCCTGCCCATCTATGGTTAAGGGTGGCTGAAGACATTTAGTGGGCTCAGGTGAGGGACTATTTACCAATTTCTATAGAAAAATTTCAGTATTTTAATAACCAGTACTGCTGTACACACCATTCAGATTATCAGCCTGTTGGATATATATTGATTTAAATTTATCACATTAGTTGTGTTATTTATAATACCTGTTCTGCACTGGCTTTTCTCCTTTTGTCTTCTCTTATTATTTCTATTTTTCTCTTATCACCTTTAAGTACTACATTTCATTTCTATTTTTAGTAATTACCACAGAGATAAGCTTTAATTATTCTTCAATTCTTTAATTTTCATTTTTAACTTCTTGAAGCCTATTAATAATCAATATATTGACTTTCCTCTCTGATACTACAAGGCCCTCAAAATATCTTAATTCTATTTAACCCCAGAATCTACTTACTGTGGTATATTTTAATCCTTCATATATTTTTCAAATCCATATTATTATTACTACTGTTTTTTGAAGATAACATTTATTAACATTTCTACCTTCTTTGCTCTTCATGTCTTCTTGCTGCTTTATGTTATAATGAGATCATTTTCTTTTTCTTGAAGTACATACTTTACAATTTCCCTCAGTGAGGTCTTTGTGAATATTTTTATTTTGCCTTATTTCATAAAATACTTCCACTTCATTAACACCTTTTCAATGCTGTTTAATATGTCATTAAACACAACACTTCTAATAATGTTGGTTATCGTAGTTTTCCTTTCTAGAAGTTCTTTTTGATTTTAATAAAACTTGTTCTGTTATTTTTTTATAGTTTCCTATAGATAGCATATTCAAAAGCAGAGACATTATTTTGCCGACTAAGGTCCGTCTAGTCAAGGGTATGGTTTTTCCTGTGGTCATGTATGGATGTGAGAGTTGGACTGTGAAAAAGGCTGAGCGCCGAAGAATTGTTTTTGAACTGTGGTGTTGGAGAAGACTCTTGAGAGTCCCTTGGACTGCAAGGAGATCCAACCAATCCATTCTGGAGGAGATCAGCCCTGGGATTTCTTTGGAAGGAATAACGCTAAAGCTGAAACTCCAGTACTTTGGCCACCTCATGCGAAGAGTTGACTCATTGGAAAAGACTCTGATGCTGGGAGGGATTGGGGGCAGGAGGAGAAGGGGACGACAGAGGATGAGATGGCTGGATGGCATCACTGACTTGAAGGACGTGAATCTGAGGGAATTCCGGGAGTTGGTGATGGACAGGGAGGCCTGGCGTGCTGCGATTCATGGGGTCACAAAGAGTCAGACATGGCTGAGTGACTGAACTGAACTGATTCCTTGCGGACATCTTCCAATCTGATTTTTTTCAACTTAATACGTAGAATTTTTTTCTTTTAAGAATGTGTGTCTGATCATTACAATATATGGTATCTTTGAGGATATCTTTTCTGCTGTCTATATTTCCTATTTCTTCTCATTCATGGGCTTCCCTGGTGGCTCAGAGGTTAAAGCATCTGCCTGCAATGCAGAAGACCTGGGTTCGACCCCTGGGTTGGGAAGATCCCCTGGAGAAGGAAATGGCAACCCACTCCAGTATTCTTGCCTGGAGAATCCCATGGACAGAGGAGCCTGGTGGGCTGCAGTCCACAGGGTTGCAAAGAGTCGGACACTGACTGAGAGACTTCACTTTCACTTTCTTCTCATTCATGGTGTCTATGCCTTATTATTTTTTACTATGTGCTAACCATTATACAAAAAATGATCTGAATAATTATTTGAAGCCTAGGATGAAAGTGCCTTCCACTACACAGGATTTGCTTTTACTTCTTGCATGTCTGGGATTACCATAAATTAAGATTAATGCTCGAGGTTCCCTGGAAGGTCAGTCAAAGTGCAATGCAAGCTGCAGTTACTTCTGAGGACTCATATACCTATGGTTCACATTTACCTTGAGATGTAGTTCCTTTGAGGTCTCAGCTTATTTGGGGGAGGCCCTACCATTACATCCTAAGTAACCCTGGGTATTGATTTCTTTCTCCCTTGCCCCTGCTAGACTATCAAAACCAATTTTCAAGTTTGTTGAACTTAGCAATACTCACAGCAAAAATGAAGCTTTTGTACTCATTTCTCTCTCTGGATTTCTACTTCCCCATCATTCTCTTCCTGGAAAGTTCTTACTACCATGTCAACTCTTTGATGGCTTTGAAGGTATCATTATTTACAACCAGCTTTGAAGCTGTTTCCAGATAATCTAGAATTGGTCTACCATTATTGGAAATAGGAAGCCATGTAATGTCTCCCTTGGCACACAGCAGGTACTCAGTAAATAATGGCTGAATTAGTTGAATTACCATAATTTCCTAAACATACTCCCTTTTTTTTTGTTTGTACAAGAACTGTTTCCTATTCTTAAAACACACAGAATGCCCATTAGAACAAATACCACCTTTTCCTCAAATTTATTCCTGTTGTCTCTACTTTCCCAAATATGAATCCTATTTCTTCTCCATCTGAATCCTCACCAGACCTGGTCTGTATCATTCTCTCGGTACTTAACTAGATAGAAATGTTTTAATATGCTCTTTATCGCTCCTCCAGATTTATACTTTCTTGACATTCCTGAGCTTCTGAAGAATTCCCTCATGTCCCATCTAGTTCAGCATATATTACAGATTTGGGTGGGTGGGTGGGAATATTATATCCAGTACTTTTAGGTGTGATGTCCTGAGAAGGGAGTCTCTGAACATTTATTTTTCCCTACTGCTGGAAGCAGAATGCAGCTTATTTTTAAAAATCTCATATTTGTACAGCACTTTATAATTATTAACAATAGGGTGTTCTCACATACTTGCCTTCTACTTTCATATTCACTATGATCATGTGGCAGATGAGAATCAGAGGGCAAAAGAGAGTAAATAATATTACTGAACAGAGCCACAAAGTCAGAAATGAAACCCAAGTCTTCTTTCTCCAAGCCCAAGGATCATTCCAGGGTACTCAGCTGCTTCCCCATATTATTTGCGCCATTAGTCATTAATGTGCAATAACACCTAAACTCTTTGGAAGCATACATTCTACACATGAAAGCATGTGCAGTACAGGAGTTTGGCTGCAGGCAACAAACAGAGGGGTTGGCTCTGAAGGTACTTCATACACACCTCTGGAATGAAGGTTTTCTGCACCGTGGTCTTCCTTACCTCACAACCTTGGCTCCATTTCTCATGACCTGCATGTCCACCATACAGCCCCCAGTAACATAGGCGGCTAGATTCAACTCTGAGAATTCAGCCTAAAAGAGAAAGCAAAACAATAAGGATTCACAAAATACTAGGGATGCCAATGACTCATAACATTTATATGTGCCAAATATACATTTAAATCTCATCTGAAATTAGTAATATTATTTATCTCTCTTTTTGAAAGATGAAGAAGCTGAGATGCAGAAAGGCATGGTGACATGTCCAAGGTTACATCACTACTAATTTCTACCTCCTTGAAGGTAGAAGGTACTCTGACTCTAAGGGAGTGGACAGGCGGGGGAGAGAGAGATAGGAGGTAGTGGTATAGAGAAACTCCATAGTTACCAAGAGAGGGGCAGAGACAAGAGATATAAGCAGCATTCTTTTTTTTGGTCCCCACTAAGGAGTATTCTTCATGTTTATGTGCCAACTACAGTGTCACATTTGTATTTTATTAGACATTTCTGCATCCTTCTAAGTTCATCTTTTTGTTGGCTTATTTGGTTGAGCAAGCTTTAAAATTTTCTGTTGCTATTCCTATGGAATGTGTGTATGCTAAGTAGCTTTAGTCATGTCTGACTCTGTGCAACTCTATGGACTGTAGCCTGCCAGGCTCCTCTGTCCACAGGATTCTTCAAGCAAGAATACCGGAGTGGGTTGCTATGCCCTCCTCCAAGGGATTTTTCCAACCCAGGGATCAAACCTGCGTTTCTTATGTCTCCTGCATTGGCAGATGGGTTCTTTACCACTAGCGCCACCTAGGAAGCCCTTTCCTATGGAATACATCCCTCCTACCAGGTTATAGCTCCCTGGGGGTAGTGACTTGATGTTATAACCATTTCCTAGGTTTGCCATAACAAGGTACCCCATTAGGTGGCTTAAACACAGCAAACTGTGCTTTCTCACTGCTGTGGAGGATAGAAGTCCCAAATCAAGGTGTGGGCAGCACTGGTTCTTTCTGAGGGCCGAGCAAGAAGGCTCTGTTGCAAGTTTTTCGCATTGCAAGGTCACCTTCTCTCTGTCTCTTATCAGTATGTTTTTCCTCTATGCAAGTCTCTGTAGCCATTCTACCAGTCATACTGGATTAGGACCCACCCTACTGACTTCACTTTAACTTGATTATCTCTGTAAAGATCCTATCTCCACATACTTGTGTCCAACTAAGGTCACATTCTGAGGCACTGGGCCTTAGGACTTTTAACACATGAATTTTAAGAGACATAATTCAACCTGTAACCCCACTCTAGAAAATGTATAATACTATACTGATTTATACAGAAACCAAAAGCTATTTCTTTGGATTTAATGAATAAAATTTACTGCTCACATACATGCAACACTCAACATGTGCCAGGTACTGTCCTAAGCATTTTATACGTATGAATTCATTTAATCCTCATACTTGTCTACATGAAAAACCAAGGCAGAGAGAGATCAAATAACTTGCACACTGTCACACAGTAGGTAGCAGAGCCAGGATTTAACCCCAGGCAGTCTGGCTCCAGCCTGTCTTTTAACTGCAGCACCCCACTGTCCCCACTGTTTAGCTAAATAAGGCATTAGGTGGACTGCAACTGGGAATTTTAGGGACCTAAAAATAAACCACTCAAAGAGAAAAACAAGTTTACACTGAAGGGAAATATCATTTCATGGTGATTTAGATGTATCCCCTTGGAATCATTTACCAGAAATTATGGCCAAAGACCTAGCTATCTTCCCAGATGGCATTAAAGCAGATCCAGAGTGCCTGTGTCTCTTGTTTTAATTAATAACCTCATTATGCTGTGGAAAGGTGAAAAGCAAAGAGCTCTGTAATGAGGCCAGGTTGGTAAACAGTGGTAATGACCCAGTTATTAAATCTAATGCCTTAAAAATTCAGTCCATCATGTTCAAGATATTTCATTGGTAAGATTACAAAGAAGAATTAGCGAGAAAAGTTGTTGCTTGTGTGGAGAAAAAAGAAAGCTGCAACACAGAATTGCTGGGCACAAGATATGTGAAGAAAAGGAGTGAGTCAGAATCTTGGATGGTAAAATCTCCAACTAGATGGCAAAGACCCAGGGGCTATCTTGCTGCTCAAATGGAAAGAGAAATACCTGGATAGAAGACACCCTTGGGCTTGGATATACAAGTCAGAAGTTCATCTGGTTCAGATCTGAGTGTCTGCAGTTGTTTCCTAGTCATAGTTTATGAGTAATTATAGGAGGTAGATTCCTGGGTTATAGGACAGCAAGCAACTTTCATGCATTGGAGAAGGAAATGGCAACCCACTCCAGTATTCTTGCCTGGAGAATCCCAGGGACAGAGGAACCTGGTGAGCTGCCATCTATGGGGTCGCACAGAGTCAGACACGACTGACGCTACTTAGTAGCAGCAGCAGCAGAGGTAGCTAGAATTTGCAGGGCAGAGTAAAGATACAACTGCACAGAAAAAGGCCTCCAGGCACAGAGAGCTGGAGTAGCAAAGAAATGGCACTTTCCTATATTTATCTTTCTAAAAATTTCAACAACCATGGAAATGAACATAGAAGTATCCAACCATCTCTCCTTCAAGATAGCAGGATGACCCTGCTGGTAGAATCCTAAATATCAGGGCCTGGAGAGCTCTCATAAACTGTAGTGGGTTAAATCGATTCCCCTAAAAGATATGTCCAAATCCCAACCCTTGATACCTGTGAATTTGACTGTGTATAGAAAGAGAGTCTTTGCAAATATAATTAAGGCTCTCAGATCCTGGATGAGAGTGGACCCTAAATATAAGAAGAGAAGGGGAGACAGAGGGACCCAGGAAAGAAGGCTGTTTGAAGATGGAGGCAGAGACTGGAGTTACATTGCCCCAAAACCAAGGAACAACAGGAGTTACTAGAAGGTGGAAGAAGTAAGGAAGGACAGTCTTCAGAGGGAGTACAGATCTGTTGACACCTTGATTCCAATTTCTGGCCTCTGAGAGGATAATTTATTTTAAGCCACCAAGTTGTAGTAATTTGTTACAATAATCCTAGGAATGTAATAAAATAATTTTGGAAATTGGATCCAATTTTAGTATTGCATGCAAAGGCGTCAGGATTCAAAGAATGTCAGTTGGTTTAGGTAAGGCTCCTTTATCCACTTCAGCAAACACATACATAAATGCATATATGCACACAGGCACAAAATAAAGCACTACTATTGAGAGTCATGTTTCTGCATTTTCTGCATAAGTTAACCTTTTGACCTCAAAAACATTTTGGTCCCAATTATTTTTAATGTGATGTCTCTTTACTATATATTAGGCATGGTGGTATAGATAAATAAATATTCAAAGAAACTACATTTAAAAGTAACTGCTCAGTATCTGATGATTTTGGTCAAGTTACTGACTGCTTACAATCTCAGTTTTGACATCTCTAAAATGGAGGCAATAATATCAGTGGTATCTAGCTTTAAAACTGTTAGTGAAGATTCAAGATAGTGTATATGAGACACCTAGCACAGAGCTGAGACATACATAGGAGGAAGATCTCTATAAACAGCTGTCATTATTATATTCAAATATTTAACTGTCTTAGCGAGAGTAAATTGAAATGCATAAAAAATGGTATAACCAGAAAAAGAGAAACCTTTTCAAATATTTATAACATAAACAATTTTTAAAATATTAAGGCATACAATATAAACAGTAAAGATTTCTGCTTAATTAAGTCCACAATGGAGTAATAGGGACTATATTTACACTGTCATCTTAAACTCAGAAGGCCAGACAAAATACATTAATAGTTTTCAGACACTGAACAACGGGCATTGCAGGACTATGACCTTGCAGAAAGGAAACACATGAAATTACCTCTGTGACTGCCCTAGCTGACTGCCTAGAGGCAGTTTTCAGGCGCGGGAGAATGCAATCAGTGCCCAGTGGTCTCACTAAGCTGAAGAGTCAAACGTTAGAAATCAGGGAGGCTGGAGAAGGCAATGGCAACCCACTCCAGTACTCTTGCCTGCAAAATCCCCCGGATGGAGGACCTGGTAGGCTACAGTCCATGAGGTCGCGATGAGTCGGACACGACAGAGTGACTTCCTTTCACTTTTCACTTTCATGCATTGGAGAAGGCAATGGCAACCCACTCCAGTGTTCTTCCCTGGAGAATCCCAGGGACGGGGGAAGCCTGGTGAGCTGCCATCTACGGGGTTGCACAGAGTCAGACATGACTGATGGGACTCAGCAGCAGCAACAGCATCAAAGGTGGCTAGAATTTGCAGGGCAGAGTAAAGGAAAGATACAACTGCACAGAAAAAGGCCTCCGGGCAGATCTGTAAGTCCTTGGCTGCGTACTGCTATGAGCATGCATGAAAGGAAACTTCTCAGGGCCAGTGACAGAACTATCAGAAAACAGTAGACTCATACTCCAGAACACACACAGGGCTGGGGATGATGCATGTTCTCACCAGGTAAAGTGTAAAGACTTTGTAATAAGAGTCGAGTTCTCAAAAATTTAGTAGTGGGGCTAAATGAGCCCTGGATCACAGTGTGCTCTGGATCTAAGATGACCAACTTGTCCTAGTTTACCTAGAGCTTTCTCAACTTTGCAGAAGCTCCCTTCAGTCTCAGTTTTTTAAATTTGATGAAAACTATAAACCTGTAGGCCTAAGAAATTCAATGACTCCCAAGCAGAAGAAACAGAAAATCATACCAATGTACATAATAATCAGCTTACTAACAAACCAGTGATGAACAGAAAACCTTCAAAGCAATCAGAGGGGAAAAATATACTTTATATAGAGAGGCAAAGAATAACAGCTGGGCTTCCTTGGTGACTCAGTGGTGAAGAATCCACCTGTCAATGCAGGAGACACAGGTTCAATTCCTGATCTGGAAAGATCCCACATGATACGAAGCAACTAAGCCCATGTGTCACAAATACTGAGCCTGTGCTCTGATGACTTTTTTCTTCAAAGACTTCTTAATTTGAATTAGAGTCAAGTTGTTACAGTCTACCATACCTGTAGGCACCTCACTTTTAGTTTACATTTTGCAATAAAAAGTACATTTGTGAATACTCTCAGACTTGGAAGGAAGTCTGTTCCTTTTTTTGTCAGTGTAGTTCTCTGCTTCTCAAGGCAAATAATTGACTGCAGGACAATAGTATGAATCATGGGAGTTCATCACATATGCAGAAGTAGAATGTGTAACAAGAACACAAAGATGGAAATGGAAATGTACTGTTAAAAGGTCCCTACACTGTATATAAAGTGGTATAATATATTTAAAGATCAGTTCAGTTCAGTTCAGTCGCTCAGTCGTGTTCAACTCTTTGCAACTCCATGGACTGCAGCACATCAGGCTTCCCTGTTCATCGCCAACTTCCAGAGTTTACCCAAACTCATAGATCTTGATAAATTAAAGCTACTGTAAACCTTAGAAGAATACCTCAAAAAAAGAGGGATAGCTAAATTAAATTTCACAAATTTTTTACAGATTGATGGATCTTAATCGATCTGTGCTTGCATAATCAATATCAACTTCCCAGATGGTGCTAGGAGACATAAGAGACATGGGTTTGATCCCTGAGTTGGGAAGATCCCCTGAAGAAGGAAAAGTCAACCCACTCCATTATTCTTGCCTGGAGAAGCCCATGGACAGAGGAGCCTGGCGGGCTACAGTCCACAGAGCTGCAAAGAATTGGACACAACTGAAGCAACTTAGCATGAGCAATCAATATCAAGATGAAAATTGGTAACAATTCCAGCCTCCCTGAATACTCTGTCAACTTCAATATAACTGACATCAACTTTCACACCACGATGCTACCACTTTGATACCTTCTATTTCTGCAGCCTAGTTTTGTATGTTTTTGAACTTCATATGAATCTCAGAGTATACGCCCTGGGTATTTGCCTTTTTTCACTCATCATTATATCTGTGTGATTCATTCATGCTGTTGGGCTTAGAATAAATCATTTCATTTCTGCGTAGTGCTTCAGTGCCTGCACAGGGGTGTGTGCTAAGTCTCTTCAGTCCTGTATGACTCTTTGTGACCCTATGGGCTGTACTCTGCCAGGCTCCTCTGTCCATGGGATTCTCCAGGCAAGAACACTGGAGAGGGTTGCCATGCCCTCCTGTACAATAATACATTCATCTGTTCTGCTGATTATGGACACCTGGCCTATTTCTAGTCATTGACTATTAAGAAAAAAGCTGTTATGCACATTCTTTTACATCTCTTTGGTGGACATATACTCTCACTTCTTTGGGGTATATTCCTAGGAGTGAAATTATTGGGTCATGGACACCATTAAAGACAGGTAGGTTTTCACAGCAGCATATGTAAGGTCTTTGTATTTTGTTATACTTGTTAAAACCAGGTGTGGGAGGTTTTCAACATTGATCTCAATGATACCTG
Source organism: Oryx dammah (assembly GCF_014754425.2). Classification (NCBI taxonomy): domain Eukaryota; kingdom Metazoa; phylum Chordata; class Mammalia; order Artiodactyla; family Bovidae; genus Oryx; species Oryx dammah. Next base: position 46,815,015 of record NW_024070213.1, on the reverse strand, counting down.
AAAATGCTAGACTCTCTGAGTTTTTCTGTTTATGACTTTTATTAAGCATCTACATGGAGGAATCAAAGAATAGTGGAAAGAAACTGCTTTCAAGTCTGGGGTCAAGGGATCTAAATTTCAGATTTAACACTGACCAAGTGTATGCCCTTAGGCAAACCGCTCTTTCTCTCTCCACTTTAATCCTCTTCATCTTCAAAATGATTTATCATCAACTGAGTCAATTATGTCCATGGTCTGTTTCATTTTCACCTCTCTTTCTTTCTTAACCAGTGTCTCCCAAAGATCACGGAACAAAAATACTATTACCACAGCATACCTTATGAAAAAGAAATGCCAAGCAATCATACTTTTATTAGAAAGCTATTTACCACTTTATATCCAGTTCCTGGTACACAGGAGGTATTGAAAACACACTTGTGGAATGAAGTGTTATTTTTTTATACTTTGTAGATGAATGGACAACTACAATACCTACACATGCTAAATAATTCACCTTCTGAAACTGCCCCACTGCTAGATCCACCAGACCATAGCAAGGAGGAGGGTGGTTCCAGGTAGAAAGGAGGAGAAAGGCCCAATCTAAGTTTTCATGAACAAAAGCACAGCTGAGAACACAGGGCTCTTGGGTCAGTGAAGCAGTGAGATGTCATCTGTTGTTGCAACATGGAGTATGTGGAGGAACACAACAGAACAGAGCTAGAAAAGTGGGTGGGAGGCCAATTCTGAGGATTTTGAATTCCCTGTGAAGGAATGGTACTCTATAGGGTGTTAGTATTCTATTGCTGCCACAACAAATTATCACAAATTTAACAGCTGCAGACAACACAAATGCATTGTCTCACTGCTCTATATCCATCAGAAGTCCATGTTAGCTCAGCCGATTTCTGTTCTAGGTTTCACAAAGCCAAAATCAAGGTATCAGCCATCTGGACTCTTTCTGGGAGGTTTTGGGAAGAATCTGCTTCCAAGTTTGCTGAATTGAGCTCTCTGCAGCTATAGGACTGAGGTTCTACTTCCTTGCTGATCTCAGCTGGGAGACTGTCTTGAGCTCCTTAAGGCTGTCTGCACTCCTTGTCACACTGTACTCCCCATCTTCAAACTTGTCATGGCATGTCAAGTCCTTCTTATTCTCCAAGGTTTTCTGACTTCCCTTTTGTCACATCTTCCTCTCTTGTCAGAGAAAGTTCTGTTTTCAAGGGCTTCAGTGGTCAGACTGGCCCACTTGGATAATCAGAGATACTCTTTCTTAAAGTCCATAATTGTAATCACATCGTCATCTCCCTTCTAAGTATCATTTTCACAGATTCCAGGATTAGGGTATAGTCATCTTTGGGAGACCACTGGGAAACACGAAGGGCTGTGTTATAAGAGAGTGATAAATATTTAACCACAAGTATTTACATAGCACTTCCTAAGTTCCAGACTCTATTATCAGTGCTAGTTATGGTTGGAATCATATCCATTAACAAGACCTCTTCTATAGCACCCTTGATCACAAGGAAATAAATACAAGCACCTGTTTATAATTAAACACATGTCCAGCTCCAGGAAAACACGTGCACACACACTCATGAGTATGCACATCACACATAAACAAGATGGAATGCATTCAGTTTCCTGAAGAGTCTTTCATGGGTTCTCACTGGAACCTAGAAAGTATGTGATGCCAAGCAGATAATATCACTGAAAGCATGGGGTATTCATCTTTAGTTACCGATAATTGCATTTGCAATGATAATGATGTTGATGACGGAGTTGAAAATGGTGATTGCAATCATCATTATAATAAGTTGAAGGATGCTATTAGGCCAACAGATCAATGGGAAAGAAACTGAAATTGGGACTTGGAATTGGATGAGTGACTGGAATGTACACAAGAAACCGAAAATGTGTGGGGATGTGGAGGTAGCAGCTATCAGCCTTGACCATGAAGCCTGACTGAAGGAGGGGGGATTTCGACACAAAGAGCTGTTGTCCAGAGTTCCTGAGAAAGACAAGATGCTGGCAGACAGATTGTTCTGGAATCCAAGGGAGGCTGATAAGATACTGGAAATTCTTGTTAGTTAGTGAAGACCTATCTGGTCCAGACTGTACCCTTAAACCCTTACAGTCTGCCCCTTTCCAAGGCCTTAGACACCCTTTGTAATTTGCAGGAGGGTAAAAGAGAGAGACGAGAGAGACACATAGATACTGAGCTGACGGCAGAAGGTGGGCAGCCTCCAGGACCTTTCCTAATGCTAGAACAACTTCTCATCCTCTGCCCTTTTCTCTACGCTTTCTCACTTCATAAGGAGGAACTGTTAATCTAGTGCTCAGGACATCATAATGCTGCCTTAAACAGTGGGCAAGGTCACTGCTGGGTTGAAAACCAGGCAATCATATGTGATTCTGGAGTCCACATTCTGCTTCTCTCCAGCTGAGTGTCTGCTGAACTGGGTGGTCCTCTTGTTAACTTCCTCTCTCCTGCCTTGTAGCTCCTCAGAGAAGCCACCCTCAGCAGCCATTTTGCTCTCAGCCACCCTCTGTCCCATGAGTTTGCAGCACTGAACTCTGATTCCAAGGAGACCCAGATGTCCTGCTCTCTCTTTTCGTAACTGTGTTTGTGGTACCTCAAAATTATTTAGCAATACATAATTAGTAAGTAGGGCTTCCCAGGTGGCGCTAGTGGTCAAGAACCCACCTGTCAATGCAGGAGACATAAGAGTGCAGGTTTGATCCTTGGGTTGGAAAGATCCCCTGGAGGAGGGCATGACAACCCACTCCAGTATTCTTGTCTGGAGAATTCTACGGACAGAGGAGCCTGGCAGGCTACAGTCCATAGGATCACAAAGAGTCCGACATGACAGAAGCAACTTATAGTAAGTAACATTCATAAATGGGACATTTGGCTTTAAAGACAGGTAAGATGCTGCACAGAGAAGGCAATGGCAACCCACTCCAGTACTCTTGCCTGGAAAACCCCATGGACGGAGGAGCCTGGTAGGCTGCAGTCCATGGGGTCACTAGGAGTCGGACACAACTGAGCGACTTCACTTTCCCTTTTCACTTTCATGCATTGGAGAAGGAAATGGCAACCCACTCCAGTGTTCTTGCCTGGAGAATCCCAGGGACAGGGGAGACTGGTGGGCTGCCGTCTCTGGGGTCGCACAGAGTTGGACATGACCAAAGCAACTTAGCAGCAGCAGCAGCAGCAAGATGCTGTACTGCTTTGGTCTACAGCTGATTCAGGCAACCCTGCACAGGAGTAGTGGGCCTAGGCCCTCTAAAACTTATTTGCTCTTCCTCCTTGTGTTGTTGTCTACTTTAGGAACCTGCAAAAGGGATGGTGGTGGTAATTGTCAAGGTAGGATTAGGGCATTCTTGAGTCCTCTAGCAAGTTTTCATCAAAATTCCACCCTAATCCCTAACAGATTGTTATGTTTACTCTTGGGAAGGAAAGTGTGTTATTAACAAATTCCTTTTAAAATAAATCAGCATTCTGCATGCACTGTGATCTCCTTCATTTCTTTTTTTTTTTTTTTTAATTTACTTGGCTGCACTGGGTCTCAGTTGCAGCACTTGGGACCTTCGCTGCAGTATGGAGGATCTCTTAGTTGTGGCATGAGCGATGTAGTTCCCTGATCAGGGATTGAACTTGGGCCCCCTGCATTGGGAGCATGGAGTCTTAACCACTGGATCACCAGGGGAGTCCCTTCACTTCTTAGGTTCTTTCACAGGGTCTTATAGAGACTCATTAAAAGCATTAACAACAGCAGCAACAATAATAAAACATTAAACACAGAAAACCCAAGCTTTACGCAGGCTGTGAACTCCTACAGGATTTAGGTTCTTTGACACCTCCTTCCACCAGCCCCCGTCTGCCCCTGTGTCAACTCACTCTGTCATCACCATGCCATGCTGGCCTCTTTCCCATTACCAAGCACAGGAAGCACTCCAACCTCCAATCCCTCAGCCTCTAAACCTTGTTTCCGAGAGCCGGCAGCACACTTCTGCTCCCTGGCGCCCCTAGTGGCACCTTCCTACAAAGCACCTGCTGTGCTCCAAGCTATTTCCTTGCTTAATCTTCCCCCACAGCACTCACCGCCCTCTGACGTAAATATTTACATCCATCCCAAGTGAATATTTAATCGTCCATTTCTTTCACTATAACGGAAGCTCCACGGGGCAGGGATTTTGTCTGTTTTGCTCAGAGCTCCAGTGCAGCACCTAAACCAGTGTCTAGGGAAACAACACAGGTGCTCTGTGAATATCACTGAATGAACAGATGCCCATTTTGCAGATGCCAAAGGTGAGGCCCAGGGAAGCAGGGTGACTTTGTCCAAAGTTACATCCTGGGGTCCAAACCCAGGCTGACACCCTTCATACTGTACCACGTGGCTTATTTGGGGTGACTCGAGTCTTAACTCGCAGAGCTCTAATTCTTACACCTTCCTGTGTCCTTCCCACATCAGTGTGCAGTGTCTGCTGGGGAAGCCCATAGGTCCCTCTTTCACCACTCTGCTCCTTCCAACTGCCCTGCTGATAGCAAGTACTTGGCAGGCGGCCCAAAGCCTGCTCTCAGCAAGAACTGCTTCCTGTCGGTTTCCCGCATAGGTCGTGTTTTCAGCTCTGAGGCCTGGTGGGCTCAGTGACTTCCTTGGCTGGCATCTCGGGGCTGAGCTCTTTTCCACCAGTACAGACTCACCTTGCAGACAAAAGAGGCTTTGAATGTCTGAAGACTCATTCAGTGGACCTTTCTGGAGGAGGAAATACTGTGCAGAAGCAGTACTGGGCATCTCAGGAAAAGCCTGGGCCACTGGGTCAGTGAGAGCTGCCTGGCAGTACTGCCCAACTCCCGTGCGAAACACCCAGCTATGCAGGCAAATGCAAAGGCACCTCTGCTCATCAAAAAATCTTAACATTCCTCTGTGTGTGTGCATGTGTGTGTAGAAAGCAGGTAAGGGAGAGATAAAAACGTGTCAAAATACACATAAAATAGAGACAAGTAAATGACAAAAGCTACATTCCTAAATGTTCAAGTTATAAAATATCCAAAGTTAGTTGGAGTTCACCATATTATTTTTTAAAAAATCAGTAGCAGTGACTTGCAGTTTACAAAGTGTTGGCATGTGAAGGTTTTTAGAATTGAATCCCATGAGTCTGAATCAGAGTTTTACCCCTTATTTGTTGTGTACCTTTAGACAAGTTAGCCTTTCTAAGCCTCAGTCCCTCATCTGTAAATGAGATTAAGAATGGTACCTTCCTAGGGCAGATGTGAGCATTAGATGGATTAATTCCATTTAATGGAATTAATGGATTCCATTAAATGGAATTAATATCCATTTAAGAGTCCTTAGCAAGGTGCCTAAGTGAAAAATGAATAATCGATGTTAGATATCACATTTATGTTCTTTAATTTGATCATTACAATGACCTCTTGATATGGAAGTAGGTATTAGCATTCTCATTAGTGGATGAGAAACAGAGAGAGAAAATGACTTGGCCAAGATCACAAAGCTACCTGAACTTGAGTCATCCATTAATTCACTAACTTAACAACTCTTTCTTTTTTTGAGCAACTACTGTGCCAAGAACAGAGACTGAGACAACAGCATCTGAGAATCAAAGTGAAACATCCACTGTCATTTTCCCTCTGCCAGGGAAAACCTGAAGGGTAGGGAGAGCTTCTGATAATGTCCGAAGGATACGAAGTGTTTGCTGAAGGAGAGAGGGAGGAGGGGGAGGAAGAGGAGGGTAGGAGATAGGGGAGGAGGGGGAGAGGAAGGGTGGGGAGAAGGACTGAGG